>NC_048282.1:18471768-18782268 GCF_009762535.1 Notolabrus celidotus | reverse complement strand
TTTTTGCATTATTTGACACCTCTGCCTTTTTCACCAAGCTTCATGTCAAGCGAAAGTGATCAGAGAAAATAATATGGCTGCCTCACTGGAGGAATAGGGTGTTAGCAGAGGCAGTCTACAAAGTTTGGATTAGAGAGAGTGGGAGGGAAAGAGATAGAGAGAGAGAGATTGACTTTGTCAGGCTGAGTGAAAGTGCTGTCTCAGCTGAAGGCCAGCTGCCTTCTGCCACGCATCTGTGCGCCTCCGGGAGGAGAGGACTGCATCATTACCTCTAGTTGGGCGTGAAAAGTTTCTCCCTCTCTCCGAACAAACCACAAATATAAACATGTAAACACATCTAAGAAAGCACAAACCCATGCACACAAATGCACAGTCACAAGTTTGTGGCCTCGTGCTGGTTTTCTGGTGCTTGTCTCAGCATCACAGGATGATTCAGCACTCTTGAACTCTTCTCTCAAAACCATTCGTGTTTCTCTACAGTATAAATCTTGAAAAATAAATGTCCTCCTGTTCTTTTTAAGTACGGACAGTTAAATGTCTCAATAATATAAGTGTCCCGTTTGCTCAAGGACACCGTAGCCCCTCTTGGGTGATGTTTGTTGTGATGAGAGAAAATGGGAGGTCCTGCTGCTGCTCCGTCCTCCACCTCTATCTCCATGACTGATAAAGGCAGCTCCTCCTCTGGGGCTGCGCCACTAACAACATGACTAATACTCTGCCTCTTGACTGCATTTATCATGACACTACACCGCATGTTGATACATGGCCTGAGCTCCTGTCTGTGGCTCCTGCACAGTAGTAATGTTTGCAGCTCCCTAGTGAGTCTGCACTTGAACATGAAGTCTGTTTCTGGCAGTAGGTCAGGCCGCCTCTGGCAGGCAGACAAACGGAGAGATTTGGCTGACCTGGGAACAGAACGTGTCTCTGCAGCAGCAGGAGCTGAAATCTGAAGGAGGAAAAGAACTGAGGAGCAGGAAGCAGAGAGAGAGAGTGAGGAGAGCAGCCGTCCTTGGAGCAAAGACAGAGCTTTTCCCACCAGGGACAGCATGCGTCTGTGTATGTGTGTCTGTGTGAGGAGGCATGTGTGTGTTGGTCTATGAGCATAAATCAGAGTGTGGCTGCTTTCTTCTCCCACTGTGTAATTACCCCATTAACTTTAACATGTCTTCTGGGACCATCTCACAGAGTAAATCAAAAAAATCACTGTATGTGGGAGCAGGAGTGTGTCTGTGTTACCTGAACAAGTTTCTGTGTATATGTGTTTGTACAGTGTGTTTCTAAGTGAATGTTTGAATGTGGTCCCATCAGGCTGCTGTGCACACTGACGAAATCTTACATAAGAGCCAGAACTAATTAAATGATAAGTCACAAGTGTTCCTTATTAAAAATAGTATTGTTACAACAGAACAAGACAAAGAGATACAATGGAACCACAGAAAACGATCTTGCTGTAGAGCTACCATACACACACAAGTGCAACCACAACACTAATGCTTAAAGAATTACATGATTCATCATAAGGCTACTAAAGGGCAAATACAAATAATATCAATTACAATAAATCAAACTGCCTCACTTGATGTACTTTCTTGTGTTTCAGGATTTAAGTATAACAAAAAAAAAGAATGTTTGCGTTGTATACTGCTTGCAATTTAAGCAGCTTAGAGATTTCTTTGGCTTTAGGAAAGTGAAGATAATTTGCACCCTTTTTTGGCATTTTTGGACCCACTTATCATGAATGAGCTGATAAATCAAAACAATATGGTCCGAAATCATCACAGATCAATAATGTGAAATATCAGAGCACTGCAATGAAGGGAATGCTAATCACAAAGAAGTAAGTGAGGACAAAACTGTCTTTCCTCCATGCACTTCCACATTCCCTCCCCGTGGACTCTCCCTACATGCTGCTGTTATAGCCTGATTGGTGTGAGACAGACAGTGTGACAGACAGGCCTGTCTGGAAGAGCTGAGAGTAGTCCGACAGTGATTTGGATGTTGTTAAACCCTCTGACATGCCAGGAATCCTACCAAGCTCACAGGGGCCATAATCAGAGCTCATAAACGGCCTGCAGGGATTCGCCTGAGGGTTCCAGTTTTGCAGCCAGGGGCTTGCTTGAAATGTGCGTGCGCGTGGGCTTTTTATGGTTCTATCTTAGTGAGGACCAGTTTTAGGACAGAAATTATATTTAATGTTGATTTAAGTTTAGATGATGGCTTCAGAATGAGTTTAGGTTAGGCACGACACAAAGCTATAGTGGTTAGTTTTGAGGGATAGGGAGGGACACGAGGATTTAAAAAATGATGTGCGTGTCTCAAAAAGCAACCATAAAATCCATGCTAATGCAGTCTTTACACATACAGATATAACAGTATGGGAGACAGACAAAGGACAAGCCTGTTTTCTGCAGAGTGATGCAGAAGGGAAAGGGTTAAAGATAAAACTGCTGCAGTATAGATGGGGTGTACAGAGAGTATAGGGGGAGAGAAGAAGGAGGGTTAAAATTAGAGAGCAGGCAGAAGACAGATCAAAGGAAGAGAGAGACTGATTCTCCTATTTGGAATAATTCGCCCAGCCTGCACGGCCCCGATAAACCTGCTATTGGCCACATCCCCGCTTCTGCTTGGGAATATAAATATAAAAATACACACACACACACACATGCACACACACTGATACACAGAAATAAGTGTTCACAGTTCCTATTTCTTCATGTGACTTATTTTAACTCTCACAGCTTGTGTGTGTGAGTGTGCGAGTGAGTGTGTTTAGGTGTGTGTGTGTGTGTGTGTGTGTGTGTGTGTGTGTGTGTGTGGGTGTGTGTGTGGGTGTGGGTGTGTGTGTGTGTGAGTGAGTGTGTGTGTGTGTGTGTGTGTGATCTGTCCCAATTTTGTCTTAATATGTTTTGAATCCTGATTTTCACATAAAAAGTGACACATTCTTAATTATAAATGATAATCTCGTCAAATCTCTGTCAGATAATTATGCCCATGCAGGATTATGTTCACTCCATCGAATGCATAACTCTGGAAACTGAAGCTGACAGATGAAGAATCATCAGCGGGTGTTTCCCTCGACTATGCGACGGGACAACAAGCTGTTTGTAGAATCTAGGCTAGGAGAATCTTTTCATGTCTTGAGATTATCTAACAGGCTGTGTAGGTTGTGCCACACTGTGTTCAGCCCTCTTTCCCATGGGCGTTGGGTGCATTCAGAAGAGAACAATGGGAGCAGGGTAGTTGGCAGCGGGCATGCTGGTCAGACACAGATGTGCCAGGCTGTTTGGCAGCAAAAGGCCGGGAGAAGGAGGAGGTAACAGTCCGACTGCCAGCTTGCCTTTCTGCCTGGATGTGAAGCTGGCACCTGTCCTCCACACGGCCCAGAAAGGAGGAACATTAGAGGACTACATCCTCTTAAAGTCAGTGCTGCTGATATGTTTGATGATAGTCGACATTTGATTACACAAGCTGTGACTTGGATTAACATATTGAAATGACAAGAAAGAAATATTTTTTGGCATCTCAAAGTTTTGTGCCACGCAGCAGCTTTAGCGATTATCTGTGCAGCGTTGGTAATTTACTTTATCGAGCTGGTGTGTGAAGCGCTTTGAGATTTCAGACTAACTGCCGGCTCTAAATCTTGAGAAAACCTGCCCTTGGCTTATGTATGCATTATTGAGAGAACTCTGAGTCAGTGAGATGATTTAAAGAGACCAGGGGCTGCACTGGGAGCTTCCTCAACACAACCCCCAACATGGTCTCCCTCATCAAACTTCTTTTTTTCTCTCTCTCTTTCTTTCTTTCTCATGCACACACAACAGAGCACACCAGACTGGTACGGTAGAAACACCATTAGCAGAGCTTCAGACTCAGCCTGACAGTTCAGAGGATACTGACTCTCTGCTCGTTGACTAATTCAACACAGAGATATTCACTGGGGCTTCCAGACTATTTCATAACCACTGAGGAGGAGAATTCTTGTGACCTAAAATGACTGTCTTGTTGTTATTACACTGTTTGTGGCCAGGGAAAGCTGTTATATTCCTCTGTTATGTCCCTGCTGGTTTTCTGTTTCATATGGTCGTAATGTGTGGCAAACAGCCGGCCATCTGTCTGTCTGTCTGCCTCCATTTCTCATACGATGTCACTCTCATCCCTCTTTTTCTCCCTCATGATGAGCTCAGTGTGTATTCTGCTCCGTACACAGCTGTGCCTGAGCCTACTGGAATAGCCAATTCATTTCAGCAGCGGAGGCAGCGTGATAGAGTAGGGGACACTGGAGTAGAGGCGGCCAGAGAGAATGAAAATTTGGCCATGGTCCTGCTCAGTATTCCCTTCCAGTCTCAGGCCCAGCAGGACAGTATGCCTCCCTTTCACCTGGCCCCGAGCGCAATCAACAGGATCACACGCCTGGCAAAAAGCCCCACTCAGACGCACAAAGAACCAACTGAGGTTGGCAGACACACACACACGCACAAGCACACACAGACACACACACACACACACACACACACACACACACACACACACGTGCACAACAGACAAATGCATGAACACAGGCATCAAAGGCAATTATATGTGAACACATGCATGGTGCTCTGCAAGATTATTCCACTTTTCCCATCTCAATGCGCCCACTTTTATGCATTTGAAGGATTATCCGACCTGGCCAACAAGAAGCAACATTCCACTGACTCACATGTCAAAAGCAGATGCATTCGTTTTAAGTTTGCCTGCACAAATCCACATGCTGACATTCTCACATTCATTTAAAATACAGGAGCGGCATGGTGCTGCAGCTGCGACCCCAAGATATTAGCACAGTGTGCAGCACAGGTCATTAGCCCTGAGTGCTTGTCTGCAGGCTGTGACTAGACTCAAAGAAAGTTGAATGCATCACCAAAGAGAGCAACAAGGCTTCCATAGTGCTGGAAGTTATATGGCAAAGCTTCCATCTTGACACCAAGCATGCAACATCCCCCAAGTCTGGCTAAAAGTGACCACAAGAGTGTGCTCCTGAGCCCTTCTGTAAACTTCAGGGCACCACTTTAAACTACGTTCTAATTTTAGTGCCTGGAATTATTACAAGATATAAAAAGTGCATCAAACTTTATCCTTCCTATCTTTTCTAATCTCTGTATGCTAATTTTTGGCTTCCTATGAAGGTTAGTACTTGCATAAAAGGTAGGCGGATGTAGATAACGATCTGTTTGATTTGCTGCCTGGAACTGCTGGTGTTATGCTACGCTTTAATGGGAGGATTATGCGGGGGGGAAAGCTAGGAAAGCTGGAACTTGTTTCACTGCATCAGATTCAAGTTGGCTTTGCTTTTGTGTCGCACGCAAAAGTGTGCCGATCCGTCTGGTAGGGGGTGTGTTTGCTTGTGTGTCAGGTAATGTAAAAGGGTTATGAGAGCTTAGGTTACGGTGTACTGATGCAAGACTTCAGCACAGTGCAGAGTATCAGTCAGAACATGTCCCAGTCCTTAATCCAAATATAAGCACTGCAGTGAGAGCCATGACAACGCACACACACACTCACAAAACTGAAAAATAAAAGCTCCATACAGAGCAGTGCCAGACGGAAATATGATGAGTTTTATAAATGGTTGCAAATGAACACTGGCTTTGTTTCTGAATGTGTTGTTAGCATCTGTGAGGCCTAACTATGTAGGCAACATGTTTGTCTCTGTACACATTTTTCTGCATCAAGTGGAGGGTGTCAAACTTTCCCCTCTAATTGCAGGTCTTTCAGATTTGAACCAACCTACCAATTTGGAGAGCAGCAATTTTGCTAATTTCATCGTACTGTAGGCTACAAGTAAAGTACAGACTGGAGCATGTGTGGTGTTTTGCTTTGTGGTTGGAATAAGAAAAAAATGGCTGTGCAGCAACAACATTGAGGTCACAGAAAGTTAAAGCAGCTTCCAATGAGTGATCAAAGTCTCAGACGCATAGTTGACATTTTTAGGTGATAGCAAAACAAAGTGTGTATTCATCGTCATCGTCCCATTTTGTAAGGAAACACACAAAACCCAGAATCTTTATCTGTGGTCCCTCCTGGTCTGATCGAGAACTTTATATAATATGGCCCATTTTTGAGAGCAAGTTCTCTTCCAAATTATTATCATAATAAGAAATACCACCAGACATACACACATGTTACACACAGATAAGACAGGGTAAACCTGCAGTCTGCCAAGTGGGAGTATTGTGCATAATGACAGAGTGGATGGGCTGGTAATGACACCCTAGTGAGATAATATGACAGTGGCAGGCCCCAAAAAGCCCCCCCCAAAAGATCCTACCTTGATCTCTCCTAAGTAGCCGAATCAAGGCTGGGAGGATTTAATTGCCAGTCTGTCTCTTTGGTAGACACAGAGGAGCTCACTGGGGATTCCAAGCGAGACAGGGAGAAAAGAAAGATAGCAGCTAATAAGGGAGGAGGTGTATGATGCAAAAATAACAGAACCAAATGAGTAAGAAGACACCCAACCTCTGATTCCCTTGCCTATGTTGCCTGTTGACCCTCAAATCCACATTACACAGCGATCAAATACACACCAGGGCCGGTGCACGTGCTCAAGCCACAGAAGCAGATGCACACCCCCTTCTCTTTAATCCTTCAGATAAATCTCCTGCTGGCTCTGCATCCAGCAGCAACTGAACTTTTGGAGGTTGTTGGCTTTTGTTACTTGTGACTGGGGTGAGGGATTGTGTGCTGGTGCAACACAGAGACACACAGACACACTGGCATGCACATACATGCACGCGGATCTAGTGTGCTGATCTGTTCTCTCCAGAGTAGGTTGTGACCTTCCTGATTTATACTGTAGATATGTTGTAGCTCTGCGATCAGCTTTGCAAAGCCAAATCCTTCACTCAGTAATTTTCCCTGTCTTTTTTTGCACTGGATCTGTATTATCTATTCATCCAAGGGCAGTAAAGGTGGGCCAGTGAAATAATACATCTCTATTCCTCTCTCACATGACTGATATCCTGCCTGTCTCCAGTTCCACCTTAAATCAATGACAGCTCTGATAATGAGGATGCTTTTGGGGAGTAGCCGTATGTTTGGCTTCATGTTGCAACCTGCACTGACCCATTCAAGACGGGATTAATAGACTTAATGAAAATAAGCCTCAGTTGCCCTCAGCCTCATTACATTCCAATGTGATATTCATCTCTATCGCACCTAGTGTGGTAAAAGCATACCATGCAATTAAGTTTGAACTACAGCACGAAATGATTTTGCAGTGCCAAGATCAGCTTGTGTGCAGCCCCTATGTGTGTGTGCGTGTGTGTGTGTGTGTGTGTGTGTGTGTGTGTGTGTGTGTGTGTGTGTGTGTGTGCGTGTGTGTGCATGTGTGCGTGTGTGGGTTCGTGTGTGTGTGTTTTGACTTAGAGTGTGAGTGCTGTTTTGAGGTCAGTAATGACAGACAAATAGCAGTCAGGGCTAATGGGAGGGGACAGCCAGGGATGATGGGAACACTGAGAGAACAAGGCAGCACATCTCAATGCAGTGCGACGGTCGAGACAGGGAATACAGCACGGCCACAATGTTCACACAAAGACAGAAAACACACATAAATATTCACTAACACACATCCTTGTGCATTCAGAAGGGTACTGGCTTACAGTGATTTCTTTACTTCCACCCTTATAAACTTACCACGACCTAGCTAACTTTGACCTAGCTAAGCCTCATGTGAGCTAGCTTTTGTAAACTGAGTATGTAAGCTAACTTTTACTCTAATGAAAACCTGGCTTTACTGTAGACAGTGACAGATGTAGGACACAGAAAAGTGAATTCCGCTGTAGTACCAAGTGGTATTAGATACTGCTACGGACATTTTGCTGTGATTCACTGGTAACATACATTGTAACTGCAAATTCATGTTGACAAGCTAGCATCAGCACTCATTCCTAAGAATCTCTGTGATATCCTCTGTGTCTGCAATACTATACTATATAATATTTTTTCCTAGTTTCTTATGCTGATTGTGAGTTTGTGTACAGTAGAAGAGAGAAAGAAAATGTGGGGATCAGAGGACAATCAGTTTTAAATTAAATAAAGTCAGATTTATCAGTTTTGTATGATATACAGTCGTTATCTTTACCGGTCTGGATGGCAAAAGCGGACAATTAGTCCTCCTCCCAAGGTTGCAGGTAACTTCTATCAGGTTTCCATCCATCTGTACAGAAATGCACAGAGTTTGACACTAGAGGCATCGTCTGTGTATTTACAGCTCTGTGGACACCTTTTACATACACAAGAGGAAATGAGGCATAAGAAGCAATGAGGTAAATAACTTGGCAACAAGTTTTTCAACCAGCACTCTTAATAGAAAATAAGCCAGCTAACATCCTACTGAAAACTACTTTTAATGAGCAGAGCTGCCCTCCCCTCACGGAAGATTCCATGTTCCTCCCCTTCATCTTCTGTGCTCTCTCTCCTCTCTTCCTTTCTCAGGTTTCTATCTTTTTATGTATTTTTCTTTTGTAATGAATGCTCCTCCCTTGGCTGAGGGCCAGTCAGGTTTGTAAGATGATCACAGAGATGTCCATTGGAGATGTGTCTGAATGTGGCTGGCTGTAGGCAGTGTCTGAGTCATTGATGGATGAACTGCTGGAATCCTGTGGATGAGGAACCAGAGCATTTCTTTGTTGTGTCTGTTGAAAGACAGTGATCCACTGCTGCAGAGGGAGATCAGACTTATGGCACTGGAAGAAAGGGGAGGGAGAAAGCTGTCTGTATATCAGTACACTGCAACAGGAAAAGAGGGATGTAGGGACTGCGAGAAAAAAAACATTAAAAAAAAGAGGGAGAAAGGGACAGAAAGAGGACAAGGTGACATTAGTATTCCAGAGAGGCAGCACACTGAAACATGTATACCTTCTCTACCTCCCCCTTCTCACTCCACCTGTCCTCTGTTGTCCGCTGTTTTCCTCCCCACAGCCTGTTCAAAATCTGCTCCCACCTCCCTTTAGCCCCCCAGCCCCCACACAAACCCACATGTGTGTCTCCCATCTCCTCCCCTTCTTGTTCCAGGCACGGTCACACACCCAGGTGGAACAATAGCCAGCAACTTTATTCCCATGCACCTCCCAGAAACCTGTGCCCTCAGGTATGGAATTCAATTACTCAGCCACAAACAGGTGGATCAACCCAAATACACTTTGGAGGACTGACACAAAGGCAGCAGATTCTCTCTGAGATTAGACCCCTAGCTCTTAGGGAAGAGAAAAGGCGGAAGGATGATGGGTGTTTGAAAGGGGGATGTGATGATTTTTTAGAACATACTATGCTCTTTGATGAAAAACAGGCACAATTTACTGTTTTCCAGGGTTTACTAGTCCTTTTCATTGACTCCCACTCCCCAAGGAGGGTAGAGGGCAATATGCTATCAACCTAATAGAGTGGGGGAAGGAGACTTTATGGAGTTGACGGCTACCGCTTTCAATGCAGCCCTGCAGTGTGTTGTCTATGAATATGGAGCAGGCCAACAAACGAGCATGTCCTCTAACACGGCGCTCTCTGTTCGTCCCTGGGCAATCCACAGCCCAATCTCTTTAAGTGCTGGAAGGTCCCTTCCGTGATGTCACTTGTCATTGGTGTGACCACAAATGACACTTTTGTTTAAATCAGCCTCTATCAGCTCACCCTGTAAAGACAGCTGGGGAGGTGTTCTATTTTTAAGGTTAATAGCAGCTGAAATTGTGTCCCAAAATATTGTTATTGAGACTTTGTAAGTGAAACCCATGCAAAAAAAGACCCTCCAAGGCTGCTGATTCCTCAGGCAAGGCTCATTATATGAAAGAAGGAAACCTCCTTGAAGCAGACCTGAGCTCATTTGTCAAAGTAGAGAGCAATGTTTTCCTCCTCTTGTCTTTTACATAGAAGCTAAGTTGAGAGCAAGCACTCTGCTTTTTCATACCACCACCCACACATCCAAGTTCAGCTGAGCCATATTCAGCATATTTTCCTCTGATAGCAGCTGATGCATTATTCATTGAGCTGTGGTTGATCTTGGCTGTAATAAATCTCCCGTCTATGGACTCATGGACTTAAACCTGTACACACTTACACACACAAACTTGCATTCTCCTAGTGTTGATGCATGATGAATTAAAAAAGGAAGTACACATCTACAAATCAAACTCTTGTGGAGAGATCTTAAACAAAGCATAGCATGGATGAAAGGAGAGCCAGGCTTTTGAACAGCTATTCAAAGCAGCATGGTAATGAGAGTAATGAGGGTATCAGACGCTGAACACGGTGCAATATGCTTGTTTAATGTGTCAGCTGAGTTACATCAGAGGATCACCCCGATAAAGAAAAACACTTCTTAAAAGAAAAGCCAAACTTTTTCTCTGTTCACATTTAAGGACACTTTGGCCAAAGAATTCTCCCATGAAAAACATAAACCAAATGAGGGCAGCAGAAACACTTAGCGATGGGTAACTCTGCTCAAGGTCATACAATCGAAAATTCAAAGTTTGTAATGCCGTAAAATGTCTTAAGGGCTGCATGCTATTTGAAAATCTAGCATTGAAACATGTTTTCTTCAGCAATTAATTTAGCAGTGTTAGAAAGCATAGACAATTACTCTTCATGTAATGTGTTGTTTATCACATGAGCTCATCAGAAATGAATAAATGATCATCCGTGTTATTATGTGGTTACTTTTAGACTATTATACAACACCAAAACACTCCCCTTACTTCTTACTTCTACGTCTAATATACATGTTTAGCAAGCAAGAGATGGAAGAGAGCACAGGAGCAACAAATTATATTACAAACTGTATATGCATGTTGTAACTTACATATCATCTATCGTTTCAGATTAATCTGCGTGACCAGCCCCTGAAAACCAAAACTCACAGTCCCATCCTGCCTGTGACCCACAAAAACTACACTTCAGGTGTGCTGCAACTGAGCAGCTAAAGTAATCACTTTGTGGTACATTCTCTTAACAGTCATAGTTATATGTAGTTATAGAGTTTAACTACTCCCAGGACAAGTTCCTGCTGATAGCTGGGCTACAGTCAGTCAAAAGCTGTCTGTGTAACTGAGGCCTGCCCAAGCGGCAACCTCCAGTCTCAAACTATGAAGCCATGCGGAAGTTCATAGAGAATCCACTTGAGGCTGGCTGCAGAAACACCGGAAACCACATACACATTAATGGGAAAAAGACGATCTTTGCAGCATTAATAAACATGTTTACAGCCTGGTTCAAAAAACGGCTTGGCTCTACGTAGATAATTTCTCTATCGGCACACACTGTACTGGGGGTGAATTTATTTCTAACGCGACGGTTCAGAAGATATTAAAATTTTGAGATTTTGCCCAAATAAGGACATGACTGACTTGACTCCCGGCCGGGAACACATAGCTGTTGGCTAGGAGGCTCAAACTCCGCCTCTTTATGTCACACTATCCCTGGTTGAGTTCCGCATTCTCAATATAGCTGCCTCCATCGATTGGCTTCAAAACAGCGCTCAGGAACAGATGGGTGACGTCACGGATACTACGCCCATTATTTATACAGTCTATGGTCCACATTTTATACAATGAGAAAAAAAAAGGTCTATATAAATAAATGATAGTCAGGTTACTGCTGCAAAATCAAGTTTACCCATCTTTTTTGATCTGCCTCTTATCGATCCCTGCTATTCATGAAAAGGAAACACTAAATCAGGAGAGTTATTTTAAAGCAGCAGTTAGTCATTATCGAAAATGTGCTTTTTCTCCTTTAAGCAGAGACATGGATGAAGGCATCAATAACACCTGTCTGTCTGTTGAAAGGCTCCCTACAAGCTTCTCATCAGCAGCCAGTTAGCTCAGCTTGGCACTCAGCTCATCCCACTCTACACCAGAGTGTGAAAAAAAATGTATCACCAAAAATGTCAATCTTTTCTTTAACATTTAGCAATTGGCAACAATAAACCCTGTGATCAGGTATTTACAGACCCACAGCAAACATAGTGTTGATGTGGTCAAGCAAATAACTGTTTCTGCTATTACATGCTTAAGTCCTTATGTAATAGGGCTTCATGGTGACCTTGTGCGCTCATTATGAAGGGAAAAACACAAATTAGCAAGGGAGATTTTTGTGTGTGTGTGTGTGTGTGTGTGTGTGTGTGTGTGTGTGTGTGTGTGTGTGTCTTGTCTATGAGTGTGCGTGGATGCCTTATTGGAGAGTGAGAACAGAGGGACAAAGATTGAGAAAGGCGCACAGGACAGAGTGCTGACTTTTTTTTGTTTGCCTGATGATTCAAGGAGTCTGCACCCTCACGCCTGTTCTCCTCTGCCTTTTCCTCCTGCCTTCCTCGCCACGTTTCAGAAGATGGGGGAAGAAGGAAAGATGGGTAGAAAAAGAAGGACCACAAACCAGCAGTGTTTTCAGACATGGGGAGAGTTCATCGTTGTGGCTTAGGTGCTGCTTGCCTTTGCAGCTCGTCCCTCATTGTTATTATGATTTATTTTTTAATGAGCAGCGCTGCCCTCCCCTCTGCCATACAAAGGCCTGATTGAATCTGGCGTTCCATTAGCATGTTAAAGAGGCCCGGCTTCATCTGTGAGTCGCTGACTGACAGTGGATATCATCTCTGTAATTGCTGGGTATAGTGGAGCCAGTGCTGGCTTGGAAGAGAGGAGAGGGAGAGACTGTGGAGGAAGAGGGAAGCAGTAGAAAGACAGAGAGGGAGGGATTAGGATTTAAAAAGGGGGATGCAGGAAAGAGGGGGAGCTTTGAGGAGCTGCTGGATCAAGCTACATCTCTGTATATCTCAATTTGGTACGGTTGGTACCTCATGCAGAGAGCTGGGAGATGTCTGTTTGACTAAAGTTTTTTTTAAAGCTACACTCGCAGTCGAAGATACTTATCAAAGCAGAAACAGTGGCGGTGCTTCATAACAGAAGCCCTGCATGTTCAGAGCTGTTCTACAAGGAAATTATGCCGCACCAATTTTATATGTATTAATGCTCAAGCCTCAGCAAAGTGCACATGGGATTATGTTGTGTGCACTGTTGGCATTTTTGAGCAGAGCTTGTCATGTTCTGTGGGGACGTGACACTGTACCTGACACCTTTATGTGACAGTGCGTGTTTGCTCTGCTTGTCAGCTCTGCACCACATCTCACCCCTCGTCCTCTGCTCTCTCTCTCTCTCTCTCTCTCTCTCTCTCTCTCTCTCTCTCTCTCTCTCTCTCTCTCTCTCTCTCTCTCTCTCTCTCTCTCTCTCTCTCTCTCTCTCTCTCTCTCTCTCTCCCTGCCTGCCGCTGTGCACAGAATGTTTGTGCTTTTTCCCTCACTTCTCTCTGTATTTCACTCTATTCTCTCCAACTCTTCAGCTTCTACTTCCTCATCCACTGCATCACCAAGAACCTCCACTTCCTCCCCCCACCTCCTCCGTCGCTCTTGCTCTTCTTTTCCTCTGTTCCCCACCTCTCTCTCCCTGCAGTAAATGGTTGTGAACAAACATTGTGGTGGTGGTGGTGGTGGTGGTGGAGAGCTGCAGAAAAGATGGTTATCCTAACTCCACATGCCGTGCATCCAAAATTAGCCTCCCCCTATCCCTCCCCTCTCTCACTCTTTCTCCCCTGCTTGCTTTGCTGTGACAGTGTGACATGCATGCAGTGCTACAGCATCGTCAGCCTTATGTATTAATACAGCAGGACAGTCCAACGGTGAGTCAGATATGCAGCACCAGCACATTCCCAATTCCAAAGAGAGACCAGGTGACAATGAAAGATGTCAAAGCACAAGGAACCACTCATTACCCAAACCTGCACAACTTTGCAGAAGAAAAGTTGATGATCAATGCTGCATGAAGTGTCCATATGCTAGAAGAAGTTGGTTTAATTTTGGACAGCTAATCAGGATAAATCTGAAGTGTAAAGTCCAGCAGAGTAAAGTATGTAGGGTTAATGGGGCTTCCACGTCACACCAGACAAATCACATTAGGTCAATAAATCTGTCTCAAATAGATTGGATAGATTTACTAATGAATTAATTAATGTCCTCAGTTAATGCTCTCAGGTCTTGCTGTCACACAAAGCAGCTTAATTCATCAGCTACAGGCTGCTGTCCGAGATTTATCTGAATCAGAGGGACGTTTATGTTAACAAAAACAGATATTAGAATCAGCAGCATTCTGGTATATGTTGTGCTGTATGTAATATTTTTGTTCATAAGTCCTGGTAGAAGTACAAGAAAAGCTTTACTGTATGGTGCCTTGACACTCATAAACACATATATAGGTCTTACAAAATAAAAGTTCACTTGTCCTTCTCTCTAACTTAACTTAAATGTCTGTTTGATGGATTACCGTAAGACACGCTTCAATAGTTCATAGGGATTATTAAGTTTAATGTTGTTTTTAAATTTAAAGAGGTCATTTGAATAATAAATCAAAAGATCGAGAAACAGAGAACAGAGAACTATCTTTAAGTAATAAAAGAAAAAAGCTACGTTGAATGTTTGAACTTGATCATACTCATGGTTTGTAATGACAGCTCTTTACCCTCTCAGGAGGTGTGTCTAGACCTCTTTTGACTGGGTGGCCCATCTTGAGGACTAACTTGTGCAGGGGTGGCATGAAGTATGTGCACAAACACAAATTAAAGGCATTCATTTAACCTTTCTGTATGCACTCAACACATCAAACTTTGACTACACTGTTATATTCCTTTTTCCTTTATACATTTTTCAGCTTTGAGAAAGTAATAATAGAGGGAAAACATTTAAAACTTCATTGCTTAATTCTTTGAGGACTCAAAAAGAACATGTATGATTATAGTGTTGCACATTCAAGTTCCAGTCAAGTGAAATGTGCTGCAGTGAAATGAAGCTTCTTGCAGATCGTTGCAGGTTAATAACAATATACTGTATATCTCGTACAATATGAACTAAACATCAAACACCAGTGTAAACTAGGTTTGACCAGATTAAATTAATTGTAATATTTTCAAGAAACAACAACCTAACCAACGCATATCTAACCTTTCTCTTTTCTGCACATTAAATTTGCATTCACTATAACCACACAAATTATTATCCCCTGATAACAATCTAACACACATACATCCATGAACACAACCACACATAAACACATGGCATAGTCCCCATACACCCGCAGGCACCCCCTCCTCCACTAACCCACCATAAAATCTCCAACACTCACAACACATTTACATGACATTATCGCTGAAGTGCTATAAAATTGTTGTCTAAATAGCCACTGCAGCAATGCTTTGCTTGAGTGTGTAAACGTCTCTGTGTGTGTGTCAATGTGTGATAGCATATATAACAGTAGTTTTAGCATCCATTTACATTTTTCTGATTGTTAACAGCATCTTATTAGTGGCCTGTAAAATGGGGGGGGGGGTGATTGTGTGTAAAAATGAATACATTTGAACTGCTTGATTGTAATCATCTCCTGTGTGTTGCTCTGGGATTAGGAAGGCAATCATAGCTTGTGTTGACACACACTGTTGGTGAGATTGATGAAAGTGTTTGAGTGGTACAGGGCTCCAAAGCTTTACAAACTGACTGACTACATTAGCCACTTGCTAATAATCTGAGCCTTAATGGCCTTCCCAAACAATGTTGTTCCCATGCTAAATGTTTTATTCAAATGCAAACTGGGTTGGCTGGTAAAGTGTTGAGATCTATCACTGTTACTTTCCCTTACACAAACCCTCTGTCCAAATCAATGTAGCCGTGTCTGCAGAGGTAGTTTATCACCGGTAATTATCCTCCTAGTGTAGTACCCTCTGTAGTCCGTCCTGGACGAGTCAGTTTCACATTTACTGAATATTTACGCAGCCCCTAAGGCCAATGCTGACATATGAAAATATGTGTATCCATGTTTATGAATGTGCTCACAGAGAGGACACAGAGATTCATCTGGTGGAGTGGTTTGTATCAAGCAATGAAAAACACCCACAGGAAAGAAGCAGATAACTGTCATCATTTAAATTTCTCCTCCTGGTTTGGGCTGAGTTGCTTCTATTTTGAAACTGTGGACCGTGCTTAAATGTCATACGCATACCAAAAGGCAGCAATTAAAGTTCTTGGTAAGATTCTAGTTTCAGAATCCAATCACTGGGTAGTTTCTCTAAAGCTGTACTCACACATGCACCAAACTCCTGGAAATGTTGCAGTATTTTCAGGGTGAACTATATGCAAATGCAAACAGCTGAATCTTTCTCCAAGAGTTCCAGAGAGTTGACTTCCACTAAGGCACAGGCTGACCAATGTCAATATTTAACATGTTTTAAAGAAAAAAAAATATATATATATGTTGCTTTTGCTTCTTATGATGTAGGGTTAATATGTTGTTTTTTATGCTGTTCTATGTATTTGTTGGTTGGGTGTTTTATAGTTGGGTTTTTCTTGTGTCTTTTTAGTCTGAGCTCTTTCTTTGTTCTTGTGTGTTATTTTGCAACCATGCCAAAGCACTTTATTAACTTCATATATCACCTGTTTTCAAAGTTGCTATTTGAAGTATTTTGTTTTTTTAAAGAATACAACAGTAACTAAATTTATCATACTGTAAACAGCATCCATGTATGCCCACCACAGCCTATATCAGAAAACAAGAAATTATGTTTTCTAAAAATGTATTGGCTAATTGTGTAATGGGATGTACACAGAAATTTCAAACACCAAGTCCATCAGTCAGTTTTCCATCTTTCACACTGGCAATCCATGAGAGATATTTTGACTTTGATAGTGCCCACAGCTTGAGATGTTGCCAAATGTAATTCAGATACCTCTGAATGAAAACTGTGACAACATTTCTATTGCCAGAGGTGCACAGGCTTTTTAACAATCCTGATGTCGGTCGACTGCCAGTGCAGTCTTTCTCATCCCTCCATGTGTTAAAAAGCTGAGGCCAACAATATCATAAAATAGACTAAGTAGTTTGGTTTGCTCACACATACAAGCAATTATATGGCAGCTTAGGATGTTTTCAACACCCTTTTTATGCCATGTCCTGCCTCCTGAGTAGGGATACACCGATTATCGGCCAGGCCGATATTCGGCATTTTGAGGCATATCGGCATAGCCCTTTTTTAAAAATCCGATGACATAAGAGATCAATTTAAAACTGGGTTATTTTGGCTCAAAATTCACTAAACCACGTGGCAGAAATTACACCGTGTGCAGAAACCACAGCCTAGCTTGTGTTCCATTTCTCCTGCAGTTTCTCATCACAGGGGATGAGCTGAGCAGCATCCGTTGTGGCCCTTACAATAACTAGTGATTTAAAACTCATACAACCTCACTTCAAAAACACTGAAATACCCCCATAAAACAAAGATAAGTGAAAGATTAACATTTCAGTTATGTTGACATTTTGGAAAACTTTATTTACTGTAGAAAACTTTAGAGAGCTATTTATTTGTTTAAGTTTTAATTTAACTTTCTAAGACATACTGCTGAGCCTGGAAGCTCCCTGCACTTTTTGTTAGAATTTTAAAACAAAGATGTCTATTGTCTAATATAAAAAAGAAAACCTTTAACATGTTGTAAATCTGAAAAGCAGTTTAATTAACATATGCTTAAAGACATTTAAAAGAAGTTGAGTGTTACAGTTTGTATTATTCAAAATTTTGACACCAATATTTTCCCTTTTACTGCAAATGAATATCGGCTCCAAATATCGGTTATCGGCCTCCTTGACTAGTAACAATCGGTATCGGCCCTGAAAAAAAACATATTGTTCTATCTCTACTCCTGAGACCCCCAACCACTGTCTGACAGGGAATTCTTCCTGCTGTTAGGGAAAGCATGTGGGTAAAGGCAAGTTTCAGGGGCAAGCTGTCCTGAAATGTTCTAGAAATTTGCAGGAGTGCATATGTGAGAATGGCTTAAGATAGAACGGCACTGAGCTCATCAGATCCTTGAGAGGAGTTGATTTAATTGTCTTACTTTAACCTCCAGACTGACACAACTACAGAGGCCTGAACTTCTGTAGAGTATGGGACCAAAGATTTCATCGGAAATAATTACAAATCAATCAATTAATTAATTACAAATACCACAGTTCATATGACAAGGATTTTCCCCAAACTCTTCAAAGAAAAGATACCATCAGCCAGAGAATTATTGTTTCCTTACCAGTCTTCTTACATTATAGTTTCTTGTATGTGGTTTACTGTGTGCATTTCTTTGCAACATCTAGAGACTACTGTGATGTTAAATTATGTCTTTTGTGAAAAATATATATATATTCACATTTATGTTTTCTGTGTATTATCAGTGGATCATTGTTTTTGTGTGTTTGTCACCGAAGGCCTTGTTGCTGGTTAACCACCCCTACCATCAAAGACCTCTTCAGCCCACTTGCATGCCAAATCTTTAGATCTGGGTGTGGTTTCCATTCTTTCTTTAAACATTTACCTGACGACAACAACCAAAGAGGTGTTGAAACATTGTGGTAATTTTAATACTTGTGAGCATGTAGTAAGTGTGCAAGCTTGCCCCTTTTTTTGTAGGGTGAAATATGGCCACATCTTTATACAAGTCTGATGTAAGGGTTGAAGATCTGTTTATGGATTGGAAAAAAGCAAACCTCTAGCTTCATTTTTGAGGTTTCTGTTGTGTGTATGCTGGCTTGGTTAATCAAATACCTAAGGGTACTATGGCGTCAATTCAAGCATCTCCACTTAGCAATAATACAGAGTGCATATACAGTTTACATGCTTGTATATGTCACTGCACACTGTATGGAAAAAGCAGTGGCGATGCAGATTGTGTTGTTGTGCTAGCTGCTGCTCCTCTGCTGCTGAAAGGACATACAGATGTGACGCTACAGTGACGACGACAACAAACCATTATGTAGCCTTTCCTGTTTCTGCCCTGCGTGCTGCACACGTCCCACGCCCACCGCCTTGTACTCCCAGCTCCCTCTCTCCTCTCTCTCCTCTCTTCGTCCTGCTATCAGAGTCTCAGACTGCGGCAGCGCAGGGCACTGAGTCGGAAAATACAGTGATTGTTTCAGACGAAAATAGAGGGGCTTAGAGAGAGAGGGAGACGCTGAAAGAGGGCAGGAGGAGGAGGAGAGGGAGTCCAAGGTTGGCAGACAGAGTGGAGGAGAGGTAGAGGGAGAGACTGCATAAGAGGAGAAGAGCATTTCTAAGGTCATCATGTGGCTTTGCAGGCTCAGGGGAGACTTGTAGAGAGTAACAGCTCCACTGAGAACTCAACTCATTCTGTGTGCGTGTTTATGATCGAGTGGGTAGGAGGAAAAGAAGGAGGAAAAGAGAGAGGGAGTGAAGGAAAGGGAGCTGAGCTGTACTACAAAGAGTCTCACCTTGTTCTGCACCATGCACACACAGCACCCCAGCTGTCATCCAGCTTTGCTCGCTTTCTCCATCAGGGCCGGTGGGGGACATGCATCATTCATGAGCGGGGACTTATTTGGCTGCGTCATCTCCTCAGATAACTGTCAATAACTTTTTCTCTGGCTTCACCTTAACTTGGGCAGCAGGGCGCACTGAATGCACTGCAAATGTTAGATGATGAAGGATATTTTTCTCAGAGACAGAGAGCAAGAAGCTGGGAGCTGCTTTTTCATTTGGTTAGTCCGGAGGACTGGCCCATGATCGAGCTCTCTTCTATTAGGAATCATGGAGCAAACAAATGATTGATGAAGGGCACTTTTTGGAGAAAAGAATAAAAAAAGAATCTATGCTTCTCAAGATAAAAATGTCTAAACATTTTGAATCCAGCACACTTTAGAGATATCAAATGGATGCATGATGATTCTTCTTTTTATAATTAAAGCATTCTCTTTTAGAAAATCCTACTTTACTATGCATCATTGATGCAGCATCAGAGAGAGGATAACCACATACAGAGTGTAGTATGAAAGGCTAATTATCCAAGAACCACTGTGTCCTGCCCCCAGCACCCTTTCTTTTGCCCAGCCTGTCCTCTTCCCTGAGTGCCCATGTCGCAGCATGCTGTGAGGCTGCCTGCTGTGAAGGTCACCCTCCCTGCAGCGATAGATTACACAGGCGCACAGTCAGGCAGAATACGATATTGCCCTTGAGGGGGAGGTCTGGGGCCCTAGCTGACAGGGACGAGCCCTTTTGGAACTTCTGGAAGAAGATGTACATGTCATTGTGCCTATTTCATCAAGCATTCACCAGACTAACATTCTTCTTAAAAATCACCTACATTTTGTCATTTATACCTATCGTAACTTCTATTATTATTCTCAATGTCCGGCATTGAGAACACATTTGAAGAAACAGTTAACCTTGTTTATACTTCTGAGTCAAATAGCCTGACATGCATCTCCTTAAAAATGTATGCATGTCAAAATAATGCAGAGCACAAGCCCTGTGATTGATCGGCAGGGTAGCATCATGCATTTACAATATTTGGGTGTATTGCCACCTACACTGATTCATTGGCAGTACATTCCATCTCCTCTGAGGTCTCCTCACTTTTATTCTTTGTAATAATTACACTAAAATCAACTGCTGCTAAACATTTATCAGCTCCAACTCTGACATTATATGTTTGGATTCATACGACATAGATTCCTGTGCACAAACAAGCAGAGAACGCAATGGGACCAGAAATTGATAATTTAACTAACATAGAAATGGAACGTCCAACTGGCGTTTAGGCGGAGTAAAGCAGAATGAAACAAGCACTCAGCAAACAAGTATGTAGTGCTCATGACGATGTAAGCCATTACGGTGCAGCTATGGCATTGAGTACATGCAGAAGTATAAACCAGGCTTTACACTTATGATCTTTTCTGCTTTTTTAGCTCATAAAGATGTATAAACATTGACTTCACTGTGTTCAATAATGAGCTAAAAACTCCTCACATTAGCTTTAGAATAAACCTGGAAAGATATTAGTGAATGAGGCCCATCAAATTCAAATAATCTGACTCATCTGTGTTTTTTCTTTATCTACACATTTGACATAGACATCAGTCCAGCTCCAACTAAATGTCTGTGGCTGCTGCTAACCACCAAAGTGTGGTAAAAGGAGCCCTCAGGTACCAGAACAGCATTGATGGGCCAACAACAGCCACAGATGAGTCATAAAACTCCCAGCAGGCACAAGAGGGAATGGAGTCCCGTAGCCTTCCCCAGGTGTTATCAAAGAGCCTTCAAAGGAGCATTCATCACCCTGTTTTCTAGCCTGAATTCAAAGGGACGGGGTGGCACCTTTTATCCTGCAAAAATGCTGCAATGAGGGTCAGCTTTCCTTTGAGTGGGACAGGAGCCATTGGACAGCGGCTCTCTCTGGAGTCTTGCCACCGTTTAGAGGTCGGACAAGAAAAAAAGGAAATCTACACACACACACACAAACACAGTTGGCAGAACTTGTTGTCCTTTGCTGGCTTGGCTCTCCCCACTGTGACCTTAATTTGTTCTGTCTTGAGTATGGGTGCCCAGTGGGCAGCTGATGCACCTCAAGGGGATGAAGTGACAGGACATGTGAGCGTTATGAACATGTGGGTTTGAGCATATGTGGGAGAGGACTGATAGAAAGAGATAGAACAAGGATAGAGAAGATTGAGACAAAAAAAATCAGACACAAAGACTGTGTATGTGTGTGTGTGTGTGTGATTTGAAACTGCAGTCATGTTCACACGTTTAAGCAAAGGAGACAAGAAGGGGAGAACAGCAGGATGGAAACACTGGACGCAGGTCCAACAATAAGAGCAAAAGAACACAAGCTGTCTCCCTACCGGCTAATCCTCTAATGAAGATTTGTGGCGCTGGCTGGCTGGTGATTATTGGTCCTGCACGGAGACAAAAACCATCCATGGTGCTACTGTAAATACAATCTCTCACATTTACACAAGCCATCACAGACACAAATGAGAGTATCAAGGATGGAGGCAGGCTTATCAAACGTATATGTGCTGTTCTTAGACATGCTGTCACATCCTGGATGTTGCATTAATAAAAAATCCCATTACAAGCCCAAACATTAACCAACATTATTCAGATGTGAAGAATGCAATGTGAAGTCTCTTATGTTTATGCGGTTATCTCTGCACTGACTATGCTAATTTTATGGAAATGCTCGTTCCCATCCTTCCTCTCTGCCCTTCCATTTGTTACATTTCATCAGTGCTCTCTTGAACCACATCAGCAGGCACTGTTTTGGTTTCAGTCTGAGCTGGAAACAGGAGTTCCTCCAGACATGTATTCTATGAAAAGGACTGCCTCTGCATGACTTTGACTGGTATGTAAAGAACATGTGTGGAAATATTTTAAGATAAGAAGATGTATTATGTCGGAGCCATACGGCTAATAACATAGCTATATAAAACTAACACAGGAAAAAAAAATCAATGCTTCATGATTTTATCAGACTGCTAACTTCTTCTTCTTGTGTGTTGACTCTGTTCTATGATATGGCTTGTTTCCACCAAGCGGTCTGGTATGGATCAGTACAGTTTGGTACGGGTCGGATCGGTAACGCCTGATCCTGTTTGCGTTTCCACAGTCAACCGTGCCCTACTTTGTGGGCGGCGTGCATCATGGCAGCGCGACACAGTGAACTGTGCTAATAAATGCAAACGAAGAAGAAAAACGCGAGGAAAGTCTGCACCTCCGTGGTCAACCCTGGAACGCTGTTTCTTGACGCCATTTTCCAAACAAAAAAAGTTATCCTCCCGAAGTCCACTGGAGATTTAAACATGGTGTGGTTATGTGTTGTTCTTTATTACCACTGTTGCATGGGAAGTGACGATTCTTTTGACCAATCAACAGACTGCAGTGTTTCTAGCTCCACCTTCTGGGGTCAGATCAGTATGTCTGGCACCCCAACAGAAGGGTACCAAAAAGTGGGATGGCACGGTAAGGGAATTTGGGGACCTGTCCCGGTTTTAGTCAAGAAACGCCACAAAATACGTGCCGTACCGAGACGAACCGAACTGAACCGCTTGGTGGAAATGGGGCTATAGTCTAAAACTGTGTCAGATTTGGGAAAGGTCAGGAAATTTGCTCGACATTATGTGCCCTCAAACACCATCCACACTCCACAGGAAGGGGCTGATCAAAATATAAGTGTTGGTATTGTAAAACTACAAACCAGTAACTGGGAGTATAGTTTGGTCACACCTCTCTGTATTCAGGTGATAGAAATTCAAAGCCAGGATAGCTTCTTTTGAACAGCTTATCTACAGAATCAATAAAAACACTGAAGTATTCAGATCAATATGGGGTCCTTATCTGGAAATGATTGGAGAAGGTGACTATGGTATCCGATGTGCAATTAATTTGTCCTCTATTTCTGATGAACATCGTGTATGAATATGAAATGTAATATTGTTACATGAAATACTATATATGTTAACCCCTAAACATCACTGAGAAAATTAGGAATGCTATTTTATTATTATCTTTATTTATTTTTTGTATTAATTTTTTTATTTTATTATATTATTATTATTATTATTATTATTATTATTATTATTATTATTATATGTATTTTTTTTCCTTTTCTTTTTGTTGTTTTTGTATAACTTATATATAATTTGTCAACTTGTGGTGAAGAAAGAAATACTGAAAAAAATGCAATAAAAAGTTGAATGAAAAAAAATAAATTTAAAGCCACTGATTTAGTTTACAAATCCCTTGAAATCGAAAGTTAGGTTGACTGTAGAAATGTCCTAAATATGAACTATATCAAAGTATGCATTTTATCATTATTGTTCAAAAAATACCAGCTTTCTGATTACTTCAAGGCACTGGAAGGTGCTTGTAAGAATGGGATTTCCTTGAGACTGTTCCAAGTGGTAATGAGTTCCATTTGTGGCTATGGGATCCCATAGTATGGGGTATGACTCAAAGATGTGTGTATGTCTTGTTCTTCTGAAGAAGCTGTGAATATTTTTATTAGAATGTTTTCTGATGTATTATTCTGTCCTGATTTCTTGATCTGTTGATTTATGGTCCCTTGATTTACAATGTACAAGCTGGTGTCTGCCTCCAGTATGTAAAATATATGTCATGTTCATTGTTGGTGCAACAAAAAATATTTGTAAAGGCTACAGTCTCTGACTCCCAGGTTCTGCTCATTGATCGTTGTTTACCACAAGCACTAAACCTTTCCACTGAATTAATTTAATAAAACCAAGGGCCCTGAACGCAGCATGTGATCAACACAGTAACACACTGTGAATGGATGACCTCAGAAACCACATTACCCATGTGTCCCTTTCAGCCTTCTAATCCACACCTCTGGCATCTCACCTTCCTTATCCTCCCTTCTCCTCCCCCCACTCCACTCCCCCCCTTAGGCAGGGGCAGGGAGCAGTGGTGCAGGTCCTGACAGGTCTCTCGCTCTCTCTCTCTCTCTCTCTCTCTCTCTCTCTCTCTCTCTCTCTCGCCCACCCTCTCTCCCTCTCTCCCTCTCTCCCTCTCTCTCTCTCTCTCTCTCTAACTCCCTCTCTCCCTCTCTAAGGGGCAGGGCTGTCTGTTCAGGGAAGAACTTGTGTGGAGACAGGTGTGCATACCAGACGCTTGCACTAAGCTCTGCGCCACGCGGATCATCTAACTACCTGGTAGCGAGGCTTCCCCGGCTTTTATCCAACATCACACCAAAGTCTTCACCAAAGACACCTTATGCTAAGTGTAGCTACAGTTTCTGTTGATGGGCAATGCGCCACAAAAGGCAGGTCTGAGCTCAACACACTGCCACCTTTTTATCACCCGGTCTTAGGGCGTTCAATCAGTGTTTATACACACCATTAAAACACATTGGAGCAGATTTCATTGGCAGGGGAAAGGCAGAAGGGGTGGAGATTTAGGCTATTTTCAGCCGTTCATGTAACATTAAGGATTAAAAGCTAGCTCAAGGCTTCTTGGAAGCCAAAGCTAGTACTATTCATTCAGTCTGCGTCCCTGGCTAACCCTTTGGTTGTAAAGAGAGAGCTCTTTAGATGGATGAGGTCACAGAGACAGAAGATGTCCTTGTGGCATTAAGTAAAGTTCATGCAGATTGGAAGCAGTGTGTCAGATATACTGCTAATGTTTCCTCCCTGCATGAGTCAGATGATACAGAGAAACTGCAGCTCAATGCTTCCTTACAGGAGGAAGCATCGTTTTTCCCCCTGAGGCCAAGTTTTAACTCAAAAATCGTCACTTCAACACAGATCCAGTCTTTGGCTCATCTTGTTGTTTGCTCATTTTCTCCCTGCCTTTATCCATTCACTGCACCCTTAAGTCTCTCTCCTCCTACACTATTCGCTCAATCCCGCTCCCCCATTCTTTGGTTTCCTCATCAGCTTCCTCCTCCTCCTCCCCTTTAGCTACCCCCTCTCCAGCCATGCCCCTCTGAATTGACCTTGCTGCATCTCAAGGAGAATTGATTTCTCCTTTGGTCTTTGTGTGAAACCCTATCTCAACAGCACTCAGAGGAATTTCCTTTTCCCCTTCCCCAGGAGCTGGATGAAGCTAATTCTCTTTCATGAGGACACTTTTCACTCCATTTTTATCTGTCTGCCTCTTTCTCTCCCTCTCTCCCTCTCTCCCCCCTCCTCCTCCTCCTCCTCATCTAAACCTCTTCTCTTGTGAGCACACGGAAATAGAGCAGGCATGATTAATGCAACATCCATTGCCGCCAAACGTTAGCTTTGCTCAACCTTTTTATACTTGGCTGCTGTTTTGGGAAAATGATTATTCATGCGACTTCCAACGCTGCGACTGAGTTATCCCATCCGTCAATCAATAATACAGTTTGACTTTCTACATTTAATGAGCCTGGATGGTTAAAAGAAAACACAGGGCTGAATTAGAGCATTCATCTTGCATATTCAAACAAACCTGGTATGTAATGTTGTATTACATCCAACTTTGTCAAGCACTGCAGCTGAAGGTCTTTAGGGGAAACTTTTTAAAACAAGACACACATGGATACTTCGAAGCTAGGTGATGTTTTTATGACTGACTATAACTGTTGTAAATATGATTATTAAACTGCCAGGTTTGTTCATGTTTGTGTTTAAGTATTTTTTCAGTATCAGTGCTTGTGTGTACAAATAAAATCAGTACACTGGAAACTCAAATTAGGTCTCATTAATAGTCAAAACATCTTATAACACTTCATACAAGCCACACTGACCTGACCTGGTCAGGTCAGTGTGGTATGCTAGTAGTGGACCAGGTAAACTCAACCCTTTGAGTAGTATGCTAGTAGTGGACCAGGTATGCTAGTAGGCATATATTCCATCAGTTTTCAGTAATCTACACTCTAATGTTTCTGCTGCTTTAATAACCATTTTCTCAAGAAAGGCATCATAACTCTGCCTCAATTTTTGTTTAACTTGTCCTACTTTTTTCCAACTTTGTTCACCATGTTTCTCCATCTTTCATCTCCCTGGCACCATGTAGTGGCGGCTGGCCTCAGCCATGAGGGTTACACTCGCTTTACAGATAAGTGGTGCCGTCTGTTGTAAAGAGTATTATATTTATAACTCACCCAAAATGTCTTGTTAATACTGGTATTTTGTTATTCTCATTATCTGTGCATTATTTTTTTTTTGTTTTATTTTCTGTGGTCTGTTTGTTTTTTATTATTTTTCATCCCGGTCAAACTCACACATTTTATTGTTTTTTAATTTTTTTTTCACTCTTCGGCCTAGCACTATTTGGTCCTGTATTTTGTTGATAAGTGCTGTTGAAAATTTAAAATCCAATAAAACTTAAGTCATATATATATATATATAAACTACCGTTCAAAAGTTTGGGGTCACTTAGAAATGTCCTTATTTTTGAAAGAAAAGCACTGTTTTTTTCAATGAAGATAACATTAAATGAATCAGAAATACACTCTATACATTGTTAATGCAGTAAATGACTATTCTAGCTGCAAACGTCTGGTTTTTAATGGAATATCTACATAGGTGTACAGAGGCCCATTTCCAGCAACCATCACTCCAGTGTTCTAATGGTACATTGTGTTTGCTAATCGCGTTAGAAAGCTAATGGATGATTAGAAACATCTTGAAAACCCTTGTGCAGTTACGTTAGCACAGCTGAAAACGGTTTTGCTGGTGAGAGAAGCTATAAAACTGGCCTTTCTTTGAGCTAGTTGAGTATCTGGAGCTTCACATTTGTGGGTTCGATTATACTCTCAAAATGGCCAGAAAAAGAGAACTTTCATATGAAACTCGACAGTCTATTCTTGTTCTTAGAAATGAAGGCTATTCCATGCGAGAAATTTCCAAGAAACTGAACATTTCCTATAAGGATGTGTACTACTCCCTTCAGAGAACAGCACAAACAGGCTCTAACCAGAGTAGAAAGAGAAGTAGGAGGCCCCGGTGCACAACTGAACAAGAAGACAAGTACATTAGAGTCTATAGTTTGAGAAATAGACGCCTCACAGGTCCTGAACTGGCAGCTTCATTAAATGGTACCCGCAAAACGCCAGTGTCAACGTCTACAGTGAAGAGGCGACTCTGGGATGCTGGCCTTCTAGGCAGAGTGGCAAAGAAAAAGCCATATCTGAGACTGGCCAATAAAAGGAAAAGATTAATATGTGCAAAAGAACACAGACATTGGACAGAGGAAATCGGAAAAAAGTACGGACGGACAAATCAAAGTTTCAGGTGTTTGGATCACACAGTAAAAGATTAGTGAGATGCAGAACAAGTGAAAAGATGCTGGAAGAGTGCCTGACGCCATCTGTTAAGCATGGTGGAGGTCATGTGATGGTCTGGGGCTGCTTTGGTGCAGGTAAAGTGGGAGATTTGTAAAAGATAAAAGGGATTTTGAATAATGAAGGCTATCACTCAATTTTGCAAGGCCATGCCATACCCTGTGGACAGCTCTTGATTGTAGCCAATTTCCTCCTACAACAGGACAATGACCCAAAGCACACCTCCAGATTATGCAAGAACTATTTAGGGAAGAAGCAGGCAGCTGGTATTCTGTCTGTAATGGAGTGGACAGCGCAGTCACCAGATCTCAACCCCATTGAGCTGTTATGGGAGCAGCTTGACCGTATGGTACGCAAGAAGTGCCCATCAAGCCAATCCAACTTGTGGGAGGTGCTTCAGGAGGCGTGGGGTGAAATTTCTTCAGATTCCCTCAACAACTTAACAGCTAGAATGCCAAAGGTCTGCAATGCTGTAATTGCTGCAAAGGGAGCATTCTTTGATGAAAGCAAAGTTTGAAGGACAAAATTATTATTTCAACTAAAAATCATTATTTCTAACATTCTCAATGTCTTGACTATATTTTCTATTTATTTTGTAACTCATTTAATAAATAAAGTGTGAGCTTTCATGAAAAACACAAAATTGTCTGGGTGACCCCAAACTTTTGAACGGTAGTGTATATATATATATATATATAATATTTAAAGCATGAACCACAATCCCTATAACAATGACCCATATCGGACTTAAATTGTATTCTTTACAAAAAAATTTTTACAGTGTCAAACTATTAAATAGTAATGTTCAATGATAGTTTCACCTTACATTAAAAGCTAAAGGACAAAACAACACACAGGGAGTTGAGATTGAGGTGTATATAACATTTTAAATATTTTCTAATAACACATTTCTTTTTTATTATTCCAATAATACTGTTAAAATGTTTAAAATAATATTTTAACCAACATAATAACAATGATTAAAAG
Organism: Notolabrus celidotus; assembly: GCF_009762535.1. Classification (NCBI taxonomy): domain Eukaryota; kingdom Metazoa; phylum Chordata; class Actinopteri; order Labriformes; family Labridae; genus Notolabrus; species Notolabrus celidotus. Next base: position 18,753,617 of record NC_048282.1, on the reverse strand, counting down.
ATTACTCTTTAAATAGAGTAAAGTATTGCAAAGACAGCAGAAAAGGAGACATAGATGTTAACCATGTTAAAGGCAACATTTCCACTCTGCTAACACTGGAGAGCTGCAGTGTGAAGAATCATCTGTTCCCTCTTTCCCCTTTGTGATCAGAGAGACTGTTGAAGCATACTGAACATTTTCCAGGCTTCAACTCCCAGGTGTCTTGTAGCCCCAGGATTCCCAGTAAGTAGTCAGCCGGGCTGCCTTGGTGAATGCACTAATGTGACACCATAATCACGCACAGGTGCATTTTTGTGCTTCACAGAGCAACAGCAGATAGCTGTGGGTGATGGCAGGTGCCAGCACTGGTGTGTGTCACTTTAAACTGCACATTTCACCAAAGTGCATGCATGTTGTGGAAAAGTGAATCGTGTTTACATTGAGATTGTATTTCGTGGAGGTAAGACCTCATCACTCTTATTTAGAAACTGAGATCATGCATGCTTGTTTTCCATTCTAGCCTTTTCTCTTACTGAATGCTCTTTGACAGAGGGCACTGCAGTGAGGCCAATGAAGCAGTGACACCTCCACCTCCTTCTGCTCCCTCTGCAGTGCTACACACACTCGTAGGCTTCACACACTCACACAAACATACACACACAGATGCACTCACAGACACAATGGGTTGCCTTCCCACCAGTCCAATAACAGGCCTATTCATTAGAGTCTCTTACAGACAGTATTGACAACCTGCTGACACACAGTCACTCCAGCATAAACAAATGGAGCTATAGAGAAGAGGAAGGGAGGAAAGAGTAAAAAGGAAAGAGACCTGTTATAGTGGCTTTTTGACTGAGGAGTATCTATCTGTAAGAAAGGAGTGAGTCAAGAGAGAGGAGGAAGACTGATGCCAGTACTGCCTCTTCTGCAAATCCACAGAGACAAATCACAATAAGGTCTTACTCCAAACGGCAATCATGTTAATCTTGGTCACTCCTTAGATATGCCCATTACAATAATGGAGAAGAAGTCTTCTCAATAAATGCCTTGTCACATATAGGAGCTACTGCAAGGTGAACTGGGTCAAATAAAGTGGACAATGACATTATAAAAACGCCTGGTCACAGCCACAAGAAAGCAAGTTCCCATTAAAAGATAATGAGGAATTCTGCAAAACCTTGCGGGGGATTTTGAGACCAGTTTCCTACTTTTTAATTATTTTTGTTTAACTTAAAAAAAGCCAGATGAGCCATGAGAACACAGAGTTATTAAGAGAAATTTAGTTTGCCTTATAAAAGTTTTATACCAGTAAGGCTCAAGCATAAGGAAGTGGGCACGCAAAGTTTGTTCAACATGTTTCACTGCAGAATTCTCAAGTTGTAGCTGCACCAAAGCATTCCTAGTCATATCTTGGGTATGCAAAGAAGCCTAAGGGGAAACGCTGTGCCATGCATACCAAATATCTGGCTCATTAGGGACTTATAATTACTGTGTCACTTTGACATAAACAAATAGAGCAGAGCAGTCATGGAGAAAATGTTAGGGGGGGCTACTGATCAGTTTAAAGACATAGTGTCCAGTGTGTCTCTTCGAGTTGACCTGATGCACCAGGTGAGTGTTGGAGAACATGGGGAGGAGGGGTTGGCTGGGTGAATGGGATGAGCAATAGCTATGCAGACAGGTCAACAGAGAAACAGACTTTATGAAGATGGATGAGGCCGGTGTGGGCGCACAAACACAAATACAAAGAGACAGATAAACCCTGGCCCTGAGCTCTGGAGGTCAGCTCTGAGTCACGGAGACAGGACAGATGAGACGCAACCTAACATGCAAACAGGAATCGCTCGTGACTGAGACTGTCCAAAAAACTTTGGGATGAAGTTTACCAAGTGGAATGTTAGCTTAATGTACAGACATCATACAGCATTTTGAGCGAGCCTTTTCAGTCTCAAGCAAGCTGCAACCTTTGGTGTTGAAATGTGAAGCCAATATAGCAGTGCAAAAAACTGCAGTTCCTTTAGTGTCCACTTGAGGCTGAATGAAAAAGCTAAGAAATCCTCATTAGAGCCCATTTTAAATATAGATACTTTTACAGCAGAAATATATATGTTTACAGCCTGGTCCAAAGAATATTGTTTGGTCACTATAGCTCACATCTTGTCACACATCTGTTTCCATTATGTTAAAGTTAAGAGAGATGTGTAATTTGTCATAATTATGGTGTGGTTGATTTGACGGTCAGGTGGGCACATTGAAGCTGTTTGCCAGGCAACAAGGCTTTTGCCTCAACTTAACTTCTTGGCCAGTTTCTGTCGTAGTAGAAGAAATCAACTGGGAACAGCATTTTCAATATGGCTACCGCAATTTTTTGGCATCATAATACCTCTTCTTGAACCAATGTATGACGTCTCGTAGACTTAGTCAATGTTTTATACAATCTATGCTGCAGCTCTGGAACACTGCCTCAACACATTCGGCTGTCCCCCACTTTTTGGCTAACAGCCCTGCATGAGAGTTTCCTTCTTTGATCTTTTTCTCTTTTTTTTTATCATCATTTATTTTTAGGCTGGTCTTAGTGTTCTGCAAAGTCGTTTCAGGATTTTCATGTTTGTTTGTATAGCACTTTGGTCAACTTTTGTTGCTTTTAAATATGCTATATAAGTGAATTTGGATTGGATTAGGATTCTGGATGACATTGCACACAGGTGACATGTGTTTCTTATCTTAAGCCAATTCAATACCATGAGCTCTCTCTATAGGCATTAGGATGGGGATAGCGTAGATGTATCTTTAAGACGTCATGGCTGCTGAAAACAATGACGCCACAGTCAACGGAGAAGCTCTACGTCAACAAAAACCCGGTGATCATGTTCTCTATTAGCCATCCATTGTTCTCTTGCTGCCTTGCTCTGTCCTCTGCCAAGATAATACACACGCACTTCAAAAAAAAAAAACACACACACAAGCAGCAGTAGCCCCATGCATACCCCTAACTTGGTGCAGAGTCCATGACAAGCAGGGAGCTAAGCTGTCTGCCTGCAGCTCTGTATACAACACAACCACACGTCCATTGCCATTATCAGTATCAGGACTGTCATCGCTATCACAGTGGCCAAAAGACGTCTGCCAGGGCCTCGGACTGCCTGCGACGATACTTATCATGGACTTGTGAACACATCGTCGAGGACAAAGCATAACTTGCGGGGAGGGGGTTGGTTGCTCAAGGTCATACCAAGGATAAGAAAAAAAAAAAAGGCGAATACAGTAGCTACACACACAGCTGATGGTGCATGTGGTTTAAAAACACATACTCGTATCGAACACACATCACAAACTGTTGTTTTTTTTAGAATTGAAACAATAGATACACTGTCTATCGCAATTTGTCTGTGATGTTATCACAGCCTCTCAGATTTGTATCTTGGAGCTGAATCAGGATTTTTGCTGATTGGAGGTCCACATCAGCGTGCATCAGGATTGTAAAGGTCATTACAATGACATTACCCTTTTCAGAGGGGGAAAGCCAGAAATGTCAAATCGCTCAGCAGCCACATCATCAAACAAATGGAGCAGAATGTTAGGCACTGGAAAACCTCCGAAATTATTAAAGATGCCTATCTGAGTGATTGGATATGATGGAAACACACAGATGTGGCATGTCTTAAACTGGATCTGTAAAGCACTCACTAAAACGGACAGCTTTCAGTGTGTCTGCAAAAACAAATTTCATAGTTCTGCACAAGACAAGTCGCATTCCAGGTTTTATTGCTCCAACCACAACTGTGGTACCAAAACTTAAAATACACACATTATAATAAGTACCCTAAGTTAAAACCATTCCTCTGATGAACGAGTCTTACTTCTTTTTTTGCAGCACACAGCTGTGGCTGAGGGTTAAAGCTGCAGATAACATGTCCTAGCCAAATATCATTTACAAGAGGGTGCTGCTACCACCTGCACCCTGATCAAGACGGTGCTTGTCTAACTGTTAAATAAGGCTAAAGTCATGGAAATGTTCACTTCTGTCAGGTGGCACAAACTTGAAATGCAGCCTAGGCAAAAACAGATTCAAAAAGGGAAGACCTCAAGCAAAACAAAGAAACAAAATAAAAGAATGAGTTCATGAAAAAGTTATCCTTATTACATTCATTCTCTTAGTCATGAACTTTACCGACTTGCTCAGAGCCTGAAGCTCACGAGAATGCAGACTCCTCAGTGTGCACACTTCAAAAACCCGCACACCTCAGACTACATGACTCCCTATAATCATTAGAGATGTCTGCCTGAAAAACATGCCTGCCGGGAGAGCAGAGGAGCAGAGCTGCGTCTGAATCAGCCCAGGCATGCGTTAAAACAAAGTGGCCTCTCCGGCAGAGAACATAGCAACACACATACACACACACATATACACAAAGCTAAAACAAATGCACACACACTGACCCCACACGGACACAACCATACACAAATTAGAGGACTCCAGAGCACTTTCAGAAGCTGACACACAAATGCACGAGTTTCCCCTGTTCTCATAACACATCGAAGATCAGTCATATTACAGGACTTACAGTAGCAAGCTCCCATCCTCTGCATGAGAGGAGAGCACAGAGACCACACAGAATCCCCTCTCTCAGACATGGCCACTATGAGAGCAGAATACTAAAGAAGAAAACGCTAGCTGACTCAGAACAGAGCAAGCCTTTATAACAACTTAAAGCTACACTGTGCAGCAAAGTCACGCTTGAATCTTCAATGTTTTTCATTTGAATTGTATGATGACCTGTGAGCATGTGAAGGGTTAATGAAGTTAAAAGGGGCAGGTCTGGTGGTAAAAAACTAAACTCAACCCTTTGAGAAATACTTAAATACATGAGTTACTGCTCACTGATTATTTGCAGAAATGCATAAGACCGGTGGCAGAAACCATCACTGACACTTTCACCTCTTCCTGCAGGTCATGACAGTGGTCATGTGACCAAACAGCACATAATGAAAACACTTTGACCTTCCTCGTCATCACTCACACCTGCAACATTTAAGGCACACTATTAACATAATCACAAGCACAAAGGATAATGTAAAGGTCCATCCTGTCACTCAGTATGGACAGATGTCTGCCTGTGTAGAGTGGAGACCAGGCAGATCACACTGTTAATAAAGAGCTGGTGGTTGCCAACTTTAAGTAGGGATTACTGATCCAACATGACTGACCTCTCCACAATCCCATGCGTTTAAAAAAGCCACAACTCACCCAAAATCATGCTGAGTGTTGCCTTTGATGTCCCTGTGTAGCTGCCCCCGTCTCTCCTGCTTTCGCCAAAGGGACAATGGCTCCAAAATGTCCTTTTCAGAGTTCCTCTTTACTCTCCAGAAAGAGGCAACTCAGAGAGGCAGCGCTGGATGTGAGGACACACTGCTGCTGCTGCTGCTGTTGCTGCTGCTGCTGCTGCACATGCCGTCTCTTGCGCCTGCCCTCTCCAGGTGAAAAGCTGAGTGTGTGTGTGTGAGAGAGACAGCGTGTTGTGGTGGGTGTGTGTGTGTGTGTGTGTGTGTGTGTGTGTGTGTCTATGTGTGCGCGGAGGAGGAGTAGGAGGAGGAGGGGTGTCCAGCGTCTCTGCAGTTGTGGCTCAGGTAAGCCTGAGGACAGTATGGAAGGGGGTTTGTACCACAGAGGAGAGAGAGAGAGAGAGAGAAGAGGGGAGTCAGAGAGAGAGAGAGAGGAGGGGGAGCCTAAAGTGTGACAGCCAATCAAAGGGAGAGGTTTCAGAAGCAAGATCTTCTTCTCCACAGCAGTCAGGGGGAATTGCAGAGGTCTCCAACAAACAGCTGACATGCAATTTTCTCCAAACAGTGTAATATCAAAGGCAGCTTCAGAGGTCTTCAGTGTAAAGTCTGTACCTGCTTTGCTCTCTATCTGTAAAACACACACTCCCTCTTTCTCTCCCTCCCTGGCTCTCTCTCCCTCTCTGCTCCTTGTTTTTGGGGTTGGGTATAACCTAAAGGCACCTTACATGCCTCAGCTCTGATTGGTGGCAGCCTCAGCCAATGGGAACGGCCGCAGACGCCTGTCATCATGCAGAGTGGAAGTCATGAAGGAGAGACAGAGCTTGACTGAAAATGCCATCTCTACCCTCAAAACTACTGTTTCTCCCTTCGGTTGCCCATATTCTTCTCACCCGTCTCCCCCCTAAGGCAGGGCAGGATTGTCAGATCTGTTTATTCACCCCGCCTCCCCTCTTCTGTCTCCCTGTCCTTTGGCTCCATGTGTACGTGGACTTGTTAAAGGATTAACCTTTTATCTGTTATGCTCTGTCCTTCTCCCATTTTTTTGAAACCTCTATCTCTTCACCTGCCCGGACAAGGTTACGCATTTTATCAACTCTGTGTTTGGAATTTAGACTGGGAGTTTGGGGGGCGTAGGGTTGGCAAGCAAAAAAGGAGAGATGTAATGGAAAGCGACAGAGCGGAGGAAGCAGAAGAAGGAGGGGCAGAGATTAAACCAAATACAAACTGACAGAGGGATGAAGAGATGTGGAGTGACAAGAAGAGACGACCGGGAGGATGGAATACAGAGACAGACACAGACCGAGTCAGACACAGGAGAAGGGCTGCAGAGAATTAAAACTGTGGACCATGGCAATGCAGCCACTAATTGAAGAGGAGCTTCACAGCCCGCTTCTTGCGGTCCACTTCCTTTACACCAAGAAGCCACTCAAACAAACGTCTGGTGTCACGTCCGAGCGCCGCAATTGCTCTTTCTCTCTTTCTTCCAGGATAGCTTTAGAGAGACTTTTAAAACCACACAGTCACAGTGTTATTGAGAAGCTCAGTGCCTCAGAGACAGCTTAACAAAGCTGTCAAAAAATTAATCCCCTTGGGCGGGCATGCTTGCAAACACACAGATACAAACACGTGAGCCTGGGGCTACAGAAAACGCTGCCTGATGTTCATAGTGCTTCGTCTTGTCCTCCTCTCTTTTTCTGTCTCTTTTTTCTCTTCTATCTCCACACCCCCCACCCTTCTCACGCTCTCAGGCTGAGTCTGTGAGTCACAGGGTGTTGGAGTGAATACTAAGGAGGGTGGCTGACACCTCCAATACCTCGTTGCACAGCAGCTTCATTGCACACATTTAAGCCCTTTGTGTGTAAACAGTGGCAGAATGAGGGGCCACAAACACCCACACAAGCAGATTGTTAGTTTGGGTAAAATCCACTGGTTTGAGATGCCAGTACTATGAAACATATGGTCACTATTTGCAAAGGTGCACAAGAATCCCATTAAACAGCCACTTCCAAGATCTAACACCTGCAACTGTAGAATGAAAACAAAGTAGGCGTGCACACAAAATAGTGACCATTCTTATGTGGCACAGAAGCTTTCAGGACAAACAGACAGATTAGAAGAGGAATTCAAGCCTCCTTGGATGAAAAACACACACACACACACACACACACACACACACACACACACACACACACACACACACACACACACACACACACACACACACACACACACACACTGTTTGCAGGAAATGGACCGAACTCTGACAATACTAGTTTTTGAAAATGGGACACTAGCAGGTGGAACAATACTTATCATCAATACTTTTCTGCGTTCAGGACCTTCTGCAAGCATCTGTGTGTGTGTGTGTGTGTGTGTGTGTGTGTGTGTGTGTGTGTGTGTGTGTGTGTGTGTGTGTGTGTGTGTGTGTGTGTGTGTGTGTATGTGTATGTGTATGTGTCAGCAAAAAAGAGCTGAGATAGGGTTTCCTCATTAGTTGTGTTGGTATCAATAATTCAGAGCCGGCCCTTGTTGGCGTTCAATGGGCCGAGTGCTAATGTGCTGTCGGGCCAACGGGGGCCCAGGGCCCAGCGCCACATTAATGGATGTCATGATGAGAGGGTGAAATCGGAGCATGGAGATCCTGTATCATCCAAAGGTAAGAATGGAGAGGGAGGACGGGACAGAGGAGAGGAGAGGAGAAGACAGGGACTTGGTTAGGGTCGTTGGGGGGGAGAGAGATGATAGTAATGGACAGGTAAGTGATCAGAGAAGGGAAGAAAGAGGGGAGGAAACAAGGTTATTAGGGTCTATTGGGTTGCCTTGGCTACGGATCAATCATCCCTGAATATGATGTGCTGACCTCTAACACCTCTGGATGGGTGGTGATCATGAGACACATGTTAAGTGGTCACTAGGGACACATTTTGAATGAATAATAATCAGATGTAATTTCATTATTCCATCCACTTGAGTTGTTAGAAGTACTTCTCTCTCAATCCAATCAAAGTTGATGGGGTAAACAGAATTAATAGAAGTGCTTTACTTTGCAGGTATGTACTTTGCAAACAAGTTGTTTGGAAAATGTCTATGAACCAGGTAATTTCTTGCTGATTATATCAAAATGAGAATTGTCTTTATTGTCTATATTTCAGTTTATGTATGTTGAAGTGTTGGATCAAGATTTTCTAGTTTTGACGTTCAGTCAATCCGCTGCTTTCTTTTCAAAGAACACTGTTGCTTAAGCAGCTATTTAATAACCGACTGATTGATGGTTTGATGTCTTTATGTGAGCATGTTAAAAAGTGGATAAATGACTAAAAAGAAAAGAACAATATGAAATAACCCTAAACTTTGATTGAACTGTAACACTCAACATCAAACTAACATGTTTGAAAAGAGCAGTAGAAGTTTACATTTATTTATTTCCAACACGTATTTTACTGTCTGTGTACTTTTGAACAACTAAAACCATGTATTTACCCTGTGTCAGTATTAAGTTAGAAATTACATTTCTTAAAAATCATTCTTTTTCTCAACTTTTACACTTTGTTTTAGAAATTGAAAGAATTTAAGGGTTCAGTGTGTAGTATTTACGGGCATTTAGCAGAACTATAATCATATGTTTAAATTAGTGTATATATATATATATATGTGTGTGTGTGTGTGTGTGTGTGTATAAAAAATTGATTTGTTTTGTTACTTAGAATGACTTCTTTATGTCAGCGAAGCCACCATCTTGCACTGCCATGTTTCTACAGTAGTACAGAAAAAACAAACGAACAGCCTATGAGTTATTGTATTAATGAGTGGTCACATGAAATGCAAGACAAAGAAAGTGGTTGCTGTTGTACACAAAATAATGTGTATGGATAGATGCTTTTGTTGGTCAAAACTTGACATCACAGGAGCGTCTTGTTCTCTAAGGCAACGGTCGCCTCACAGGAGAGATGAGCCAGGGAGTGTCTCAGTCCAGAATCTGACCACCAGGTATTCCAACTTCAACACACTGTACCTTTGAGTCAGAATTTTACAAACCTTTTAATGCAATTTTTTTATATATTTTTTTTATTTTTTTCCTGGGACACCAGATTGAATCTACCTAGGCCTACTCTGGCTCATTACACATAATGGTAAAACAAAAACAGATCATTAGATGAAATAAAAACTTCTTGATCAGCTTATTAATATAAAGGAAAGGCAAAATTAGGCAAAGAGAAAGATTTAAAATTGGTCAAGTGTTTGCTGTTTGTGCTGACAAGTGTGTCTGTGTTTGTGTTGTGTTCCATCTAAATGGCAGTAAACATCCATTGGCCCTGGGTACCAAACAAAATACAAGACAAATTGTAATAAAAAAAGGTCACTTGCAAGGTTTCATGGCAACATAGTCCCTGGGTTATATTAAAAGGATGATTGCTTTTACTTTGTTTTGCACCTCAGAGCCTGAGTATTAGAAAGGCGAGGTATGAGGGATTCAAGGTATCAAGATACACGTAAACACACAAACTTCTCATTACTGCTTGTGAGACCATCATATTGACTCACAATCAGACATGTTGGTACCACATGTCTACACACACAACCTCTAACTTTACTGTAACTTTAGACTTTACTTACTTCTCGGAATCAGAATCTTCTTTTATATGAAGAAAATTTTCCCACAGAGTGATAAAAACGCACATATAAAGTCACTCAAACACCAAAGCACACACAAACACAGAGTGGGAGAGGGAACTCAGTAATCCTGACACTTTTGCTGAGACCTGCTGGTGATTGATTGTTAATCTCTGCTGTCCTCTGCTGGTGTAAACCTATCATCACAGACATAATTCACTGCAAACAGACACTGGGAATGTGTTGGAGTATTCCTGCTTTTGCTATCCTGGTGCAAGACAGCAGTCTGGAGGACTTCCAAAATGAAAACGATGCCTTGTAAACCGAGAAGCTTATATGTTCCCAGAGCTGTGTCACACAGGGTTAAATATGGGGACTAAACACACATGAGGCACAACTGGTACAGTATCCATGATGTGTCAGAAGTATGTTACTCATGCAGAAAATCATATTTACGACAAACGTATCAAAGCGACTAAGGCCTTGTCATTACTGTACCTGTTTGTATCCGCAGAATGGTGAATTAGGGAAAGTGCAGCTGGTCAAATGTAAAAGATATGTCAAGCCTGAGGGAGATAGCATCAAACTCCTCCATTCATAAAATGCTATGATCTGTCTTCTTTAGTGTTTTCTGCAGGGTAAAAACCCAGTAAATCTACACTGACTAAAATCCAAACAGACCATAATTCATTTCTCCCCACAGCAGCTGAAAAGCAGTGTCAAAATGCGACTTCTGTTAATCATAAATTCTCGTCATATTTCATGAGCCGGGGCCTGCAGACGCTGTGACTTTCCAGGGATGTGAATTTGCGGGGGTTCTTTTGTCTTCTTTTGAGGTTTTACGTTATGCAAAACTTATGGATTTTTTTGTTGATACAGAGTTCACACCTGGGTCATATATCATGCTTCAGGTGTCTGCTGGCAATGTAGTGGTGAATTTAGAGGCTGTCTATGAATGTCAGAGGTGAAAGGACCAAGAAAATACAAGGCGGCGGCATACTTGAGGCCCCCGCCCCAAAATGCAAAGAATTCACTAAAACCACCAGGTAATAAATCAGAGCTTAATAAGCTATGAAATCGTAGGTAAATGAAGTTTGTCATGGCACACCCTCTATCAAATGACTTCATAAGAGTTACAGTGAATAGAGCATGTAAACTAAGTCAGCTCTGTGTGAATGAAAGGACCTCTACATTCTCCTTGAACTGGCCCGAGCCTGTGAGTCTGACAGTTCAGCATATCAGTTCGCAACTGTGAGGGATAATCATCTCACTAAATTTAGACTATTGATTAGGTGTGGATATGTGCAGGAAATGCAGCCAGTCGTACAACACTGTACATTCTTTTTTCACCTCTGAAATACTGTCTTAAATAAAGACACAAGTGTTTTGATTGTATGTGACTAAATTATAACTGTTGTAAGCTTTTGGTGTTTTGAAACCCTGTCTATGACATACTTATGAGATTGAGAAACAAAGAATGGGAGATGTGATGTGTTGCTTCAGATAACTTCCAGCTTAAGTGCACACCATACTTTGTAAAAAGCACTGAATATATTATCCACTTTAAACAGGTCAGCATGGTAAAAAGCATTGTTAATGAAGGGAAAATACTGTGGCAAAAGTGTAACAGAGAGAGTGAGGAATCATTTTCTCAAGAAGAGGGAAAACATGCCCCAAATTTCCAGGGTATTATATAACTGCTTTTCATAAATAAAGATAAGACTCCTGTTAGACACTTATTCTTTTTCTTCATGTCACAACAATAATCCCCCCTCGCATGTCTTATTTTCTTCGAGACTTGACTTAAGATGGGCTCAGTCTTTCATTTATGTGTATAACTGCAACACCAGGCATTAAACTGATGGAGTGAATATTTGCCAGCATCTGTTTGAGTCATTTTTCAACCAAAAAGACAAAATCAACATTTTAGTAGTTTGCAGCCTTTCAAGGAAAGAATTGCTTTTTTCTTTGATTTCGCACATGCACTGTATAACACATGGACAATTCCCTGAGATGTCACTCATTGGTTTCTGACTAGAGGTTATGAGGCCTTACAATGGCAAAGACCACATTAGAAGTGCTGACTCTAAATAGCATCTGACACATTGCTATTTTGCAGCACTCCCACAGCAAAGTCCCGCCATCACTACAGCTGTGTACTCACACACATAGCACCCAAAACAACTTAATATTAGTGTCCCAGTGTGTAATATCACATGCACTTACACATTGTGCTGTTTCGCCCTGCCGGCTCCGACGTTACACACCACCGCCATCTTCACCTCATTCAACCTCCGAGGGACGATCAGAGGCCGGACAACTTTGCCCCATCATAACGCCTTTGTGTTTGAGTGTTACACATTGCAGATGAGGCGTAACACGGGCGTTAATATCTCGCCTTGGAATGACAATATGGAAGCGCAATTTGTAACTTTTTTCAACCTCAGCACAGGGACGAGGAGTTGAGGCGGGCTTTTAGTTTCCTGGCAAGCAGCTTCGAAACATCCATCTCTCTGTCAACTCCGACACTCCCCTAATGATGCATATTCAAATATGACTCTTTGCCTTGGTGAATAAATAACAAAGAAAATGTTGCCTAATTTTGCTGTAAAATTGATATGCAAAACATGGTGCCGAATGAGGATTGTTTAACTATTGCAGAGAGCCTCAAGTGGACACTCAAGGAACTGCAATTCCGCATTGACTTCGTTTTCAGCATTATGTGTTTTGGACAGTAGTGGACAAAGTACACAACTTCATTACTTATGTCAAAGTATAGATATTCCATGTCAAATATTACTCCAATACAAATGAGAGTTGCTCTGTCAGATTATTACCTGAGTTAAAGTACTGAAGTACTTCCTTTCAAAAATACTTAAGTATTCAAAGTACTTTTTATAATATCTCAAAACGTTGTATTTTCACAATGCATAAGTGCAGTCAAGAATACATCGGAGCAAATTCTGTTACATTATGTTTATCTAGAACAAATGTTCTGTAGCTCAACACGCTTTCTCAGGTTGGACAGTGAATTTTTGTTTGTTTGTGCAGAGTTGGAAACAGGGAGAACATTTCAAATGATATGTATCATTCTTCATTTTAAAAACCTCTAACACGGGCTGAAGATATGGCAATGGGTGCTCATGTGGAGAATTATAGCCATCATTACCACCTCTAAATGAACTGCCCGATCTGAGTGACATCTGCTCTGTGTTTGCTCCACGTTCAACCGTGGAGACGCACAATATACAGGTACGACGAAACCACTGAGACAAACAGAACTACACAAACACGTTTTGCTGTCTTAGGGATCAGATTTCAGAAAAGAGAAGGAATTTCATGAACTGACTTCAAAGCAAAAGATGTGAGTAACTAGAGCACTGATAGAAATGTAGTGGAGTAAAAAGTACAGTAATATTCTTCTGAGTGTAGTGGAGTAAAAGTAATAAGTTCCCCAAAAAAATAATACTCAAGTAAAGTACAGATACTCTAAAAATGTATTTAAGTGCAGCACTCAAGTAAATTTACTTTGTTACTGTCCACCACTGGTTTTGGATAAAGGTTTTACAGGACAGGGAATAAGTAGTGCGTGTGATCTACACTTTAAATTTGAGACATGCTCTAATCCAGTAGTTTACAAACTTTATCTGCAGGGCCCCAGTTATTAGATGAAAATTTAAAAAAAGACACTTTAAGACATCCTTTGTAAACAGATGCGGCTGTCTTTGGAGGTATTTGGAACATTTTCTACAAAAAGTATACCCATTTTTATACTTTTTTTTTTATTATTTTACAAAGGAGTTAATTAAAAGTGGCACTGCAGTATGCAACTTTCAAACTCCTAGCCTGTGGGGGCCCACTGTTTGTTGAATTCAAGCCTTCATAACTTCGTGCCTCTCAGTTTGAGAATCACTGCTCCAATCGAAGCAATAACTGGATTTCAAGAAACAATACATACATCTAAATAAATCATGAAAAAAATTGTTGCAGCTTTAAGTTGTATATCTTAATTTTATATGTTTATTTTTAACTTCAACATGCTTTCTGTTCAAAAAGTTATGTCAATAGATCTTCAGAAGGAGAAAAATAAATAGAGGCTGCAAGTTTTTTGGGATCCATGGATATGTGTGTACACAGGTGGGTGTGCCTGCCCTGCCTACAGAGATGGAGAATGTAGATGTTGACTGTTAACACTCTCACACCTCCATGATATTTTACACCAGCACCAGAAGACAAGATGCCTTTCTTTCCAAACACATTCACATCGCTCTTATTTGCCAAAACTACTTGCAACTCATATTTGTTAAAACTTTGCAGTAATAATATCTGCTTTGCTGTTCTAGCCAGACACAACACTGTACGTTGACACATTCCAAGTCATTATTATGCAACGCTTCATGCACTCTGAAGACAGCAGTTTGAAGTAATTATCTCTGCCTTAGATCATAGTCTATTTCTGAAGCTTAGACATTCCTCAGCTGAGAGTGATGTGGCAGATGATCTCCGTGGAGGTCAAGGGTCAGCTACATCGCTGCTACAGACTGTAGTCTTCCTCACACACTTAAGAGACGTACATCATATATATTGTACTTTGTTCATATATAAAAGTATGAATACTGCATGCATTCGATTGAAAAAGTGTTACTCAGCCCTGCAAAAACACACATACACACTAAAGATCAGATCAGCTTCCCTCAAATGTGCAGGGTGAAGTCTGGGTGTGAGAACAGCAGGAGACAGGTGGGGCTGTCAGGACATTTGTCAGCTTCAAGGAGACACAAATATATTTGAGTCAAGGATGTGGACTCCATATAGATATCAATCGTGTAATCCGAAACAAATTATCAGCTGAAGCAAAAGTAATTTTTGAGTTCATCAAGGCATATTTACAGCACAAAAAAACTCACAATCCTAAGCTTATACACACTAGAGAAAAGAAGAAAAGATGTATCATGTGCTTCCTATGGATGCAGTGATGCACCATTCTAAAAGGAAGCAGATAGATGCAGTAACAGTAGATGGTCAAAAGCTGCTCTCTTACCTGTGCTCCACATTGATTGCACCTCTGGTCCTCCTGCTGCTCTTTCTGAGTGAATCTCCAACACTTTACAGAAACACTGACAAACTACTATTTCCTCTGTGAAATCCTCCTCAGTATAAAACCAGCCAGGTGTAAGAGAAAAAGCCAAAAAGATCTTCAAGTTTTCTCATTCATTTGAAAAGATTCCAAGCAAACAACCCAACCTGACGCCCACAATGGCACTGTAGAGGGCATGTAGAAATAGAGACCACAAACATCGACTCTATCACCTCCCCTCCACCTCTCTACATCCTCTCTCCTCCCTCCCTCTCTTTCACTCTCAGCCCTGTGTGAAAACAAAGCAGAAGTAGGAGATTCCTTCAGCTAATCATGACTGACGTTAATAAGTGAGGGTTAGCTGTATTATAAGACGGAGACGGCAGAGTTAAATGTAGTAGAGGGGAGGATGTGAGAGGAGGAAGAATCAAATGTCAATGAAGGCATGGCACAAATGCTTGATCAAGAGTATATCTTAAACCCCTATGGACATCAGTAAAGGCCGTCTTTGGTGCAACTTCAACACTTTTGGCACAAAACTTGGGAATGTAGGCGGGCAAACTGTAAAACCTTGTACTCATGGTGCTGCAAAAGTAGCAATACACAAGTAAAAATGTAACTTATGGAAAAGTAACACATGCATGCGTAAAATCAGAGGTCCGTGTTATTCTGCACTGTCTGCAGCAAGCAGCCACCCACTGTATAAACCTCTACAGTAACCTGCAAATGCACAGCAAAGCTTCAATTCATTTTCAGTGTATGCCCTCTTGTGTGATAAACTCTTTAAAAAAAAGGTTACGTAGAACGTAGAAAAATGCTTAGAAAGTGCCCTTATACAGAGTAATTTCTCAAAGGACGACCAACCATTAGAGAGTGATACCTGTAATATAAAAATCATCTATTCTTGATCAGGCAAGCTGCATCTCAGCACCCCCTGAAGTTCTCTGCAGGAAGATAAGGTTAGAAGGGGAAAAGAACAGCAGTTTACAGTTGTAAGCACATTTCAGCACCCAGAGGCCCTGAAGGATAGAGTTACAGGGACACACTGCACACCAGGACTGTCCCTGTCTCTCACAGTCATAAACAGGGCGGCTGAGTTTACATCTCAAACCATTAAACTGAACAGTTTGATTTCTGGGCAGTAAAATGAATATTAGGAAACTTTAATAACATATTTAAATGTGTGTTTCAGTATGAAACAACATCTGTAGTTATACACACAAAGCTAATGATGTGGTACAGACTTGTGAGTGCATATTTTTGTTGTAATTCATTTTCTGTTTTATGCTTCGTTGCAAGAATGTAGGGCAATCATTTTTTTAAAAGAGGAGGAATTCATCAACACAATACCATTCCTGAAATGTCCAACAGGGGGAGATAAGTTCCTCTACTTGACCGTTTTTTTATGATGACTAAACTTAACAGTTGATGGTAGTAATTTTTTTTCACTTTATAGAATCTAACCTCATACAAACATAAGATTTGATCATAAGTCAATGATACTTTAATACAGATAAAAGATTTCAGTATAAGTGATGACAAATTAAATCCACAGTCTCTCAAAGTACAGCTTGGGTTAATACGACTTTCAGAGAACTCAGTTGCATAGAGTATGTATGTGGTTAATTTAAAATCAGAGTCTTTAGAGCAGACAAATTCATCTTCATGTTACTTGGTTTTAAAGTTGTTGTGTTTTTTGTGGTGGTGTCATATAAGATATCTGTCAATCGTAAGTGTATTACCCACAAGATCTCAGTCAGCTCAGCCCATTATTTTGGAACCAGGCGAGAACTGACACGAAAGCAAGGATGTCAACCCCTGCAGCTCTATCACGCAGTTAGTTGATTATAATCAAGTCTGGTCCAAACACACTTACGTCAACATTTTTCAGTTATTTTCTTTGCTTTACAGCTATTTATGGATGCAAAACATGAATGTTCCTCTGCCTGTGAACTGTCCCTTTAATAAATGACAGTTTTCTTTTACACGGATTTTTTCACAAATTGTATTAAACTGATTTAATCCTGAAAATGTTAACACCTGAAAAGAAATGAGTAAAAGTAATCAAACGTTCTGACCTCAACACTCATGAAATATAACAGCAGCAGATTTTCCTGAGTATAACCTCAAACTTTTACAACATTGAAGCTTTCAACAAAATAACAAACCCACAAAACAAGCCATGTTTTAAGGATGCTGGTACTATGAAAAAAAACAATCTACTCATGTGTTTGTTAAAGATTAAAAAACCAAAACTAGGGAATTGAATGAAACTCTTCTGCTGATAAAGACCTTGAGATTAAGGTGAAATATCTGGGGTTAGCTTATAACACATTAAAATTACTTAAGATCCAGCGGAGATTTGAGAATTTCTTTCAGGAGTCTGGTGACCTCACATTGCTCCGCCCACCTTACACCTTGATCACAGCCCAATCAGCCAAAACTGAAAACGCCTGGGACAGTTTGCAAGTGTCCAGATAAACAACTACACTCTAAACTAAACTGAACTGAGGTTTTTTTTTGCTGATATAATGGCCAGCATAGATATATTGACGAACAGGTTTTACTCATACGACAAAATGTACAGCCAGGAGTTAAGAGAACAGACTTTTGCAGACTGGCCATTCAGAGAGGAGTGTAACTGCACACCTGAAAAGGTAAGAAGGTGTCTCTTTAATGGCGGAGAGCCTTTAGAGCAACTGTGGAAACGTAAAATGCTTTAAATAAGTTGTCTTTTGTGGTTATATTTTGCTCCTTAGTGCTCTTAAAATGAAAAACACAGCTTATCTTATAATAACCACACCGATTCATGGCTATGGCTGATGTTAAAAATGATAGGAATCCCCAATCCTTGTTTACACAACTATTATACCACAGCCTTAAATCCAAGGATGTGACAGCTTTGTGATGTATGCCTAAGCAGGTGCCAGATTCAGTTTCATAGCATCAGGTGACTAGTGCACAAACTCTTTGCCCACCCTACTCATGTCATGATGGATGAGCTGCTGACAACTCACTGGATGATGCCATGTTACGAGCTCTTAACCCTTCCACCCCGACTCCAAAAGGAGATCCTCTTCTGGTTTCATTCTCACACACTAATCATCACACAGTCATGGAATCACTGAGTTATCATCTGATATAATTTCTTAAACTACTGCCTTGTTTTCATTTTCTCTCGTCTAAATAGAAGACATAACAGTAACTTTGTCTGTTTTATTTGTCTCTGCAGATGGCCAGGGCTGGGTTTGTCCACTGCCCCAGTGAGAACGAGCCTGATGTCGCCTGCTGTTTCTTCTGTTTGATTGAGCTGGAGGGCTGGGAGCCAGACGACGACCCCTGGTAAGAGTAACATGTCACCTTACCTGAATTTACCTTTATTTAGAGGGAAATAAAGACAGTTATGCATGTTGGGTAAAAAAGCTTCAAGGCTCATTCTGTATTTACTCTGAGTTAGTTTTAGAATGTTTTGAATAAAGTACATCATCATCAAGGTTGAAAAAACAGAAAAACAGTGAAGTGAATTTAAAAGAGAGGATGTTTCTTCTTTTTAATCAGTTGGTTTGATGCCACATGTAAACCTTTTTTATTGTTGAATGCAGAAGTAGAACTTGGTGCTAATGATTTTTGACACAAAACAAGTAGAAAAGACACTTCATTATATCAGGTGTAAAACTGAAACACACTGAGCTATATGTCATTATAGCATAGGCGTTTCTAGCCCATTTTTGGTGGTGCTGAAGCAACCCTAAATTTAATCCCCGCACCCCTAAAATTTGAGAGATTTTTTTTTTCTGCTGTATGTTCTTTTTTAACAAACTAGAAAAGTTTCAAAACCATACAGTACTTGGTTGAAACGTAATATTTTAACAACAAAAATACAGTAGCTCCACCACCACCAAGATCGGGAAGAACTCGGTAAGAAAACAAACAGAGAATAGTGGCACGCAAAACTTCTCAAATTATATAAAACAGACAAGAAGGAAAAAGGCAGAGAGCAACATTGAAAAAGTCAATTTCTGTTAATGTGTTTTACATGGTGTGCATTGCATTTCAAATGAAAGTCCAAAAAATAACTCCAATGTCAATTTTTGGTACTCACTATAGGGGGCTGGTTTACTCCAGAAACATACATACTGTTTATGTATATGTTGAGGAGCTGCTGTATCAAAATTAGTTGTCTTTCCCCAGAAATTAGGGTTACCATATGTTTCTTTTATGATTCCAATCCATTCCTCTTTTGCTGTGGCTCAGGATTTAAATAAACTTTATCAGATTAGATGGTTTAGTCACAGACTTTCCCAAAAAGTGTTTTCTTTCACAATTGTTGGAATGAAATTGCATTAAAATGTACAAAACAGTGAAATTTATCTTGCCCGGCCGGACAGCTCTCTGGGTGCTCAGCACCCCTAATCATCCGATCCTAGAAATGCCCCTGCATTATAGCACAAAGAATCCCTACAAATTGAGCAAACACATATAAAAAGTAACAACAACCACAAATAGCTGAAATCCAAATCACAGACACTAAACTGCATCTGAAGATTTACAAAATGGTTAAACAACTTGTTAGCTACCTTCTAGCTGTAGCTAATATTAACCCAAAATATGACAAACAAAGGAGCTTACTCACAGAATATATTCAGGCTAATTCAAACAGTCCTCTTCTTCACCATCCTGGCTGTGTCCTCCACTACACGAGCGTCCTTGTGGTTTTATAAAGCAGTCTGTGAAATATAAAATCAAAACAAACTTTCCTACATGTCCACTGAAGCACAATCAGTTACTTCTGGAATCAACCTAGCATTAGACCCACCACTTGTGATGAAAAGTAATTAAAACCATGAACATCTAAAACATAATCATTGATATCAAACAGCATCTCCTGGTTTACAAATAAATTAAACAACTCCTGCTAGCTTCAGCTATTGTTAGCCCTCTTCCTAACTGTCTTCCTCTGCTTACTTGTTATCCTCCATGCTTGGCATCACACTGTCCTCCACTACAGAAGCGTCTTCATGATTTTAATTAGCGGTCCCTGAATTGTTGCCACCGCCATCATCAACTTTCCCTTGGTGACAGCATAGAGGCTGCCCAAGAGATGATTAGCATAATATTGTTTTTCACTCAGGCTTTTGGTTTGATGGTGTTCTTTTCTGAATGAGGATGTTTGTGTCTCATTTTCTCTGCTCAGGTCTGAACATGTAAAGCGTTCCCCTAACTGTGGATTCTTGACTTTGAGGAAGGACTTCACAGAGCTGAGTGTGGCTGATTTCTACCACGTGGAAAAGGAGAGGCTTAAAGTCTACCTTGTAAGGTCCCTTTCTGTACCTATTATGTGCAATGGAACAAGGTATTTTATTAAAAACACTTCTGCAATGGTTTTACTCAGTAATTTATTTTTTTTTCCAGAGAAAAGTTTGTCATAAGGAGATGGCATGTTTGCGGGAAAACATAGACCACACACTTGAGAGCCTCCAATCTCAATTGGACTCCATATGAGTAGATTCAGCTTCCTGTCTGTAAATTGTCATTTTGTATTCTAACTCTTCTTAAATGTGTAAACTTGAAACATTAATAAAGTTGTGTTTTTTGTTACACTTAGTGTGTAGTTCTGTCTTTAACCACAAGGTGGTGCCTTTGTCTTAAGGCAGCAGCTTCCCCTCCTCAAAATCTCAGTCTGTGGCCTCACACTCAAACTCTTCACAAAGGCAATCTGAAATGAAAGCACACATTGAGCAGGATTACAATGTGTGCTATATTCCCTCTTTTTAAACCAAATACTTGCCATTTTCCTGAACGTGCCACCATCTCTACCACCCCTTTTCAAAACTTGACCCTGGACAGATGGCCTGAAGCCCCTCCTTTTCAATACCAACTGTTGCCCCAGTAACATCTGTTACATATGGACAGTGCACACAGAAAGGGCTCACCAGGACACTCGCTTAACCCTATGAGGAGGATAGATATTTAGGAAACACTGAAGGAGACTGCAGAAGACAATAGAGATTGTGGTTAAGGTGTTCATATAGTTATTACTCAGAAAGCTGTCACAGTAATGCTTCACTGCTCTTTTTAGCATTTTAGGAAGCAAGAGTTCAACACTAATATCTGCCAAAATAAAGTCTTAAGATTTTTGAATTTCGCTTATTGGTTCTCAGTGTCTGGCTGAGTTTGATGGGAGGCTTGGCTGTATGGAGTGCAGGATTAAAACCTGCTAGCCCTTCTCCAGCCTTCCTCTGTTGTGGATTAATGTCTAATGTAACACTCTGGACACTGAGCCCAGATCAGCTGCTTAATTCTCCTTTATCCGCTCGCTGCAGAACAAATTGAAGGGAGAATATTTTGGGCCAAAAAAAAGTTAAATACGCAAAAGTGATGTAACATTTCCAATGAAACTACTATGCTTCATCATTCTCAGTGACTTTTCTTATACTCTTGGATAGATGCTCCTGTAAGATATGACCTCAGACATTCACACTCCGTCATCATGGCCAAAAATCTTCATTGTAGCAACTTGAAGCTGTCTCTTTATGGAAAGAATTATCCATGAAAATGCATCAGATACAATTCCCATATCAGTCAATGGTGAGAAATGGGATTTAATGTTTAGTTAGGTTAAGTGGTGTGGTATTTGCATAAGTGCACAGATTATAAGGAGAGTGTTTACAGTAATTGCTAATGTAAGTCTAATCAGGTTTTTAGCCTCATGCATGTCAATCCACTTATTTATGTGTGCTCCAGAAAATGAACAAAGAGCAGCATTGACTGAGTGGCACAGATGTGATAGATGGGCTTATCTGTGGGAACTGTGTGAAACTGATAATTTGATTAGATCATAACTGAGGAGGGGGCTTCATATGTTTTTTTTTTCCCATCCCACTTTGATGCCCTTATTAATATATAAATCCACTGAAATGTATTTAAAATAAGTCATTAAGCTAATAGGAATTGTACAGCTACACATGGATATATCTGATCTTATTAATACACAGCAACAAAGGCATCCTCTGCAGATTCCTAATTAATTTGTATTAGCTAAACAAACTAAACAGACTAATGTAGCAGATGGACAAACGGACAGATGTTACCAACAGAAAGTTTACAACCTGAGCTTTCCATCAGGCCCCATCTGTTGCTCTTGCGCCCGGTACCTCCCTCTTACCCTCCTCCAATGTTTCTCCTCACTCCTCATCAGCATCTATCAGCAGACCCTGATGCACCATACAGGGACTGCACTGGCTTTAAATTAATGGCATCAGCGTTTAACCTCCCGCCTGACCTGTTTCAACTGTTAATAAACAAAGCCTAAATGAGCCCCATGTCACATCTGAGTGCCAAACTGACATACTTGTCCATGCAATGCTTTGCTTTTTAGACTGAAAAGTACTCATATGAGTAGGAAGGAAAGACCTCAGCAACAAACTTCATGAGGTTTGATGCTTTTTGCAATCTTTAAATGAAACCCTGCATAAGAGGGATGCCATGCCTGATCCTGGCACTCCATAGTGTCAACTGTGATTCAACTCAAATGAAACAGCCATACTTAATATTTTTACAGATTCTACCACCCAAATACAAACAAATTGGCAAAATTAGAAGTATAATTGTTAGAATATAGCATACTAATAAGGGTAAATGTGTGTGAAGGCTGGCATGTGTATAAGAGATTTAGACTGCACAGTGACACCGAACTAAAGCCACATAATGTGTCTATATCACGCTGAATTTACAAGCAGATTACCAGAGCAAAGGGACATTCTTCCTTGCATTATAATAAGGGGGGAAAAATCTAGTCTTCCTTTTCACTTTTTCTACCCCCACGTCACTGGCAGCGGGGCATGCCGGCTGATACCACAGCCCTCCTACCTTTGGCTGTTTTTTTTGTGCCCTCTTCCAAAGGGACCTCCATCTGTCCCTACACTCAGCCCCATTGTGGTGTCCCAAAGCCCAGCAACTTCCACAATGCAGTGGGCGTGCAGCAGTGTGGGAGGGTAAGGGGGGTGCAGGGTAAACACGACAGCATCCAGATCCCATTAGAAGCTCTTTAACTCCTACACCCTAATACTCTCAGACTCTGGGAGGAGAAGGCCCACCCCTTATCAGCATGCACAATGTCACCTTTTACACCCAATCCCTGAGGTAATGAGTCTGTGAGCTGCCCTCTTTCCTCCCCTAACTTCTATATCTCCTTCTTTCTTCTGTCTTGCATCAGTAGAACAAACTGTTATGTCATTATACCAGAACAAGGGTCAGTTGGTTTGGACATTTCTCAAAACATTTTTTTAATTTCTTGATGATGAAGATGATGATAAAAATTCACTCATGTAGCTTTATCTCACCAAAATCATTTTATTTGTGTGTCAAAATGAAGTTTCTTTGTTGATAAAGCCATTACCATCAAAACCACAATGTGCTTTAATATTTTGTAAACCAAAGGGGTATAAAATCTCATAAGCTGACTATGTGCTGTTGTATATCAAAGTGAAAACTCTTGAATGCTGATAAAGTTTCAGGTTTCACTTTCCCTTTTGTAAAGCAAAAGACAAACCAACTTTTTCTTAGAGAAGGCCAAATCAAAACATGTCACCCCATGGCAATTTAAAAATATCCAGTATACTTTTTAGCTTAAATTTGCATATAACATGAAATAACAATTCAATTTTCCAGTGATGTCGAAAAAAAATGTCTTTAAAAATCACAGTGAAAACAAAAAGTAGGCAAAAAAGCATTGTTAAAGAGCTGAAAATCACCGGACAACTTGTCTTATATCAATTTTCTGGCACCTTACTATTTATTCATCAACTAAGCAGGCATTCAAATGGTTCTTTGTATAGTGATGTCTGTGCAGATCGGACATTTGATGATTTAAAGAGTAGTTGAATCCCACCTTAGTTTCAACAGTGATTAAACTGAGGAAAAACAACCTGATCACAAAATCACACACAGTAAATAATTTTCACACTACATAAAACTGGGCAGATTAATTTGCTTAAATGTCCTAAAGCATTTGCAAATGGTAGCAGAGAATATTTTTTCACATAATCCAACTGCCAGAGAGTTGTTCCAGAGCAACTGACAAAAACTGTAACATGTTTCTACTTCTACTAAAATTTTCACAGGAGTAACAGTTGTGTTTTGGTTGTGGAAGTAATTTCATTCATGTCTCACTAATGTTCACCTTCTAAATGTCTAGACTGATGCAATGTGGTAATAAAACCAAGGCCATGAAGAGCTAAAGTTTTATAAATTTATATTTAATCACTTCCACCATGTTGACCATGACCAGACCAATCATCATTATTCAAATTCTCCCTTTCTCCATTCCCTGCAACTTCTCACAGCTCCTGTCATTGTTTCCTTCTTTCTTTTCCCACATCGCTCTCTCCATCCATCTCTTCTGTCCTCTCCTCTTTCTTCCACCAGCTGCTCCTCTAAGTCACGGCCGTCTCTTTTTTCAGGGTGCTCCACCTCTCAACCTGGGCGCTCATATATCCCCTATGCTCCCCACAGAGGAGGCGTGAGTGTGTGTGTTTCTACATGTGTGTGCATGCGCTCTGTGGCCTGAAAGCAGGGGGTGGGGGGATCACTGTGTTGGCCCCAGCTTAGAGGCTGAGGGATTACCGGCACACAGACACTGATTAAAGCCTTCCAGCCTCCTATGGCCCCATTAATACAATCTTAATCACAATGCTTTATCCCTCTATCTCGCTCCTATGGATCAGGACCTTTTCATTTTAGTGGGAGCCACTCTTGTTTGGCCAGTGGATTAAGTGTGCAGCCCACAGAAACTCGGATATATGCACAAGACAGCAAGCTGACTCTTTAGCTATGGTTGTCTTCAAAAATAAATCAAATTCAGGATTTTTATTATTTTATGTCACTACGGTCCATTTAATCTATGTGTAACATAACTAAAGATTGAAAATCAGAAATATCGCAAAAAGTTGCATACATTTTCCATGTGTTGATGTCTGACATGACCTTTCCCTCCCAGGGGATTGGGCCACAGGTCGCGTTCTGTAGCCTGTCGCCTCGGCCGAGATGGCTTTGGAGAGCATGTGACCCTTTCAAATTAAAAGACCCTTGATTCCTCATCATGGAAGGGAACCACTTGATACACTCAGTCTGAATCTTTGTTTGCCTCTTGTATTGTAAAGTTAGGTTGTTGTTATTTTACCTTTCCAGTAGGGAGCCTTTTTTTAAACCCCTTTTTTCCTCTCTTCGTTTTTTGAATAGACGTGACACATGTTTTTCTTTGCACGTCTGAATCGTGAATGTACACAATATGTCAAAACTACACAGTATTTTATGAAATTGAGTACTTTTTTGAACTGACTATTTTTAAATTAAATTCAGACCTGAACTAACTTTGGACCGAACACATGGAGTTGCACAGAATCTGAAACTGTGCCCTCTTTAAATACTACAAATCTTTCCCAAAGTGTCCAATGCTGTTACCAAACTGTCCCTGCACTGCACGCTCTGAACTCCAGAGACTGTCCTCCATCTCTGTGTCCTGTAATCTTGTATACAAAGATTTTTATGTGGATTATTTCCATATCCACCCACTCATGTATTTGGACTCTGGAGGATAATCCACATACCCTGCCTCCCCCATAGTTTTTTTTGCCAAAACAAAACAGCAAAGAAACAAAGAGGGAGTGCGCCAGCTCACTCTGCCAGTACTTTCTCACAGGCCAAATGTCTGCGTGTGTAAAGCTATGTGTCACTCCTCTGCTGGGCCTGACACGCAGGAGCAGAAAGGACAAACATGTGAATGAGGAGCAAGGACCTCCATCACCTCTGCTGCCCTCTCCTCTTCTTCCTTCTCCCTATAACACACAAATTCCCCTCTCACATCCCTCTCTCTCATGCTCTCACTCTCCTCTCTCTCTCTCCCCAAATTGGCCCAGCTGTCCATCAGCCCCCCCGCAGTTCCCCCAGCTGTCTGCCCTCCCCGAATGAGAAGCTGCACAACAATAGAGGTCACAGGTCAAGAGAAAGAACAGGCTGTGTTCACAATGGACCACTGGCGCCCACTAAAACAATCGTTCCCTTTTTCTCCTCCATCCTCTCTGCGCTGTTGCAGGGACTGGAAAAGACAAACCTTTGGAGAGGTAGCTGAAGAGGGGGGACGCCCTTTAGGACAACAGCCTCCAATGCACCTTCCCCTTCATACAATTGCCTAAGAGCCCACAATGATAAACACACTTGAACACACCAGCACTTGCTCTCCCACCTCTTGGTTCTTTATTTCTGTTGAGTGCCATCATGTCCTTTGAAACATCATTGAAGTCAAAACTGAGACTTTTGTCATTAGATTAGTGATATAAATGTGTGTGAGTAACCTTGGAATCAATTTGATCCAGGCGAGAAACAGGCATCAAATCTCAGTGTTTATTTTTTCCTCAATGCTTCTATTTATTTATGTGGATGGACTCTTTAAAAATGAGCCTTTGCCCCTCAGTGTTTTGGCATGAGCTGGATGGGAAAATGGGACATGTGGGAGAGAAACAGATTCTCTGACAAATTCACCTGTTCCCCAGAGCGGTTTTCCCATGGCCCACAACAGCCCTGCTGCCTGACCTGATAGACACCCTGGAGCACAAACACACATACACACAAACACATACATACACACACACACACACACACACACACACACACACACACACACACACACACACACATACACATACACACACACACACACACACACACACACACACACACACATACATACACACACACACACACACACACACACACACACACTCACATACACATACACACACACACACACACACACACACACACACACATACATACACACACACACACACACACACACACACACACACACATACACACACACACACACACACACACACGCACACACACACACACACACACACACACACACACACACACACTGCAACAGATCTCTATTCCCAACCACAAAGTATGCCTTTAATTTAAGATGCTAGCCCTGCACTTTTTATTTGTTTTGACATCTGAGCGGCCTATTATTGAAATAATCATAACCACTAAACATCCTTTAAGATTGCATTTTCAATATGTTTTTAATTATTTGTGTCGGAGTGTTTTTATTTGTCTTCAATATAAAAAAATACTAAAATATGGGTCTTACCCTTTTCTGAAACTTGGATATATCTTCTATGTTTTATAAATTCAGTCAAATATTTGACACTACATGTATGCTGAAGGGTCTTTCAGAGGATTAGTGTGGTATATAAGCTTGTATTGAGGCCCCAGTTGTGGTATACCAATAATCTAGACTTGTGATGTCATTCTAAAATTGCACAAAATGATGAAAATTACTTTTTAAAGTTATTTTGAACTGCAAACCATTTAGGAATAATCATTTTTACCGGGTTTTTTTGGTAATTGAAAATACATTAAGTCAATTTAAATAAAAGCCTTCAACCTCATAACTGGTATCCACAAAAAGTGCTGTATTGGAGCATTATTAAGATACTCCATATAAGGAAGATTGAGGTCTCTATAAACCGGACTTATTAGAATGAATGAAGAAAGACAGGAAATATCTGAACAGTAGAAATAGAATATAATATAAGAATATTTATTCAATTAAGTGCGAAACAGTGAAATATTTACAACAGTACTGTATGACAAAAACTGTGACATAAAATGAACAAATACCTGAAAGACCTCAAATAAATAAATTAAATACAGTACAGATGCCAGTGACTCACAACAGACCAAGAAGACAGTGAAACAAAAAAAACCTGTGCTGAGAGAAATATAAAAAAGGACAAGACGTTATCAAAATAAATATTAAATACAGATATAAATAAATGCATTGCTTTTCCTATGATGGGGGGCATTAGTTGGGCACAATTTAAGTTTAGCTTTTGATCATTTTTTCTGATATGCAGACTAGCAGATCTTCTAACAAGTCTGTATGTTCTTGTTTGAGCCCAGTTGCATCACAGAACCATGAATGAGAAGCTCAAGTGTGTTTAACAGATTTGGTCAAATCATCTTTAGTCACTTTGTAACAACTAAAGGCTTGATACTTAAAAAATAATAAGAAAAATCAAAAGAATGGAGCATAAAAATAATAAATTAATAATTAAAAGTCATGGGTGCGTGTTTGTATCAGGTAGATTGAGTTGAGTTGGTGAGTCTTTCTGAGCACTCAGCGCTCCCCCAGAGTCCCAAAAAACATAAATGCAAACCCTTTTCTCTGTACACTCAAAACCACAGCTGTGGCTTTCTCAGCAGTTCATTCAAGAGTTTAGTTTTTCCTCCTGATCAGTTTCAGTTTCCTCTTCACCCTTCATGGTCACACCTCAGATTGTGCCCATCTGAGAGCTGATCAGGTGAGAGGGAGTATAGGAGTCAAAGGCCACATCTAGGGGAAGCTCGTAGCGTGAAGCATGATAGAGTGGGTGGCTCTGAGGCCCTCCTGCTGTGGAAGAGGGGTAATGGTGTGACGAGAGGTAGTGGGCATGGTGGCCGGTGTGGGTGGTGTAGTTCCTCTCTGACTCATGTGGAGAGGGCTCTTGCTTCAGGGCAGAGTTACCACTGATGCTGAGAGGAGGAGTGAGGGGTCCGTCGTACGGCGGGGTGCCACTGCTGCACTCGTTAGGGGAGGGGTTGTCATATACAGGCCCCTTGTATCCCTTCATATGGAGGAGGTGGGAAGCCTCCAGGGAGCCATATGGGGGACTTGGAAGTCCTGGAGATGGGTAGCTGAGGGGATGCCCAGTCTGACCCCCCATACCACTGACCACAGGGCCTCCACAATTGTCCTCCAGCTTGTTGAGCATCATGGGGCTTGGGCCTAACTGCAGGCAGCCAGCCACCAGGTTACTAGTAGGCTGAGACAAACCCTTGCACATCATTTCCACAAAGCCATGGCTCTCTGGGGACTGGCCACTCTCCAGCACCTCAGACAGAGCCCATATGTAGTTGCGGGCCAGACGAAGAGTCTCGATCTTTGACAGCTTCTGTGTCTTGGAGTGGCAGGGCATCACTCTTCGCAGACTCTCCAGAGCATCGTTTAGGCCGTGCATTCGTGAGCGCTCTCTGGCATTTGCTTTGAACCGCCGGGCACGAAACCTCTCCTGTCGAGCTTTGGTCATCTTCTTCTTCTTAGGGCCTCTCCTTTTAGGGGCTGTTTCTCCATTTGGCCCAATCTCCTCCTCATCTTCCTCATCTTCCTCATCCATGTCCTCACTGCCCAGCTCTGTGCAGGAGTGGATAGTCAGGCCATGTTGCCCTCTCATCTCTGGGCTTTCTTCTCCATCCTGAGAGCTGCCGTCCTGCTCTAGCCAGCCAAGGGAGCTCACAAGTTCACTCACATCGCTGCTCTTTCCAAATGGTTTGGTCATCATTATGATCTGAGGAAACACAGATCCAAAAAATGGTTAGTCAACCTCACAAGTGTTTTCTAACAGTTGGTATAAAAGCATGATGAAAAGTATAAATAAAAAGAAACACTGTCTGGGATAATGGGGACAGGAAATAGAAGAAATTTTCCTCAGTTACAATAACTAACACCTCATTTCCTCTTAAATCCACCATGAGTGCTCTCACTTCAGCACTTCAGAGTGGAGAGCTCACTCCATGTGCTAACACTGCAAAGTTATTTGGGAAAAAAAAATCTTAAACTTAAAGTCTTTTGTTGTGATATTCTGATATTTAAGGGCCGTTTCCAGAATGGATGAATGCTGCCCTGCTGTTTTGCTGTGGTCGCTACAGAGATGCTGTCAATCTGGGACACGACCGGATTTACTCAGAATATAAAACTCACAGATTAAAATAGGGGACATGCAACTCAACACACATGGGGACAAGCTACACATGAATAATGCTTACAACGTTATAGACGACCGAATCTTTTTTTGTATTTAAACGTTTTGTAATTTTCATATTTCCATAATTCCATATTTAATGAAAAATAAAGAAGTTCTACATTTTTCCCTCAGATTTTCACCATGATGTTGTATTTTTGGTGAAGTAACACACAGGCCAAGGGCTAGGATTTTGTTTTTTTGTTTTTTAAACTGTCCCACTTGCAAAAAAGCCTAAGAAGAGGAAGACAAATTGTATTCAAACTTATGGGCAAATATGTACCCATAGCCATTATGCCTTGTAATATAATCTGGGTATCATAAACCCTGAAAAACTTTTATTTCAGTTGATGGTTGATTCAGTTGAATTTAAGACAAGAGCCTCAGTACTCTGTCTGTTTTTGTCCCTGCAGTAAACACAAGCACGCCCTTACAGGTGCATGTGCTGATTCATTTCCCAAAAATGTTTGTGCACCCACATCTTTAGGTTTTTCCTCTATGGGTTAGAATGGTGAAGAGAATTTCTGGACTCACCTGTTAGGATTCACAGCTCACAATATGCAAAGTAGAAGATGAATCTGGTAAATGGAAGAAGATGAACAGAAACTGAGTGATATTCCAGAGTCCCTGCGTTTTTTCTCTTGGTGCATCCAAACTCAGCTGCTCCTTCAGTTAGCCATCAGTGCGCGTGGAATTTTCATCTCCGAATGGCACGACAGGGCTGATTCTTTCGCCTTTAGCCTGGTAAGCCCCTCCCCATGCGCCCCACCCACCATCAATTCATCCAAACGCGCGTGGCGGGCTCGTGGCCAGAAGTTTCTCCAAGCAAATGAATGAGGGACAGAATGAGACTGCGCGAGGGTGCACGCGTGGACAGTGTTTTATTTGTAAATCAGGAGTCCCTGAACTATGAGGGGGATAGTTTGATTTGCCACCAACTGAGAACATATTGTAAAACGATTAGATCCTTAATGTTGCCATCTTAAATGTTGCTGAGAACCGGTGGAATAAAAAGTTTAGACTGTATGATGACATACTGAAACAAATGCGTAAAACAACATCCATAGATGTCAAGTCAGATGTTTTGTGAATAAATCTAACTTGCATTATATGAATCACACACAAATGACCTGACAACAAAAAGACAAGACATTTGTAATTCTACTTTATTTAAGTGATGCCAAGTCCATGCCTACCTGTATTTCCTTTGAGCCAAAATGAATTACAGAAAACTTCAACCGATTAAAGTTTTACAGCTAAAAGTAGAAATCAATGTTAGTAGTTTTATAATGTACATTTTTATTTGCGTTTTCCTTTTCTTAGATTTCGTTGAAACGTCACTAACTGGGATCCTGTTGTGGCCAGATTCAGGAGAAATGAAGTGCCAATAAACCATTCTATGCGACTTCACAAGCCCATTAACTCACGCGTGGAAACCTTGAACATAAACATTCCCTGTTCGGTTTTGCTGCGTGTGTTAACTATCTTAATCGATTGTCTTCATTAGTCGGTTGGATTAGGATTTTTCCACTTAATTAAACTCAGTGTGTGCCTTGTGTTCGCTGCGTAAAGAGACGCTCCTCCATGTGTGCGTATGTAAGTGATTTTGACAGCTTACTGTGTAGAGAGCAGGTGTATGCGTTGTTCTGCCGGTTATTCAATTGTTTTTTTCCCCATCTTTAGCGTCATATTCTGCCGCCGAGAGCTATGTGATTGTTGAATCGATTGGTGCAATGATGACCGGACAGGTAGTTAATTGTTGCTCGGGCAAGCGAACAGTGGCCTATAGCCTAGTATTATAATTCCATGGTACCAAAAAAAAAAAGGCTTACAATTATCAAAAAAGAACTATGTCGTTTGTATATGCCTAAAGTAACTTAAATGTGTGATTTATTTTTATTTTATTGTGTTGATGTGTTAGATTGATGTTCACATACTACAGGACTCACTTTTTAACCCAACATATAAAGTTATTGAAATTATCATACGGGCTTGTGTTGTTTATAATTGTATCTCAATACTGAGCATTTTCCTCCGTTTTCAAAACAAATACCGCAGCGCAATAAACGCGCTTGTCCTCGTGCGTGGCGAGCCGCAGCTCAGTAGGGGTCCATTGTCATCACTGGCCACTGACAGCCGGGGTCTCGCGAGTCGCACGTGTCCCCGCATTGATCCCATTGTGCGCGCAATTGTGCACAGCTGTGCTTGAGACGGAGCCACACTGAACTTTGCCAACAGCTCTGTTGACTCTCCTGTTCGTGAGCGTGCGGGACGTGGCTATACTTCCAGGTCTGGGGAATGGGATATGGTCACGTGGTTAATCGGCAACATCGCGTAAAACAGGCACTTATCCAACGA
Organism: Notolabrus celidotus; assembly: GCF_009762535.1. NCBI lineage: Eukaryota > Metazoa > Chordata > Actinopteri > Labriformes > Labridae > Notolabrus > Notolabrus celidotus. Next base: position 18,721,463 of record NC_048282.1, on the reverse strand, counting down.
TTTATTGAACAAACCCTAACAGATGGCTGGATATAGGAAGCGTGGGGGGTGGGGGCATCTGTTGCTTGGGTGCCCGAGCGTCACCGCTTGAGATGATGTCTCGTGCTGAAACAGCATTTATGCAGCGCGCCTAAACGGCCCTGATCACTCCTGTGGTCAGTGCACTGCCGTGTGTGAATGTGTGTGTGTGTGTGTGTGTGTTAACCCCATGTGACAAAGACATTGCATGTGTATGGCTACAACTCCAGACTAATATGATGTGCCCCTTGCTCCCCAGGTACATGCACCCCTACCCCACATATTCGCACACACACACACACACACACACACACTGTTTCTCTGTCCCATGAGTGTGAGCAGGGCCTCCACCACACCTGCAGCCTACATGGGGAATTGGAGCCCAGCAGTCTCCCACAATCCCCATCAGTTTCCCAAATGACTGACTGACTGAGGGGGAATTGTGTCCTATCTGTTCCCAGTTCAGCAGTAACACAGATAGGCAGCCTTCTGGAAGAGGTCAGGATGAACACGTAATTCGAGGCAACTTTTTGATGAGTTTGCATGATTTTAACAGGGCTACTTCAACTTAGTAAACAAATATATTTACTTTTCAATACAGACAATAGTCATTAATTTACTTCTCAAGTCGTAAAATGGTCAATTTGGATGTGAAATGTTCTTTAAGTGTGGGAAAAGGTGATAATGATAATCCTGTGGGTGGGATTAGATTTGATTGGATTGGATTTGTTGTCACTAAAACTTGCTAGAAAGCATGTACAATTAAGCTGTGCAATATAACTTTTTTGTTCAAAGATCTGACAAAAAAGTACCAGTCTTGCATCAGCTTTTTAAGTGCTGTTGTTGCCAATAATGGGGTAACCCCCTTCCTTACTGCCACAAGTGAGTTGTCTCTCGCCCTCGTCCCCCTGGGACTCTGAGTGGAATGGGAGGGATTCGAGCGCTGTGCTGACAGATGGGTCCTTGTTCCTGTCTTTTTCTTCATCTCTATCTCCCTCGCCGTCTCTCGCTAAAACACAGACACACTCACACACACCAAGACTGCACGAATACAATAGGAATTAAAGCTCTGCACACATGCTCCCTGTACAGCTCCTGAAAGCTGAGCCCCCTTGTAGTGATCATAAAAGATGGAGGGAGCGTGGATTGGAGAGAGGGGTTGGTGTGGTGTGGGTAAATGGGGGGGTGATGTACACAGGATGGTGAGAATAGAGAGATTTAACTGTTTTCTTATCCAAGTGAAAATAAAAGTTTGTTGATATCAGCAAATTATATTTACTGTAACATGTTTAAAATTTATCTCTTATTCTTTTTTTTTGGTAAGTTCTTTTGGAAAGTTTGCTTGGCAATTCTTAGGGATGCACAATATGGATTTTCTGAGCCAATACAACAACCAATAAAACCTGCTCCTGATGGCTTGTACTGATATGAATTCTGATTGTTTTCTTCTATTTTTTTGTTTTATTCATGTGTAGTTTATGTACACCTGAGGGTAAGAAAGGCTAAGATTGTAGCACGTTTCCATGTTTAGGTCTTCATCAAGCCATTGGGCCATCAAACTTCAACACACTCACAGAACTAACAGAGAAGTCTATGTCGGTGTGAAATCTTATGTAACTGACTTTTTTGTATGGGAACATATATAGGGTCATATCATATAATGGAGCTGACAGTGCCATGGGAGGACCACTTGGGGGAGGCCCATGAAAGGAAGAGGCCAAAATACGAACACCATCGACTGTCAGGCGCAGGGCTGGAAGGCTAGGTGTTGCCCATCAAGGTTGGCTGCAGGGGATTTGTGGGGCGTTCACTCCACAAAGCCCTAAGGGCATTACAGGAGCAGCAAGGAGCAGAGCTATCAAGACCACCACCGAAGCAGCTGAGAAGGCCTCGAGATGGCTCTGGATCCGAAGATCACAGCCATGGGGAGAAGCGAATGCTACCTGAGCACAAGCTGCGGTCTGATCAACCGTGGCTGGATCACCAGGGTGAGAGTGTCTGATGTTGAAAGACCCGAAACACTCAATGCCCCCTGGTCACATCACTGATGATGTGTTCAGGTGCATCGGAAGATGTATTTAAAACCGAGGGTCTTATCATATAAGGAAGGTAGGGATACGTCGGCAAAGTAGTGGCCAATTAGGATACTTTTCCAAATATAGCATTGGCAGGTGTAATCATTGGTGTTCTACCTCTGAAAAGGATGGGTCATACAGTAATTACCCTTGTGTAACATTTGTATACACCTCTAATTTTATATTTACTTCATTTTTTTGTACTACCCGTATTCTTCTTGTACTACTACTTGCTCTGTCTGTGTTGCTGCAACAACCAAATTTCTCCCCAGGTATCAATAAAGCATTTTCTTATCTTATCAAATGTTTTCAATTACAGTTTTTCTCAGATCAGAATTGAAATTCTCAAAACTACTTGTTCAATCTTCAGATCATTGCGTCACTTGTGTATATATATATATACATATATATATATATATATATATACCATTTACTTATACGTAAATGTGAATCTTGTCCAGTCTCTTGCAATCAATCTCCCACATACACTAAGGTGTGACTTACAATTTACAATAACTGTCATCAAAACTTAGTTTACATCAGAACGTCCCTCCAGAGTACACTGTTATATGACAACATGACTCAGTAATTTGACTGTCTTATCCGTACACAATGACACGAGGACTTGTCATGCTGATGGCACTGACATGTTCATTGACAGATATTTACTCTTGAGAGATGAACTAAGGATTTTGAGCAAAATACTGGCTTTTGCAGGTAATCCATGCTGTTTTGCTATTTGTATGAATTGTTTTGAGAAATGCACTTACTGTTTTGCAAATATCGAGGATGATTCGAGAAATGTACCAAAGCGACTGAGAAAAACTGTAATTGCTTCAGCTTTACGTTGTTTTGTAAACTTTGTGCTGTATATTGGTTCTCGTCATTTTATTGATGCTAATGCTAGCTAAAAGATTTGTTGTGGTACAGCTTAAGGATTTTTTTCCTTTCCTCTCAGAACACTTGCAGCAAGTTCAGTAAGATACGATTTTTATCCTGCTCTGAAACAGTGATAAACATACACAGCGGAGGCGCCATATTTGCTCTCTCGTCTGTTTGTTGTGTCTGCGCTTGTTCTTCTTCTCTGCATGCAATCACATACCCCTACCTTCTGCATTTGAATGTGTAGCCTTGTTAATGGGTAAATGAAAGCAACTTTTATTGGTTGTTTAATGGAACAAAATTTAATTATTGGTATGATTAATAAGCAAACAGTATTCCCATTATTGGCAAATAGTTTATCGGATAGATATTTATCATGTATTCCAGCAATCCTGTACTGTACACGTTCACTGTTTTCAAGTTATTTCCTTTTTTACCATACTTTACAGTTAGTTTATGCGTGTGCATATGTTCGTGTGTGTGTGTATGTGTGCGTGTGTGTGTGTTAAGAAGTCCCAAGGCTCGGTTCTCTCCATTTGCTGCTCACTGAGGCTGAATATGGTTACATAGCAGACTTTCCAGAGGGAGATACTGACAGGCATACTGACTCTGCTGCACACAGGGGAGCATCAGTGGTCTAAAACACACTCTCATACACACACACAGACGCATGCACAGTTATGAATTATGGACTTTTAACCTCTGTTAAGTCTCTTGATGATAGCTTATTCTTACACCATGTGATTATTTTTCTCTCATTTTGATGCTGTTGGTTCATATTCAGATATTCATTTAAAGTTAACACCAAGCCAATGCTTCTAGCTTCTAAATTGTTGCTTTTTTTTTAATAAATCAAACTGTTGGATATTGTTGCAAAGTTAGAAGTCTACATAGTACGTTTTTACAGTGCCACCTGTAGTAAAGACACATTCTTTGCACTTAAGCACAAACGACATATGATAGTAATGGACTCAAAAAAAAGTAATGTGTGTGATTTTCTCACACAGACAGTCGACCTATTATCTTATCTACTTGTGTTGGAATATAACACTGTGTTTAACTTTACCTCTGTATACATTTTTGGCATATGGTTTCCAGATATCCATGTCAACCTCTTAAGAGTGTTTTGGTTCACATAGTTAGTTTTGATAAAGTCAAGCAACATTTCATCCAGGCAATCTGAGCAGATTGTTTGCAGCTTATTCCTCCTCCTTTAGGCTAATGGATTTGAAGACATTCCAATCGGGCAGAAATGTAGCTACAGAATGGGAATCAGGCCTGAGGGCAATTCTCACTAAGTGGGGAGAGAGCCATTAAACAAAGGTGCCTGTGGTTTCATATTCAGGATACTTTACAACCTCCGTCCCAGGACATCAACAGTGTTTTTGGGTGTGCTGTTAGAGGGGAGCAGGCGAGGGGGGGAGGAGGATCCATCTGCCATGCTGCTGGTCCTCAGGGAGACAGGCATATCCCAGGGGTGTTTTGGAGAGAGAAGGGCTGAAAGGATTACACCCAACCACTAATCAACGACGGTAATCTGCGGGCCCCCGTACAAAATCCCCTCCGATCCAAACAACAAATTTGGGACACAAAATGAAACCTTCAGCGTGCAGGGATGCCTAACTAATGTCCAACAACCTGATAAATCCAAGGACAAACACAGGTGATTTTTAATTGGGAGAATCTAGTGTGGAGGTGTGATTGGCAAAGAGCCATGGTGTGTCTGTGATCAGGTGCAAGTGTCCCACAAGTGGCCTAGTCTGATTCCCAGTGTGACCATTATGCAAATACAGCAGTGAGACGAGCCTGCAACATAATCTAACGGATAAAAGCACTTCTCTAATCAAACCGGATTTTAAAACTCTTTCTTGTATTGTCGGGTAAATAAGAAACATTGCCTCATTATTTCATGAAGAGTTTTTTCTTCCCTTGTTTCCCAAATACGTTTTGTTTTTTTAAATTAGACAACAGACTTTGTCTCTTCCCAGGAATCAAAGCCTATACAAAATTGTCTGTGGTCTTGTTGGCATACTTCAGACAGCTGATTTCATGCTGTCAAAAGGTGAATCCTGCAGAAAAGTTTTCCCTCAGCCTTCCTAAGACTCACAGCAGGATACACAAGGTGCAACCTCTAAGCTGCTCTACCCATCCGGTGAAAGAATAGCAGGGAATCAAGTTGCCACTAGTTTTCTTGGTCCCCTGTCAGTATGGTTTTGATGTCTGGGGCCTGGGTGGGGTCTGGATGTGGTATTGCTGGCTTTAAAGCTCCACAGGACAACCGAAAAAAGCTGCCTAATGATGGTGCCAGTCCTCCAGGGCATAGGGAACTGGAGCATCCTGGCCTGCATCTCTTCTACCTCCTGCAGTATGCCCATTGGCTAGGCATCCTCTAAGCTCCATATCCCCATAGCCTCATTGTTTAGCGGGCCCGGCACTGTCAATATTAAGCCTGGCTAATGTGATCTAGAGGCAGCTGGAGCAGCCCCGATTATTACCATGACACAGCCAACTGAGGGGTGTAATATCATTAAAAATAAATCAGGTGGTTTGGAGATTTGCTGTAGCAGGGAGGGGGACTTTGAATGGCTTTAGGTGGGAGAACTGCCATAATTTCATTAGTCAGTTGGGGCACCTCTGAGGATCTGTTGAAACATTTCCTTTAAGTTGGAGTAATTGAATTTGCCTTCAAAAGACAGCAAACAAAGATAAAAGACAGGGAAAATCAGTATGGTAATTTCCCCAATTAAGCTTCTAATAATTTTGAAAATTAATTTCAGACATGTTAAGAACTACATGGGCTTTTATTTCGCAACAGGGTCATATTTTAATTTCCTGATTAGAGTGTATATTGAAGGTAATCTAGTTGAAAGCAGACATCGGATATTCCTGTTGTTATTATTAGCCTCTTGTGATGGATTATTGTTGCAAACGATGAGGAAAACGTGAGGCACTGCTAATCTTCTTAAACTTCTTGACACTGAGCTGTCTGCTCGGCAGACTCATCAGCAATCAGCTGGCTAGTGAATAGGCTGACAGGGTGCATTAACATTTCAAAATAAAATAATGAAAGGCTCTGCTACGTCCCTACTTTTTGTGTTAAATTTTGTGGTACCTTAGAAAAAGCTTTACCAGGGTGACTTCGTTGGGAGGTCTTTTTCCCCTTAGTTTGCATCTTCGATCCGCTATATTAGTGCCAGAAGTGCCGTTGGTCTCGCAGCGAGGGTCTTATGTCGCTATTGTTTTGACGCTGCAGCCACATAAACGGTGATTTCAAGGCCCATTGAGCGCGCGATGGATTGTGCCAGATATCGCCTGCCGAGTGCAACACATCGATTATTGGAGGAGAGGCTAAAGTGACGCCAAGAGTTGCATGTTTACAGATCTGCACTGCGACGTCTTATTCGATTATTTAACACCTAATGAATGAAAATTTCAGAAAGATAGATAGACAGACAGACAGACAGACAGACAGACAGACAGACCACCTTCAAACAATATTTGTACAAATATCCCATTACTATTATTGTTATTATTATTATTATTATTATTATTATTATTTTGTTATTAATATTATTATTATTGTTATTATTATTATTATTATTATTATTATTATTATTATTACTGTTATTACTATTATTACTTGTTTTGTTTAATTTACACACATAAGTAGAGGATAACATGATTTTTAAGACATATAAATGAAACAAAATGCAGTAATTGGTGTTTGATGTATCAGTTGGATCAAACATATCAAAAATCTATCTATCTATCTATCTATCTATTTATCTATCTATCTATCTATCTATCTATCTATCTATCTATCTATCTATCTGTCTGTCTATCTATCTGTCTATCTATCTGTCTGTCTATCTGTCTGTCTGTCTGTCTGTCTGTCTGTCTGTCTGTCTATCTATCTATCTATCTATCTATCTATCTATCTATCTATCTATCTATCTATCTATCTATCTATCTATCCATCCATCCATCCATCCATCCATCCATCCATCCATCCATCCCTCCCTCCTTCCCTTCCTTCCTCCCATCTGCCCATCTACTTAGACCAAGTTGATGCAGTAAACTTTTTTGGGTCGCCTCTCCTTGTTGTGTACCAGTGACATCTAGTGGCAGTGTTCTGACACGCAGCCCCCTTCAGTAATGTGACTACATAGTAAACAATGTCTGAAAAATGGGGGAAGAAGAGAACCCACTAAAATGTAAAAACCATATCACAAGTATGCTCAAACATAATACTTCTTTCAGCATTAAAATGATCAGTGTTTATCATCTCTCTCTCTCGTGTAGAAATTATGGTTGTCTTTATGTACTGATAATTTATGTATTTTATGTAAGAGTTGCCCCTAGAGGGAGCTGATAGATAGATAGACAGACAGATAGATAGATAGATAGATAGATAGATAGATAGATAGATAGATAGATAGATAGATAGATAGATAGATAGATAGATAGATAGATAGATAGATAGATAGATAGATAGATAGATAGATCAAACACCAATTAATGCATTTTTTATTTATATGTGTTTTTAAAATCATATGGTGTCCTCTGATTATGTATATTTAAAAAAAGCCCCCCATCACACACAAACACACTCTGGTTATTTTATCACTGTCACACCATACTGGACAATTTTCCCCATTGTGCCTTTCATTGTTTTTACCCTGTAATTTTCTATTTAACTACTTCTTTTAATTCTGTTTCAAACGAATACGCTTCACTGACTCGTCTTTCTCTATTAGCTTACTGTTGCTTTCTCACTTATTCAGTTTCACATTTATCAAACAATGTGCAATATTTCATTGTAAAGCATACAGTACACACTGCATTCATGTTATCTAATTTTGTTGTTTACTGTGTTGTCTGTTGTTAATTTGCATTACTTGTTTATTTACTTTAATCAATTCCTTGTTTATTTGCACTACTTCACCAGGTTGCACCAGGTCTGTGAGGAGTTAATTTAATTCAGCTGCATACATGGTATTCCCAATGAATGATAATAAAATTGAGTTGAGTTGAAAAATTGATCATCATTGTATCTTGGAAAAATATGACAGAAATGTTCACATTCCTGCACACAACATCAATGTATACATATTCGATATGAGAGTTTACTTGGAGTTCCATGTGCCCTTTTCAGAGAATATTTTCTGTATGAAAGTACGCCCTAATCATGTTGAACTAATTAACACCTACTTGCTTCCTCTGTTTCTGTGCATGTAGCATCAATGTCATCATCTCTGTCAGATACAGAAGGGAGAGAATATCTAGGGAGCAGGGAAAATGAGCAAATATATATGCTGGAACAACCTTTTTTTGCTTTATAACAGGGTATTAGTGAGTCACAGGATTCATGGCACCCTTTATAACACCTCTAATGTAAGACGGTGTCATTTAGGCTAAAATCAGTGTCAGGCTTGACACAGAAACCCCTCATACTGCTTCACTCAAGCATATTCCTGACCTAAATAGACGCCTGGTTGTTTCTATCTATAGCCATCCTCCTCTTTATTTCCCTCTGTTTTTCATCTCCACTCCTCCTACGCTTTGATCATACAACCTACACACATGCTACTCCATACATACACCTCTGCTTCATCATCTTTCTGTCCCTAAGCATCATCACTATCATCATCACCCACCTCCCTTCCAATCAGAGGACACACACACACTTTACTTCAAAGCTCAGTATCACCCCTCAGAAGCCTAGTGTGAGCTGGTGCAGAAGTCTGACTTCAAGTTTTGTCTTTCCAGGACAGGAATGGCTCCTAAAAAAGAACCCTCCATCAAGAAGTCTCCTTCAGAGACATGCCAACCCAGACTGGGTCCACCATACCCCTGCCTCCCTGCAGCTTCTCCAGCTCCAAAACCGACTCCAGAGCAGAAACCCAGGATGCTGCGCCCCTCAGATGCCCCATTTGACCCAAGTACTTTGGAGGTGAGTGGTGTGGAGTCTTTATGACAGAGCTAATGTGGGGCATCCATGAATTAAGAATGTGTTTCTTAATCATCATGTCTCATTAAGAAAGCTAAGTTATTTTAGGCAATTTGTTAGTTTTTTGACAAGCAAAAGTAACTTGTCAGGGGATTTCAAATTCTGTAAGGTGTTTCTTTGATTCTGATGATAAGAACAAATTAAAAAAAGAAACAGAGAGAGGGACAGAGCCAGTAGCACCAGTCTGTGGAAAGACTGAATCTGAGCTAAGCTAAGAAAGAGGGCATTGAGAATGAGGCTATCAGTGAGTCAGTCACTGGCCTCCTTAGAGATATCAGGCTGTTTCCTGCCACATGATGTGATATTTATTTTATCAGGGAGGTCATTCTGAATGATTAGCCTACACCTTATGGTTATTAAGACAATCAAAATAATTAAAAATTTAAACTAAAAGTAGACATTTTTACTTTTCCCTCCAAACAAAACTGAGACCACAAGCTGGCTGCATACAGGAAAGACTCTCCCACGCTTTGGTCTTAAGATTGAGGAAACAGATTGGGAGATCAGTCACAGATATAACCTGATCAAACATGGCACATAGTGAAATGGTCATCACTGATATGTCTTATAGTACAATATCTTGGTAATGGCAAGTGTTGGTTGCTAACCTCAACAAAAACATGCAACCTGTTATCAAGGCAAACACTGAGAAAAAGTAAAAGGTTATTGAGAAACTGAGTCATTCTTTCAATAGTTTGTTTGGGATCAAATGTACTCCTGTTAACAATACTAATAATGAAAAGTAGCATATCATATGTAGCTATAGCTGTGAGGCTGATGATGCTGATCCAGTTTAAAATGTGTCATTATAACAGCTCTTAAAGAGTATATTTTGTTGGACTCTTGTGTTAAAAAGACAAGCAATGCAAAGCTTGTACTCAATACACAAGAAATAAAGATCAATTAGGCAAAAATATAAATGTTAATGACAATTATCTTAAACTTTGCTAATGCCCTCATTAGACTGTATTTTATTACATTTCAGCCTTGCTTCCATCTTCATGTGCCGTGTGTTACACTGTGCACACTGCATGATTTTTGTGTTGCAAGTCTGTCCCATTTAGCTTGTGATAATATATGGGTCAGGTTAAGACACCCGCTTCTGCTCACAGCGGGAACATAGACATGACAGGAGGCCAGAGATCCTGCTGGGCAGAAACGGCACTTTGGAGGGGCTTTGCAGAGATGTGCCATCAGACCATGATCTCAAAGGCAGGACAGGAGTCCATCGTTCCTACATGGCCAGACATTTACATTCTCAAGGAACACTCCAGCAAAGTCATTCACTGCAGTTTGAATCAGTATACCTGCGTGTGTCCAAAATCAAACACTCACCAGAAACGGAAAAAGTACCTAAAACATCCAATAAATTCAATCCAAATCAGAACCTCTTTGCCCCAACATGTGGTACATTCATTTGCCAAGTGAGATTTTAAGGCTTCAAATGTACAACTTATGTAGGCTAATTTATACAATGGAAAAATTAACCCTGTGTATACATGTATCAAGTCAAATTTAAGGTAAACTAAGGGAAAAAACAAGAGCAAGAGACACATTTGACTTAAAGCTACTGTTGGTAGGAATGGTGTAAAAAACGTTGCTTTTTTCTTATGGGTTTGGAGAAAAGGTCATAATGCCAATCGGTACTCATCGGTAAGTGGAGTAATTGGAGGCCATGCGAAATCTCTGCGTTTTCCAATGCCTATGTATCAAGCAATGTTATTATTCCCCTCGTTCCCGTTATGACGGACCAATCATAGGTAATCTCCAATCCTCTGTCCTGATTGGTCAAGGTGTGGCCCCTACTACGTCCGATTGGTTATGAGTCTGGCACTATCATGACTGCACACGCCAATCGGTGTTGGGGGGCTAAGAGGAAATCTGGTTGGGAGGGATAGTGTTGACATTCGAAGTCCCTCTCTTTGAACATATGTTTACTCTGTGACTACCAACAGCAGCTTTAATAGGGCCTATCAGTAGTATCCTACTAGGCTTAATGCCTAGTTTATACTTTTGTTTCTAGGCTGCTTCTTACGATAAGTGGTGCGTAGGTCTTCTTACCTTGGGTCTGTTGAGAAATAATATTAGCTTTCAACCTCTGAAGTTATTTATGCCATTTATTATGCCTTCACAATAAAAGGTAAAAATATAAACTATTAGGTATATACACTACCAGCCAAAAGTTTGGAAACACCTTCTCATTCAAGGGTTTGTATTTATTTTAATGACTTGAAACACTGTAGATTAATACCAAAGACATCATAACTATGAAAGAATGGCCCTGGTGGTCTAGTGGTTAGGATTCTGCGCTCTCCGTGTTCGATTCCTGGTCAGGGAACGCACTTTCACTAGAATGAGGAACAGCTTCTTTCCTGAGGCTGTAAGACTGCTGAACTCTGGTGGTGCTTCGTAGTCTTGGCCGCTCCCAGCCATACAGACTCCGACATAAACAGTACTATACAATGGACTACCATAAAACTTGCACATTTAATTGAACTATGAGAAGAACTCAATCTCAATATGCAATGCACAATATTTATAGTTGTGTTGTTCAGAGGTAGGGTTAGTACACAATGGATCGCCCTATTTGACTACTGTTGTAATCCATATTATGGCTGAACCATATTATTTCATAGTTTTGATGTCTTCGGTATTCACCTGATAATAAACTGGACTGGTCAGACAACACAAATGCACTGTACAAGAAGGGACAAAGCAGACTCTTTCTGCTCAGGAGACTCATGTCTTTTGGTGTGGAGGGGGCTCTTCTGAAGTCCTTCTTTGACTCTGTGGTGGCATCAGCCATCTTCTTTAGAGTAGCCTGCTGGGGAAGTAGCATCTCTGCTGCTGACAGGAAGAAGCTGAACAGACTGGTGAAGAAGGCCAGCTCTGTCCTGGGCTGCCCACTGGACCCTGTGGAGGTGGTGGCTGACAGGAGGATGGTAGCAAAGCTATCTTCTCTGATGGACAACACATCACACCCCCTCCAGGAGACCATAACAACACTAAGTAGCTCGTTCAGTGACAGACTTCTTCACCCGCGGTGTCTCACGGTGAGATACCGCAGGTCTTTTCTTCCTGCAGTGGTCAGAATATGTGTGATTTTAAGATATGCTTATCTTTTACCTCTTTAAATTTGATTTTAATTTTAATTGCTAATAACTTTTTAAATAATTGTTAATTTATAGGCTCTTGTTTGCTTTATATATTTCTTTTGCACTTTGTCTACTCTGTTACTGTAACACTTGAATTTCCCCGTTGTGGGACGAGTAAAGGAATCTCTTATCTTATCTTATCTTATTAATCTACAATGTGGAAAATAAGTTAAATAATTAAAAACCACTGTATGAGAAGCGGTGTCCAAACTTTAGACTGGTAGTGTAACTCTTGAAGTCCCACAGAAAATGACATACTTGGCTTGCATGCATTACTATATTTGGAGCATTGCGATTCGACCTACCTTGTATGTAGCTTGAACGTCATACGTCATGACGCAGTGCCGATAGGGTTGGTTTTGTTGCCCTACCCATCTCTCCGGGCCGTCACACATTCTTTGGGTTGCCGACGACGCAGACACACCTCAGCAAAACAGCCATGGTGGGTCTTTTTTATCTTTAACTACTCGATTAAACCAGGTTTCTGTTCTATCATTTCTGTTATAGGCTTATTATTTCAAGGAGATTGGTTAGCTTTGCAGATATATTAGAGTGAGTTTGAATACCGGAATTGGCTCACTGGTGAGTACAAGCGGAAGTTGAACTTTGAGGATGCTAACGTTAGCCTAAACGGTTAATACGGATATAGACATAATGAAAACCTAGTTACTATCGACAATGTATTTAAGAGTATAGGAGTCATTACTTCATGTTATACTTTAAGACCAAGTGGTTTGAGTTAACCTGACGTACTGTAAAACATGCTTAAATAGCCTCACACAGTAACCCCAGTTAGCTCTGCGCTGCAAAGGAAACCATTTTCATTAAGCCTCATTTCTCTTTGAACAGTCTGAATTCTCGGATGATCAAATTGCTGGTGAGTCTTTTTAGTTTGTGATGTGACTTCCCTTGTTTTGCATGCTTTCATTCTTGCTTGAATCCGATGACACTTTGCCCTGTAGCTCCACCATCAGCCCTGCTCTCTGCCCGCCTGTTACTGTAATCGTGGTTGAAGGCTTATTTTTCCAACTTTTTCCCCCCCCTCCACATCTTTTCACCACTTTCCACTTGCAACTGCTTGTCCTTTCCAGATTGAGTTTAACGCGGATCAGATTCATGGTAAGTCAGTAAAAGGGGGGACCGCCCAAGATTAAAATCTGATGGCTATCTCGGAGTGTTTAGGGTGTGATCTGCATGATGGTTTTTGATTAACTAAGTCAGAATCTCTTTGTGTGGTTTGTCAAATCCAGCCATATTTTGCACCAAACGTTGTAGTACTTACCAGCTTTGATCGTGTGTGCAGTGTTTTTGTACGTGGTCAGTCATGCACTAGAAGCTCTTATAAGGCCAAACATAGCCAAAGCTTGTATCTGTGCTCATAAGTCTTGTAGTCATTCTTGGCTGTGTCAGTTTATCACTTACACTTTGCCTGTTATCTTCCAAGCTGCTCATCTCCATGAGTGTGGCCTTTTTTGGTGCTGGTTCCAGTGGTGGATGGTTTGTGTCCTAGGGCTGCTTTGTTTAATCATCGTTGACATAATAGGCCATAGCTTCTCTCTCTCTCACTCTCCTCCTACTTTCCTCCACTCCTCTAATACCAAATATGGTGCTGGGAAAAGTGCTCACACGCCAGAAGGGAAGAGACACATTCCTCAGAACAGGAAAAACTCAACAACAGTGGCAGGGCTCTTTTTGGGTAATAGCTTGTCCCATAACATAAGGTCGAGGCTTCTGCCTGGATATTGCGTAATCCAACTGTCTGTCTCCCTGATCTCAGGAACCTGGCTGACCTTCGTACGAGGTTGTCAAGCCTAATTAGAACCCAATGTTTGATTAATTCATCAACTTTGTGATAAACAAGGTAGCATTGTCACTGACAACTGATCAAGCTGAGGCTGCTCTACTTAAAAAACACTTACAATATTCAATTCATGGCATTTATCTTGTAGAGCAGGGGTTCCCAAAGTGTGGGTCGAAATCCCTGGGGGGGTCTTGAGACACAAATGGGGGGTCTTGAGAATGTGATAGTCTTCCAGAAGGATTTTTTAAAAAGTGATCTAAAAATATTTCTTATTATTATTATACATTTTTTGTTTATTTACCCAGTTTTCTTATGTTTATCTTCATTTTTGTTCATACTGTTAATTATTATCATTTTTGTATTTTTTTGTATTTATTTATTTTTTCTTCTTTTTGTTGGTTTTGTATTACTTATATTATTTATTTATTTTACCTTTATTTTAGCAGGTAAAAAATGTTTGAGAACCAGTTCTCATTTACAAATATGACCATGATTTGTTAACTTTTAGTGAACAAAGAAATACTGAACAAATGCAATAAAAAAAGCTGAATTACAAAAGTTATCTTAAAATAGTACATTTTACCCATTCATAGTTAAAAAATATCGACACAAATAGTAGCTAACCTTGAAATAAAACCTTGAAAATAGAAAATGTAATGAGTTTTCTGTCTATCCTTTTTGCCAGATGACTCCTGAGTTTAGGGTTAGTGAACAGTTAATTATAGAAAGCATCAGTAGCAGTAGGTTAATAATAACAGGAAACACAGCCACATGCCCATATAGGTAGGGTCACTTTCTGCAAACCAGCTAAATGAAGACACATTAAATCACTTTGAGGGACAGTGGGGGTCCTGAGTCTTTGGCACCTTTAGCTGATATTATACTTATTAACTTTTAACTCATCAGTGGTTTTAAGTTTGGAAACAGAGTTGATAGATAAGAGTGTCAGATAAAGCTTTTGAAAGTGTTGGAAAGAATATGATAGAAGCCACCTTAAAGACTGTTCTGCTGGGTGGGCTCTGGTTGAATCCGTTGAAGTCATACTCAAGTGCAGGCCGCTGACACATTCTCTTTGGTATGCAGAAACAAATGACTAACAAGTAACTATAAAAAAACATATATTAACATTAACTGAAGCAGAGCATTCACAACACATTATAATCACAATTCATGTTTAGTTTGAACTGAATGCGTTCTGTTTGGTATTTTTGCATGTGATTGGCTTAATTTTTTACATGTTGTTACTTGTGTACCTTAGTTAAGGCCTCTCCCAACAATTACAATAGCTGAAATATAATTTATTATTTTTAATGAGTCAACAATTTATAGAATAGAGCATTCTGATTCAGATATGGCTGCTTTTAAAGTCTTTTTTGTCTAGTTTACATTTCTAAGAAATATTAAGTCTGAGAGCAACTTTTAAAAATGCTTTTCTTCCAAGTGCGAGTTGAAGTTCAAAAAAATAAAAATAAACTTATCCTGGTCACTGAATTGATTTATCTATGATAACTATTTTAGTTTTTTTCTCTCTAAAAAAATGTATTTACCTCTGTTAAGACATGCAACATGAAGGGTTAGTTTAGTCTTATCTTTTGAGGGTCAAACCCAGTTCATACCAACATATGAGACGTGTTTCCCTGCATTTAAGACCATACAGAGACCTATTAATCAGTCAGGCAGATGAACTTGGGCCAATTATCATTTTGACATGATCAGCATCACCCAATGCCTGTGCTCACAAGACAGGTTAAAGATATACCAAAGCTTTGTTGAGACACTGCTGTCAGCCTCGTCAGTGTGGCTTCTGTTGAACAATGTTAACGTACCCCCGAAATGATAACACGTTTTTTACCATCCCAAATGACAGCAGATCACATCTAAAATCCTGACTGGTGTTTAATATAAGTTCTGTTGTGATTAGGGATGCACTGAAAATTCGTCCACCGAAAGACTTTTCTCACCAAAACAACACGGCCGAAACAGAATGTTGTGATGTTGTGGCCAGTACGCGCTTGTCTGAATAAGGGCCAACATGTCTGCATCTGTTAACTTAGGTGTTCAAGTTAAGAAAAGCGAGAAAAAAAAACTATTTAAACACTTAAAAAAACGTATTGTGTTCAAACAAGCCTTGTTTAAACACATTATTCCAGACACAAAAATATGCATTGCAACCATTCTTGAAATACTTAAAAAAAACAAAAAACTTTTTTGAGGCTTATTTGTCAAAGACCCTTTTCTATTTCAATAGTTAATTAAAAATCCATGTAAACCATATAAACCCCTGTGTTTTAGATTGTTATTATTTTGAAATTGTTGTATTTAAACAAAAATGCAAGACAACAACAACAATGTGATATCACCATTATATATCAGCCAGCAGTCGACCTGCTCTCTTTATACACGCATTGTGTAAAAGCAGATAGTTGGGGTATTGGAGAAGTGATCTCAGCACATTTTTGTTGCTGTGTAGTGAAGAAGTGATTGACTGACCAGATAAACATATATTATTTATGAAGTTGAGGAAGTTACAGGGTTGTTTGATCAGTCTGTCTATTAACCCATTGCCTGCTTGTTCTTATTTACCTCTCACTTTGTCTGGCTTTTCTGTTCCATGTATTTCTGTGTGCATCCTGTCTAATTGAACACATCTTTACATATCTGCCTGATCATCCATATGATTCCTCAGAATCCCTCTGTAACTGGTCGTGTGTGTATGTATCCTGTAGAGTTTAAGGAGGCCTTCCAGCTGTTTGACAAGACAGGGGATGGGAAGATCACGTACAGTCAATGTGGGGACGTCATGCGGGCCCTGGGACAAAACCCTGTCAACGCTGAGGTGCTGAAGGTCCTGATGAACCCCAAGGCTGAGGGTAGGAGGGGAAATTTCACTGAAAAGGATGTATATTCTATGAATGCACAACGTATATAATCCGAATTATTATCTTGATGCTAAAAAGCACAACACCTCAGAGGTTTCCCCTCTTTTTGTCCTTGTTTTGTCACGCTGCAGAGATGAACATCAAGACACTCGACTTTGAGCAGTTCCTGCCCATGTTCCAGACCATCGCTAAGAATAAGGATCAAGGTTCCATGGAGGATTTTGTGGAGGGACTGCGTGTCTTTGATAAAGAGGGCAATGGCACAGTTATGGGTGCAGAGCTTCGTCACGTCCTCACCACGTTAGGCAAGTTGGTTTTTTAGTGCCCCTGAATAAGTATCATCTCAGAAAAAAAAAATCTTTGTTAAATTTTTGACTATATTGACTTTTTTCTTACTCTCCTTAAAATACTGTGGTGCCCATGATCAAAATTATAATGAAAAATGCTTTTTTTTTTTGTGATCAAAATTTTATTTTATTTTTCTTTCCAAAAAGTAATACAAAAAATAAAGTAAGCATAGACATAAGAGATAAGATAAGATAAGGGATTCCTTTACTTGTCCAACAACAGGGAAATTCAAGTGTTACAGTAACAGAGTAGACAGTGCAAAAGAAATATATAAAGCAAACAAGAGCCTATAAAGTAAAAATTATTAAAAAGTTATTAGCAATTAAAATTAAAGAGGTAAAAAATAAGCATATCTTAAAATCACACATATAACCAATATATATATATTTACTTTTTTTTTTTTTTTTAATTGGTTATAGAGTCTGACCATAAGGACATTACAAAAAATAGAGTACATATCCACATACCTATACAAAGGTTTATATAAAAGAACCATAAATACACAATTAGAATAAAATGATAATGATAGTAATAATCATAATAAATTAATATAATAAAAAAAAAGAAAAAATAAGGGAAAAAAAAAACAATGAAAATGCTATAACTAGAAACATGAACTCACCTGGAAAGTTTATTCAATTTATGTTTGTCAACATCAATTTTGTATTTTTACAACTACATTTTTTTACTTGTATATCCTTCATTTTTCTCATTTTTGTTCTTCTTTAAATAATTTGATAATATTGTAACTTACACTCATTTTAAAAAGAGTAAATGGTTTATCTTATTTCCAGGAGAGAAAATGTCAGAAGAGGAAGTGGAGACACTCTTGGCAGGACATGAAGATGCAAATGGCTGCATCAATTATGAAGGTAAAAGAAAAAAACATAACCCAGAGCCGGATGGACTTTTTATTCTTACAGGGATTATGGTGTGTGTATCAATGTCATTGTCTTGGAACTGTAAACTACTCCGGTGTGATAATGAACCTCTTGTCATGATTTACTTTGGATGCTCTGTTGACATGTGAAAAGCCATTTGAGGAATGTTTTGCATGTGATGTCTTTCTGTATATTCCAGATATCTCAGGGAAATACTTGATACTAGAAATGCTTGTTTTAGTATGTTGTTAAGGTGGGTCTTCAAAGATGTAGCTGTTTCAGGTGTTCTTGAGGAAATGTGTCCGTGTCACCTCCTGACGGTTTGTTAACTGTTCTTCCTCAACAGCATTTGTCCGCCAAATCCTGTCAGCCTGAGGGCCGGTACGGGCGTTTGGTATACCACGAGATGGCACCTCCAGGCTTTCCTTCAATTTATTTTTTTAAATAATCCTTTCCCATTAGATCCTCTTAACCTTAATCAGCTGTAGTTGTCCTCTTCACTGCAGAACTGAAAGTATATTCTTTTGTAAAGTAGATTTGACCTGATAGGTGTCTGTGGGAAAGCCTGGTCGTACCTCTCATCTTTAGTCCTGAGGCTTTGTCTCATGTGTAGCCTCCTGCTGTTCTGTCTCTCTCTCTTGCAGCCCTCTGTCTTGGCCCCCTGGCTGCAGCATGCCCCTCTGCATGTGTCTGGGACTCTCCTCAGTTTAGAAGGGGATATGGTGGACACACAGGGAAGAGACTGGTCTCATTCAGGGAAAGTCTGGTGGCCTCTGTCCAGTTATCCAAGCTGATGGGTGTGGAAGTCACACAGCAGCTTGTTTCTTATCTCATTTGCATGCCATTCATTAAACTATCCTTCTTGGTGTTAGAGGTGCTACTCTTTTCATAAAATGTTAAAAAAGACTGCAACACAAGAGATGTGTTTTACATTCAAGCAAAGCCACCAGCTTTGGGAGATTGGACCAGTCCCTTTTTTCTACTAACCAGAGAATTGCAATAAGTTGCTCTTGTGCTGATTGTTTTCTCCTCTGTACTGACGGAAGCTGATTTTTTTTACTGGACTGTAGCTCTCTTCATCCTCCCCTCTTTTCCCTGCTTCTCAACTAGAGGAAAGCAAGCAGCGATGATGGCTTCTCTAACCAGCTCCTCTTGGATCTTAGACATGGCCAAATGCTTTGGCTGTATAGGAGATAGAGATGATTATCTCACCTCTTTCTCTCTCATTACCCTCTTCAACCCCTCCTGCTGCTGGGTGAGCAAAATGTGGGGAACCTGCCTTCAAATGCAGCATCTCCCTCCCAGCCTCACCAAGGCTGGATGAGGAGGGGGGCCTTGGCACCACATGCTGTAGTTGGAGGTGGTCTCTTCCAGGATCTAATCCATGAGTCTTACATTTGTCTCTCTTTCTCCTCTCTCTTCACAGAACTGGTCAGAATGGTCATGAACGGTTGAAGACAAAGAGCATCATACCTTTTTTTTTTTCTTTTTTTTTTTTTTACCCTGTCACATGTAATCTCTTTTTGCAGATAGCTTCTATGGCCCCTCTACCTTTTCCATGGAGTAGTTTTCCACATTTAATTTAAAAAGTGCCTTTACATTCCCTAGAAAAGTCCAGAAATAACCTGACTATTGCTGCCAGGGTTTTCCACTTATGTGATCAACTTGTATGCATTTAGGAGTCTTTGTGCTCGCATTGTTTGCAATAACATTCCAGGATGCTGTACCTAAGACCGCATTAGTTGATAATGATTTACTGTAACTGTTGAATTGGACATTCATATATAATAACTTGCGTAATAACTGTCAGCAACCTACTCTTTCATCTGCTAAGACCTGCTCTGACAGAGGGACATATTCCTTTCATTCTGCAGTAACTGGTGTTTTCAAAGCAATACTATCATGAGGAAAAGAAGAAGACATTTCAAACGGGTTCTTAGGTTTTTAATCCTCCCCCACTTTTGTTGCTGCATTTAAATAAATGTTTTTCCTGAAACCCTATCTTTCTTCTTTGGAGTCTGATTATTTCAATTGAAAAAGATTTGTCGCTGCTCTTATGTATTGGATTCTGCTGTGTGTTGATGTTTTTCTATCAACACAAGAGGGCAGTGTTGCTATTTAGATCTCAGATTTTAAAAAAGCCACTTCATTTTCATAATCAACAGTGTATAATACACAAGGAATATCTTTGTCATCTGTTGATGCGTGCTTAAAATGAATGAAGTTATTAATGATTACCAGCTCTTTGTGCTTATTTTACTGACGGTGACACTGCCCCCAAAATCTTAATCAAAAAATGTTTTATCTTTGATATCTTGTGGTCATGCTTGAAATTTTCAGAGAAATCATTTGGCGATAAAGCTCACAGATATGAGCAGCAGAAGGCTGTTTGGTGGCTTTCTGACCTTTTCTTCATTTTCTTCACAAGCAGCCACAACTATTTCCCCTCATTAGGTGCTGTAGCTAGTGGAGTGTGGAGCTTATGTGTGTGGGGTAAGGTTCAGGAGGGTGTCATAGTCCACTGCTGAATAGGTTGTCCACTAATTACTCGGTGTGTGTGTGTGTATGTGTGGTCGATGTAAGTCAAGGCTATTGATTATTTTAATCCTCCTATTTGTGAGTCTGTGATCCTCGTGGCTCTGCATTCGACAGGGGAATCGCTAATGGGCCTCAGCGCAGCCTGTCTCAGACCTCTCCCCGTCCAATTAACTTTCAACTGGAATCTGCCAGGAGGGAGAGCCGGGGGCTGGGCCCGGGCACGGCGCGGCTACATCCCTCTTTCTCCACTCAGGAGCAACAGATTCACCAAATCCTTTAAGTCAAGAATGCCAGCAGCTCTGTACTCCAATTAGAAACTTTCCTTTTTGCCAATAATATTAACGTTATTTGTCTTTATCATGGATATGATGTATCTCTTTCTCTGCTATAAGAACTGTTCAAGGGATATTATGGAAAATATATAGTCCATTGGCATATTACTGTTAGAAATGGCAGTCTGCAACTTTTTCTCATCTCAGTGTGGTCTTTTATTACACATTGTTGTGTATTGCTTAGGCACAATGATTGACCTGATGGGAGAAACGCAGAATTTAAATATGATGTTTTTGTTTGTGTATGGCCTGTGTAACATCATGAGGTGCAGATCATTCATAAAAACTGTATGTCAAAAATATTTCCTTGTACAAAAAATTCACTGAAGTTAGAATGGCTGAAGAAAATATTAATTTCCAATTAAAAATCTTTTTATATAATTCATGAAAAACCTTAGTATAGCTTGCACAAATGCAATTTGCACATTGATTTAACCACAATAATAATTCAGTCTAGAGTTTATAAGAAAACTTATTTTGAAAACTAAACGTGGGTTTTTCATGTGATGCAGAACTATCCCAAATAAACAAGCTAAAACATCTTTAAAAAGATTGTTTGATTTCTTTATTTCAAATGCGATTTAATTATATTTCTTTTGGTTTAGATTTAGTTTTTCTAGAAATTCACGTTCACTCAAAGTCAGTGGATGTGTGCGTGTGTGTAAGAGAGCACATGTCGAATATAAAATCACTATAGGACTATCAATACATTTATAGCACTGTACAGATATTATATGAGGAAGATTTCACCAATTCCCTGCTTGTATTTCTTGTTATTGGTTTGCTCCCCAACAAATTATATTGTTTCAAAATCCTGATAAACAGCGTCAGGCCTCATTGAACACTGAACCAATTTGGTTGGTTTGCACAATTGATCACTATACTGTTACTTTAAAATGTACACACTGGCTGGATTTTGTAGATCCTGGGTGTATTATAAGCTGGGATCAATATAGCTGTATGAATGTTTGCGCCTTGGACGGTGTCTTAAGACATATTGGAAATCCATGCTGTAGCAGGCAGTGGCTGTGGTTTGCCACTAGTGATTCGATCTCAGCTGTTAAATCCATGCAGCCGTGTCATACATCCAATTCAGTTACAGTCCGTGTGAGTGGTGACTCCAAATTAAAACAGAAGAAACAAAAAACATCAGGCAAGAACACACACAAGGTAGGTATAGATATTTTAATAGCAATCTTCTACTCAACTGATTCGACATACCAGATAGCCCCTCCCAGAATTACTGTTTACATATGATGATACTTTGACAGGGTTTCTCAAAAATAAAGTACTAAGTAGGTATGGCAGTGTAATTACAGTAACATGTCTGTAATGTATAATACAACCTTAATGTAAATAAAACACTGCAGCTGTTACTTTTCACTGCCTCTTTATCTTATAGTATCTATACATCCACTCACTGATTTACCCAACCACCCACACACTCACACACACACAATATTGTCAAAAATGCACTTGGCAATTCAAACTTCATGACGCACCAAGTGCCATCCATAACATGTGTCATGATGTGTTTCCTTCTGATGTTTATATATCTAGTTTAATCTTGCTGTATGATACCCTGTGTCATGTTGGAAACAGGGATAAAAGGTCAAACATATGTGTTTGATTTGGTCTTATTTTGATCAGCACTGCTCCAATGCAGGGGAAATCACAGCAGGGCTGGTGTAAGTCACTTGAGGGTTTTTTTTTTCTCCCAATGATGAGTTGCAAAATATATTCAGCCGTTTGATCAGAGGTCACTGAATCCGCAGAGCAGAGATGTGTAAGATAAATACTGTGTTGCTATACAGTAGGCGGACGTTTGCTCCAGCTCAGTCTTTTTGATTAATGGCTTCCCTTAACACCATTATTGCATTAAAAAACAATTAGACTGATGGTGTTTTTATATTCTAGTTCTCACAATGTCAGTTAATATGCAACACATTTAGGTATTTTAGATATTTCAGAGCCACAACGTGCAATTGCTATATGCACCTATACTGTACATATTCTGAAATTCATATTTGCACACAAAGGGCATAAGTAAATGCAGATGCTCATGATGATTGGCTCAAAATCACAGAACTCAACTTAACCCTTTTTATCTTTTCACTTGATCCACACATCTGTCGTCTGGTGTAATCCCAGGCCGTCTGCATGTGTGTGTTTGCTTGCATTAGTTGTGTATATTTGTCTTGTTCCATTTGTATTTAATACTGCGTACGTGTTTAAATGTGGATATGTCTTATGGGTGTGTAAGTGTCCGTTCTCTGTGAATAGGGACCAAAGATTCAGTCAGGATAAATAAGGAAGCCAGAGAAGGTGCTGTACTTGTTTGTGTTCCCTCCGTGGACCTTCCCTCCATCCAGCTGCACACACACCTCATCGCCCACGTCCAAATGCAGGATCACACTGTTGGAGGCGTAGTCGTAATTCTGATCAGCATCCTGAGCGATGGCGCTGGCTCTTACCTGTCAGCCACGGAGGACAAACGCATTGACAATTAGAACATGGATGAAAGTGGACAAACACTTGCAAATGTCACGGCAAATTACCCAAAAGCTCCTGGAACAACATTGCTTTTTTTTTTTAAACCAAATCCCTCTATCTCAATTTCTCATTCTATTCCTTTATCACTTTGTTATTTGCAGGATGGGTCAGGATCAATTATTAACAACCTTTCATGAGTATAACATCACCTCCACATTCATGCAGGATTATCAGATGGATGGGGCTGTGACCCATGACCCTAGAGGTGGACTGAGAACCCATCCACTCTGCCTTGTATTGATCAGCTGGGGCAGAGGGGCTCGGGGCAAAGGGCTGAGGATGGATATCTGATTGGGTTGTATAGATAAGCGGACTCATCGGGGACAACAGGTTGTCTATGGGGAAACTAGCCAAGCCAAGGAACAGCATTACTATCTACACCAGCTATTGACCTGTTGCTTATGATCCTGGACCGGCTCGATACGCATGATATTGAGTGGCTATGCTGCAGCCAGACAGTTTCACATTTGCATGCTGTGTGTGGGTTTGGTCTTATTGACCCAGCGGCAGTGGATCTTTACTTGTTTGTTAACACATTTAATTGGGTTTACTCATTGTGGACATTTAAATACACATGCCTAGATTCTATTACAGTAAGAAGGAAACATATATTCTTTTTTTGCTGCATTTTTTAATCTTTTCTCCTGAAGTAAAAAGTATGTATGTAGTATTTATGCCTTATAATAGATTATAAAGCCGTTATTCAGAAGCAGATTAGTCTAAATATGACCAAAATGTCTCTCTCTTACACAGATCAATTCTAAGAGACAGATAGATGCACAGAATGCAACACAGATATTGATAAATACCATATCTGGGAAAATTGCGGAAAAGTATGTCCAGAAACTATGTTGCATTTTCAAAATCTTCCTGAGTTTGTTATATCAATAATTCTGGTGTAGCTGCTCCAATCATCCGACATGTGTCAGCCATCAGTGGCCTTGTGTCTGGCTCAGTGTCCATCCACGGTGGGAGCACTCAATCTGTGTCAGCAGCCAGACAAGCCACGCACATCTCCATGACAGCCACAGAATATGATCTGCAACTCAACTACCGTCATGTCATCCCGATCACGGCGACCCCTTTCTCCCCAACGAGCATGCATCAATTTGAAAACCGTCAATCCCCAAACAGCAGAGCCTGAATTACAGTAACTGAAAAAATATGCTTCCTGCACCCGACCCCATTTTGCTCTCATCTACACACACACTAGCCACCATCTATCCACCCTGGAGTTGTGTTCAGTTTCCTTGATGATATCTGTATCTGTCCTTAAATGAGATGCAGGTCATGGATGCTGCATTCACCATTCAGCATGTAGGTGACCAGTGGAAAGCACGTCGCTGTCCTCTCCAAATCAGATTGATTAAGGGAGCAGAGAGATAGATCTCCCGAGGCTTCACAGCTTAACAACAACACAGTAAAATCGAGCACGACTATTGTTACTCTTCTTCAACAATCCTGTTTCATTAGATTTCAGATTTTGTAGTCCACTGGGGTGTTTTATACAGCTTTATTTCTCAATGCAGCAGTTTTTTCATTCACATTTGTGTTAAATGTGCAATGCAAGCAACATTATGTAGAAAACATTCACAAGAGGTAGAAGTAAAGAAAACACTGGTTTAGCAGAGGGAAATGCTGAGAAAGGATACGTCATCTCTGGTGACTTGTTGCGTTAGAACATTTGAGCATAAATAGCATGTATGAAATGTTTATGTTAGCTATTCTTTTATCATCAGCCCTTTACAAACGATTATCTTTTAAAGTGAAGGCCTCCCGTTTTTCCCAGGCTGCCCAATTAGTGTAATTAAACATAATCTCCCCTTTGTTGGGCCCTCAAAAGACCATCTCTCAAGTAACGACACCAATCCATTGTCATCTGTAAAGGTTATATCGTTGTTGTGGTTGACATGTGTAGTGACAGCCAATATCACATTTGCATCTTTGGCTGCAGCTGACAGTGATGCTGTTGTTGTGACTCCTATCGACACCGGGCATATGTCATCCTGCTCATTATTTTGACCAAACAGTGTAACAGAGGGAGATGTAGCGAGATCCCCCCTCCTCTTTTAGGCCTCCTCAGGTCTCATGACTTAATGCATGGAAGTGCAAGTTGAATTCAGTACAAGTGAATTATATTCATCACTCAGCTGGAAGATTGTTTTGCCAATCTATGATGTATGAATTGGTGCTTCAGCTGATGTCCCTGTACGTGGAGGAACAATACAAGCCATCCATTAATGCAGATAGCAGACAGAGAGGCATGAGGAGCGCTGTGGTGGGATTAAGATGGGAAGCCTGAGAAGGAGATGGATACGGCTGGAGGACACAGACTGATCCATGTGAACCAGGCAACACACTGAGCTGATCCTGGAGCTGGAGGGGGATGTGAGCCGTGAGGCACATTGGGCCCCCAGGGTTTCGCTTGTGGCCATCTCTGTCTCTGCCTAGCCCTTTCATTATAGGGCCTCCGGTAAATCCGCCTGGGAGCAGAGGGGGCCACAAGCGAGGAGGTGGGAGGGAGGGAGGAACGGTGGCGGGGAGCAGCTGCGGTGTCATTTCTATACAAGTGGAGCCGCAGTGCCAAAGACAGACAAGGATAGACAAAAAGAAAGGAAAGAGAGAGAGAGAGAGGAAAAAACAAAAACAACGGCCCAAGGGTTGATGATAGGGAGGGGAAGGGGGGCTAGAGTAACAGACTGTTCAAGCGAGGCTATTTTGTGAGACCGGGGAGATGTGGGGGTATATGAAGTCTTGTTTTATCCGTGGTGCTGTGGTCCACTGGTAATAAAAGTGACAGGATTCATTCACTGTGATATACTGACCTCTTAGAGCGGAGACAATAGAAAAGTAGCTGTTAAACTTACCTAAGGGACTCCGGCACATGGCAGCAGGGCAAGGGACCGGGTGGGGATGGGAGGGGGGGGGCATGTTGTGGAAATAGAATATTTATTGAATAGGCTTTCCCCTCTCCCTTGGGAGCCTGGGGATTACATGGCGACAAGCGGCTGTGGCATTGGACCGTACCTTGGATTGCTATTACCTGCCACTCCGAATTCCAGTGTGCAGTCTCCACTATAATCCTCAAACCCGTACACAGTATGAAAGCTGCCAACTCTTTATGATTTTTTTTTTAGAAGCAAATCAGGATGAATTACTTTCATCTCTTAATTACTTAAAAGAAAACATCTGATATGTCTTAATAGAACAAATATGCACCATATTTCTTTCCTGACCCTCGCTCTGAGACTAATTATGTTCCACCTGTAGCATTTCTATGTCTCTGTTCTGGGGGAGTTAATACAGGTAGCGGTCATTACGGCAAGTGATGACATTTTAACGCTTCTATGTGAAATAACTTGACCTTTAACTAGGCTATTAAAAGAGTCTATGATGGGTTAAAAAACAAGAGGGATTAGATGGGAGCTGAGCCAGTATCTATTGCACTTGGTGTTGAAGATATTTAAAACATATGTGTGGTGCAGTATGGGAAATCTAAATGTGAAGGCAAGCAGATAGCATACTAAGTAATAAGAAGAACAAAGTTTTGTCTTAAAGGGCATACAAAGAACTGCCACCCTTCACAGTAAAAGCATTCTAGCATTAGACCGTCTTAATAATATTTGATACCAAGCTGGAATATTAAGTAGCGTGCAGGTGATATAACCTTGATGGTGAATTAGCAATAGAGGTATTAAACAGGATTGTTATAGCAGCATAGCCAATGAAAATAACAAGTATTCAAATTCAATATTCAATAATAAAGTATCATAGGAATACAATAATGGATCCACCATCAGCCCAGACTTCAGCACACATTCCCATCATACATTGTAATGGTACTGTAAGTCAATTACAAACAGGGGAGCAACTGAAGTGCGACCCCCTTCAATCACAAATCCCCCTGCCTCTGAAGCCCTGTCATGCTGCAATGATTTGTGAAAGTTAGATTGAGGTGTGAGCAGGTGGGCTTTACAGAGAAGGCATTTACTAGAGGTAATAGGTATCGGATCTACAGGAATCCCATGGAAGCCCTGCCACGGTCAGCACATCCTCTTGAGATCCTGGCATCACTTTACACCACTCTCATGTCACAGATCACAAGTCACAGTGCAACTGAGTGTACATTGTGGCTATTTAAGTGCCATTAAGCAAAGACACAGCAGATATAGGCCATAAACTCCCTGTAGAAAACGACTAATGTTCGGGGTTCATTAATCTGCTCCCTTCAAACCATCTCTACCTGTAATTGGGGAATAAACACACTTTCTGAAACCAGTTTTCTCTGTTTTTCTCCCCGGCCTTGATCACTTGTCAAGCTGAGACGTGTGGAGTGGGTGTCCATTGGTCATCACGCCCCGATCTCATCCTGGCCTTCACCAGCAGCCTCCCTGATGCCTCATCTACCAGCCCACTGTCTCCACAACTCCATTAAGTCATCTATCTTGCTCTGCTCCACCCCTGATCTTCACATCAACTCACTTGTCTTTTTTTTCCTCCCCACTCTCACTGTCTCCAAGTGGACAGCCCTGCATGTCCCTGTCATGTCAAGTTTGAGGCATTTCATTCATTCTCATTCAATCTGTCTGAAATCTGAATCTGTTGAAGTGGCTGCCTAACAAACTCAAGGTTGTAAATGACCGGATCTGTTAAGGTGTAAAAGTTACAACATTGGCGAAAAGAGGTGGTGAAACATTTGTGGCTATTGCAATCCTTTTTTTGTTTGTTTGTCTGGATTATAAAAACCCTGTGGACCAACAAACTATCCAATAAAGCCTCAGCACCTGCGGCAATGGCAAAACAGGTTGTTTGATTCTACAGTCAGTAATGCAACCTTTCAGATATAGTGCTCATTTACTAAACCCTCACCACTGACTGACAAGCAAAGTACCCGTCTGCCTCAGGGCTTCAGTAACTCCAAACATGATCAGGCGTTCTGCAGCACCTCATTTACACCATGCTCTCATCTAGCAGCAGCTCTGTTTGGATAGGAACCTGTTAGGTGAGGGGTCCATTTAACAGAAGTTTTTTAGGAGGCCACCTTACGGGTGTTAAATGGACCTGGACGATGTTAAATGATTGAGTTGAGTGAAAAGATAATTAATGGAGAATCAATGGACGAGCTGGGGAGGGGGTTTGGAGTGGAAGGTATAGCAGGGGTTCAGGGATCTTACCTAAGATGTATAAATTATTTAGCAGGCTAAGATGACTGGAATGACAATATAGGACATAGAGACGTGGAGAGGCAGCACTACACTTATCACCTTTATAGACCAAGGCTTATATGATGAAATTAAATAAGATTATTCTGCATACTAAAATTTATATGTCACCCTGTTTAAATTATTTAGTCAAAATGTTGTATTTATGGCTGTTGCAACGAACCAAAAATTATGTTTGAGCCTGTGTGCCCTTATTAAAACAGTCCTTGGCACACTCCAGGTCTGAGGCGGAAGTCTGATAAGAAAGTATTTGCATTTGGAGTCCTTGATGAATGAATGAATGTAAAAAGCAACTTGCAGAATGTTTCCTGAATTTGGAGTCCTCAGATGAAATCCATGTGATTTATCCCACCTCTCCCCTTCACTCCTCCTCTCCCCCCACCAATCAGCCCCTCTGTCTTTAATTAGTGTCTGGGGAATGAGGGAGTGGATGAGTGGACTGTCAATTTTACATTCATTATTTATTTAGCTGAGGTGTAAACTGACTGGCCCGCGTGCTGACAGACATGTCTTCGGTGCTCTTTTGCACTTCTGTTTAGGCGATAATCAAGCTCTGTGTATGATACTTACTAATTAGACTGTTCCTTTTGGTGGCGGCGGCTGCATTCTGCCACTTGTCATTTAGCCAGAGTACATGTGGGAATGCAAATATCTGTGGCTGTGATTTGAGACGGTATAGCATGAATTCCCCTTAATGAGGAGAAAGATTTCTGTTTCATTCTTCAGCTGTTTGTAGCCGCCTGCTAAAGTGGAATGTGCTCTGAATGTGAAGAGCTCAATGTTACAGAGGTGAATGTGAGTCAATGGTAACACAGGACGGTCAACAGTGAAAAAATCTGTTGCGTGGTCGTGTGTGTGAATATATACAAACGTACATACTACTTCCCGATTTTACAGTCTTTCAACTATGCACACACACACACACATACACACACACACACACACACACACACACACACACACACACACACACACACACAGACAGACAGAGGTGGAGCACAACATTCTTGTACTTTTGCATAGACATTCTCTATGAACCTCTCAATTCACTCCTTTGGCCCTCAAATGAGGGACCTGTGTACTCAATTCCCTATTTCTTTCTTGTCCAATGCCCTCCCACACACACAGACACACAAATGCATTTACTAACCAGTCCGTTCTTCTTCAGGTCTGCCCACATGCTGGTCCCGTCCCCCCCTCTCATCAGAACATGGTAGGTGAAGAAGTAGATGCCAGGTAGAGGACAGGTGAACTTTCCGGTGCTGGGCTCGTAGTAGTTCCCTACATTGGTCACCACATCATCAAATTTCAGTATCTCACTCCCCTCATGCTGCTTACGTAGCCCTGCATAGAAGGCGATTTTAGGCGTGTACAGCGAAGGAGAGTAGCCACCAGGACCTGGACCTGGGGGCCCCTGTGGCCCTGGTTTACCTGGCTCTCCGGGGGGTCCTTTTTCCCCTTGAGGGCCAGGGATCCCGGGAGGCCCTCTCAGCCCTGACTTTATCTTCTTCCCAGAGTAATCCTGGGGCGGTGGGGACACAGCTGTCAGCTCCTGGCCAGGCTGACCTGTGGCATAAGGGTCACATACCATTCTGCAGCTTCCAAGCATTTCATAATGGCTCCCTGCATCTCCAGTGCTCCTTCCTTTGGTCGTGTGAACCAGCAGGGGAATAGCCACCAACAGTATCAGAACCATGGCCACACCTACAGCAGCTCCAATGACACGTTTCCTGCGGCTGAGCCGCGAGGCGGCCAGCGTCAGGAAGTCCTCTTCCCCCTTTGCTGGAATTGTGCCGGCCAGGTTGAAGCCTCTCAGTGAACCAGTACGGTGTGAAAAGGTGAAGAAGAGGGAGGCGGGATAATATCAATGGGAAGACAGCCTGAAGAGAAAAAACTGGATAAAAGAATCCTATAGAAATCACAAAGATGCCCAAGAGTCTTGAAACTTGTTTGTTTTTTTTTTTTTTTAATCTGAGGCTAAGTGGATAAATGTGTCACACCACTGTGTTCACGGTAATACACAACAATCTGCATTTATGAGATTGGTGGTGACACATAACAAAAAGCATAATTTATCTAATGAAGTCTGGTTAACCTTTATGGACTTCCCCGTTGTCCTCCAGTTCAGTTTAATTTTCAGCATCAGACAGACACCATGGCGGGCACTGAGATGGTTTGTTGTGAAAGCGGAGCTGATTAAAAGTACATCGAGAAAAAGGCTGGTGCCAAATTCAGCTCATTGAGGAGGAAGTAGAGGGTTTGTTTTTTTTCTCGGATTAAGTAAGATTTGCAGAGAGATCTCATGTCACAGTCTCTATACAGAGCACAGGGTTTTACTTCATGTGGAGGTCTCACTTAGTGCCATGACGGCGAGTGACAAAAGTTCATCACAGATCGTGTCCTGACATGATCATTAAGACTCCACCTATCGTCCCGTTTCCACAGTCCACATTAGAGTGATGTCTTCAGGAAAACGATAGTACTTTTGAAAACCTGGGTGCTTTCGATAAATTCCTTCTGTGGCTATATCTGCATCTGGAAAGATTAGTATAGAGAACACACAGACTAAATGTTTGTTTTAATTGTCACACTTTGATAATTAAGTACAATTTACCTGCATTAAAAGTTTCAATGACATATTTCTTTAAACACGTGTTGCGGATTAATTAAATAAGATATATGTCTACCATGCATTATCATATTATATTAAAAACTTTAAAGAGGAAACGGATAAAGTAAAACTCACCATCTGCTCTTCGGAATCCAAAATAATTTCTGCAGCACAAACTACTCAGAGCATCACTTCAGTCCTCGTCCCAACAAAATAATTTAAGGACTTTGGACCGCTGGAGTGCCAAATGAAAAGCTGGAGAGCCGACGGGCGCACAGGAGATGCCGGGAAAGTGATGAGAGTTTCTTAATCAGCGCTTAATCCCTTCTCTTCTTTCCAGGTAGCAAACGCAGACTAAATGCCGCCAATTTTACAGAAAATGGAGCCCAGAAAAATACCTGCCTAAACACTTTTTGACTCGGTTCCAAATGAGGGGACGCGCGGATATCTGACGCTCCCATGCAGAGTGGTTGTCCACTGTATTCCTTTACGCAGCGTTTGGTCCATGGGCAGTCCTCGTCGACACCTGTTAGATCCCTCTCTCTCTCTCTCTCTCTCTCTCTCTCTCTCTCATCTCTCTCTCTCTCTCTCTCACTCTCTCTCTCTCTCTCTCTCTCTCTCTCCCTCTCCCTCTCTCTCCCTCTCTTTCCTTTACATCATACTAGCTTATTTTTCTTCTGTGTCCAATAAAAACCTGGAGCACACAGCCAAGTTTAGGGATAACGAAATTTTTGGGCAAGAAGGGGGCTAACATTCTTTTCCAGCTGATTTGTATTATATTTTTTAATGAAATATATTATAAATTTTCAAACAGTATTTTCTACTCCAATCTTATTCCAAAACAAAATGGTAATTGTTTTTCCGATGCACACTGCCTGATTGTGAACTAAACCAGAACACTGCCTCCCATCTGCGTCTCGTTAGCCTGACATTCACCTGTTGTTAGAGGCAAACTCTATACCAGCAAAATGTTTGATAAAGTGTTGCAAAATGAAGGCAGATGTTTTCATCTTGTGTCTGCTGGGAGAAGGAAGGACAGAGGAGGGTGACTAAGTAAAAGCTGCCTCAGCATGATGTGTGAGGAATGGAGAGGAGACACTAAATGTTCCCCAGACCATTGTCTGTGTGACTCGCATCCCACAGCTTTAAAGCCTCATTAGTGAGACACCCTACCCCACACATTGTGCTGCTCTTCTTTTCTTACCTAAACCCTCACACACAAACACATATACAATGCATGCACAAATGCACACACACACACACACACACACACACACACACACACACACACACACACAAACACAAACACACATAGACATATGCAGGTATTTACAAAGAGTTTTTGCACCATTAGTAATGAAAGGCCATGTTTTGTATTCTTGTATAACATTTACTTGTCGCTGTAAAGGCTGTGGGGATGTAATATGATGCCATGGGGGCTGAGATGTTCAAATATTTTAGTCACATTCACTTACAATTTAAGAAACATCTTTAGCTCATATCATCATTTCCTCTGAGCCTTGTGTCACCTGTCTGACAGGCAAACTCGCAAATCTGCGTCTTTAAAGTTTAATGGTGGAAGCATAGGCAGAAAGGGGAATAGGCCTACATACAGTATTGATGACTCCCTTTTCATCAACCACCAACCTCCTCGACCTCTCTCTCCTCAGATGTGATGACCACTGTCTGGAAATGTAAGGGATCACCTGACCTGATCCCTCCAGACACTGAGAGGAGGATAATCGCAGAGTTTTAAGGTGGTTTTCCAAGGGATGGGTTGGATTTAGCGGGAAATTGAGCTACAGGGCTGGAGATATTTCCTTTGGGAAATGCTGGTTTAGCCGAAGAGCCAAGAGACGAGTTAAATGCTGTGTCAGTCCCAGTTTGCGGGTCAGTCAGTCTGGCCCGCTAAAACAGTGCTCAGAGGTCCTGAGCAGCAGCATGAGGTAGATAATCATTGCCAACTGTCTGAGGCAATATGCTCAGGATTGGATTTTTAAAGCCTGTTAAAATATTACTGAGGTGATTAATATTGAAATATGCGCTTGTTCTCAGCTGTCTGTCTCCCTCTGTCTCCATTCTCTTCTTCATTTGCTCCTGTTAGTATTCACACTAACCTAAAATATCACTATTATGATGATGAGACTTATTGTTTTTGTATACTCCATGCAATTGCTTTATCATGTCACCTGCGTGGACTGTCTCCGCTGCAACCGGGGGGGGAGTAGAAGAATCATTCCTGGGCTGTTTGAGGGGGAATCATTCCTGGGCTGTTTGAGTTATTAGTTTGTTTAATTATTAATTTCATATATTATGCTACACCAAGAATAAATCTCTGCCTTTTGTGCACACACCTGCATAATTTCAGCTCTGTATTTTCTCTCCCCTGTTCATTGTAAACAAGTAGGAGAGAAGCAGGAACTTATTTATGGCTACATTACTCATGTTATATTTCTTTTCTGTTATTGCTCATTTGTCTGCATTGTTTCTTATAGACATACTAATTCCTCAGTGAAGCCAGTAACACTTGGTTTTTTAACTCTGTATGCTTTATCTATTAAAACACATGGTGCAAAACAAGCCTGCCTTGCAGTCTGCGTAGTAAGTGGTGCAACAATCTCAGCTATTTCAGTCCCTGGGATAGATGACATATCATATATATGTGACATATTGTGTTTTGTTTTGAGATGGCCTCACTGTCACACACACAACACGCCAGCGCAGAGAGTGTGACCAATACATACTGAGCATCAGCTCTGAGGGATGATGACATATCGTCCCCAAGAGGCACGTAGCTGCTGGAGGGCCGTCAATCCCCAGGGACCGCTGCTCACGTCTTCTACAGTTACCACTGACAGGAATCCAGCCATCAAGCTCCCATTCTTCACTATGTAGATTACTGCCTCTGTAAATCAATTTAGAGGTCATTAGGGTTGTAAAGAGGTGATTTGGGGGCATGGGTGAAACCAGGGCATTGACCACAACTTTAAATTTAAGGGTTGGTTGATGAAGGACATCCAGAAATGTACAGTCATGTCTGTTCAGTAAGAGTAATTGATGGATTGATATACCTGATTCATTGTCTTGAATTTGAACCTTGAAAAAAGCTGCCTTTTAATTTGTTATGTATTTAAAATGACAAGAAATGGAGTTCTTGCATTAAAATATGTCAAGTTTTTAATAAAAATGAATGTAGTAACAGTTTATTCCGACTCTTTTGTCGGTGTACAACATCATTCTTGCGTCCTGACGTTATTAACCCCCATATTTACCTATCCATGTGTGTTCACCATACAGTAAGTGTAGATTTGCAGGCTGAGTGCACGGTTCTGGATGTGTCTACATCCTGGCGCTGTGCTGTTTCATTAGGCTTTGATTATGGGGCCTGATGCAGAGTGACAGTGTGCAGATTGAGTTGCACAGCCACTCTAATTCTCTCTATTAATAACAAGCCTCCACACTGCTGTCCTGAACCACATTTATTAATCACAATTTGTCATCTGTCCGATTGCTCCACCCTCTCCTTCTCCTTTCCTCTCACCCTCCCTCTTGCTGTGTTTCTCCTACATCCCTCCCTGCCTACCTCCCAGCAAGTCCAGTTATCCCTTGCAGCTCCTCCCCACCTCCACTTCCCCTCCCCTCCTGCTCACCCACGGCTCCTCTGCTCGCCTTCAGCTCAGAGACATGGTCCAGCATACAGAGGGATGATCTCGCTCTCCTCTCCTGCTCGCTCACTTTAACTGCACTCTGGAAGGAGTCTGATTAATCAAAAGAACTCCAGCTCTAATTGCCCAGATAACAGCGAACAACTTGGATTGTGGATTGGTTTGGCAACAATCTACTGAAGATTTATTTTCATAAATTATGATAGAGAAAACCTAAATTTGCAATTATAGAATTTTAATACTCTTTGCAGGCCTTGAAGAAACATTTAAAATGTAATTTATCACTAAAGAGATGTTCACTGAGATAGCATGTTGCTGCCTTTGGACACACATTGATTTTTTTTGCATTTGGAATGTCCATGTACACAAAGCTTTGGCGTTTAATCAATATATATGGTCGGATATACACGCTAAAATATTGCATTATTGCAGTGAAAATATTCCCATAACTGATATCATATTTCTGCTCATGTCTCAGTCAAATGGCCCTTGACCCCATTCAGAAAGATGATTTATGAGTCAGGCAGTCCCCCAGGTCCTGCTCTGCCACTCTCATTTTCAAAGCTGCATTTATGCTTATTCTATTGACACTTTTAGGATATTAATTTACCCTGAACTGCTTATCACCTCACACCAGAACTTTTCTAGTTTCAGAAACAAACTAGCAGTTACAAACAGTAGTTAGTCTAATCTGAAAACCACTGCTACCAACCCCTCACACAGCCTAATTCTGCCTACCACGGCCCTCATCACACAGAACCAGGGTCCCTCTACTGTTTTCTTAGAGCAGAACGGGTGTTTAGTGGGGAAACAGAGGCGATTTTCATGTGCAAATGTCAGTCAGTCCGCTCCCAGCAATCACAGGCCCGTCTTCTCCAGAGATCGAGGGCTTGAGACACAGCCTGAATAATTTAGCAGCTCTGTGCCACCGTGCTTTGGGGTCGCAACCTTCTAAAGTGATGACAGAAAGACGTTGGCTGACTCCCCCCCTCCTCACTCCCATTCACTCCCATTACCACTTATTTACCATTCCTGATTCTTGGCAGACAAAACACAACGCCACACACTGGGGGGAAGAGAAATCATCGCTGCTGTATAAACTACGCTGTGAAGGAGAACACAACCAAACAATGACATTTTCACTGCAATCCTCAAGTTGGTTGAACAGCGATTCCCCCACCTGTATCAAACTGTGAAGTAAACACATGCCACACACATGATCAGCCGAGCCAGCAGTCACAGACAAAAGAGATGATGGACGCACACACATAGAAAAGGTCGAGAAGTGACACGCAGCAGGGACAGATGTCAAACTCAAAACTGTACCGGTGTATAAAAGCTGTGGATTAAGATTCAGATAGTGGAAGGAGAAAAAAAAAAAAACCAAATCTTCTATTTGAGTGGAGATATTACAGTGATTTTGAAGGTATGACAAGGGAAAGTGCAGAGACATAGAGGACAGAGTGAAAGAAATTGATCTGTCCTTGCTTACAGACACTCTCTACGTTTCTATCATTCAGAGGGAGACAGACAGCGCTGGTCTGACAGGGGTGGTCATCACTCGTCTGCTGCGGGACTCTGACAGCGACATGACGAGGATGAATGGACTGGCTTGGACACATGCTGGTGAAGAAATGATACATTTATCTGCCTTATAATTTCTTTCAGTCATGATCACGATCTGTTCCCCCCCTTCTTCAGATTGTTCGCACGTGTATTTTTTTGGCCTTTCATTTTTCAATCAAGAACCATTTTTATATGTGGACAATATCTAATATTTACCCCAATATCCATGACACCTTTTTATCCTGAAGAATTCATATCCGCTGACCAAATTGGCATCGATCTGTGCGCAGTCTTTGTAAAATGGCACAGGTGAAATCCAAGGCAACAGGAGGACAAAACAGCACCGTGTGACTCTGATAGTCTCTGGATGATATTATTGGGATATAAGGAAACAGCAGTGAATTGTGTATAACTGATGCAGTGAGACGTTCCCATGGATATGTCAATTCTGATAGCCTATTAGTCCAGAAACTGAGATGCAGGACTGCTATGAACACTGGAAGGAATGACTTGTCCTGACTTTCTCTAACCTGTTTTCATGCACTGCAAAGATACAGTAGTTCAAGTCAAACCTGGTGTGGTCAAACTGCATTTATGAACAGCATCAATAGTCATGTGGGTGACCTCATGTCAGGGGAATGCGTAACAAGGGCAGGCTGAGGGGAAGGGAGGACACAAGAGATCCCTGTGAATTATTGAGTGTGATTATTTGGTGACTTATGGTTGGTGGTTGTCAGGTACGGCTAGATAAATTGTGCCGGACAAGAATTACACTTTCTCATCCCTCCACTGTCTATTTATCTGCCTTCCCCTGCCAGACCACTCTTTTTCTATGTAGGCTGATCTTTCTACCTCCCTGTCCTTGTACCAGAGAGTTCTCAGAGTAACTTTTATGGCAGCAAGTCCACAAATATGTTTTAATGAAGCACTGTTTAATGACTGTAGTGTTCACTTTAGATTTCATTTTTCAGCTTAGCCATGCTAGCATCATAGCTCCTCATTTGCTCAGCAAAGACTGGTGGAAGCAATGTTACATGGTCACTGACCAAAGCCCTTGAAAGGACTATTTTGTCTTCCATAGACTTCATGCCGCCTTTCATCTGTGTTGCACTGTAAGCTCAACTTTCCCCAAGATGCCACTGACTGACATGTTTATTCTCTAGCAACCCAGTGTTTCATTAAGTAACTTGCCACTAATGTAATACTCACTCAGTTATTTTGTATTACCTTTATTTGGCCATATAGTGCTGGGTTGGATCCTGCAGATGCTGCATCAAGTTTGATGTGTTTAACCTTTAAGTCACAACTTTTCTTGCAGCAGGTTTTGCAGACGGATGATTCATCGTCTTGGATAACTCCTTGGTCATTCTTGATGTACCTGAAATGCTCCCAAGTTGCCGATTTCACTCTTTACATCAGTGGATACAAAACTTTGCTGCTTGGTTCCTCTGGGATTGCTAGTTGCTAATGTAGCGTAGCTTCCAAGTCTTTTGATAAGCATGGCACACTTTGTTTTTGTTCTGTGCAAAACTGAGTTATTGACAACAGAAATATTCAGTGTAGCAGAGCCTTTATGGTTTAGTAAGATGACATTTTTAAACAAGGTTAATAGTTAAACTGGTGAGTTACTGCATTCCTACTGAAGGGGTCTTATAAACTTGAAATATCTGTAGCCCATCCATTATTAATCAGAATTTTAACCAAGTATCTTGAAAACAGTATCCGAGTCTCTTTAGTCACTAATGTTAGCGAACAGCTCACGTTAACAGCCCATCGTAGTTTGGCCTCTCACTTACTTTTCTGGATGAACCTTGAAGGATGTCTGTTAAAGTTTGAGCTCTCCCTTCTTCTCCCCAGTCATTCTTTTACACACTGCATTTTACTTGTTTGCATTAGCAGTAAAGTCTTTGGAAGTAAAACAAAACATTTGTGGGACTACTTTAGGTATCCTGGAAGGCGCTGTTACTGAACAAGACAGCACATTAAAGCATATGTGAGAAAACACACACGCTAGCCCTTGCTCCAAACTGAATATATTATTAGATCTTGAAAAGTTGGACTGGAGTCCTGGAGTGGAGAACTACAACACAAGCTCAGAGGATTCAGTTTACATGCTTGGGGAAGCTGTGTCATCTCTCAATCAGAAGGTTGGTGGTTTGTTTTCCAACTTCTACAGTCCATATGTCCAAGTGTCCTTGGGCAAGACTCTGAACCCAAAATTGCTTTCGAAGGCATTGCCATCAATGTGAATGTGTAAATGGGACTAGTTATGGGATTAAATGGTGTTAACTAGTTAGTGGTACTGAATGGGGATTTTGTGTGGCAGGCTCTTCGGTGTATACATGTGTCTGTGTGAAAGGGTAAATGTGACATGTAATGTAGCGAACTTTGAATGGTTACAGTACTAAAAAACAATGATAAATTAACCCTCCTGTTATGATGTGGGTCAAAAAAAAAAAATGTAAAAAGTTGAATGTATTTCTTTGGTATGAAACGTCTTTGCTTGGCTTAATAGCTGAAATCAATATATAAAAGCAAAATGGTTCATTTCACATTTTTGGCAATATATGCCTTCCAAACCAGCTAAAACAGCCTAAAAATCTGGGCAGCATGTGACAGAAAAGGTGTCTCGGGTTAATTTATCAACATCACTTCATAAAAAAAACAAAAATTCAAAATTCAAAATAAAATAAAACAAAATCTATGTCATGTTTAACTACTGTATTTATATTTAGGTCTTTCAAATGTACATTTAAAAAAGTTTTAACAAGAATTTTCATTAAAAATGAGTGAGATATCCTCATTGAAGCATGATCAGTGAGGATTAAAGAACACTATTGCACCAAATATTGATTTCATTTGTTAGTAATGGAGTTAATATTGAGATTTGAAAAATGTTTATTGGGATTTTTTGGGGTTCTGACACTTTTGAATAATTAAATATGCCCCTGTTAAATTGGCCCAGGAACATTATTGCTGTCCCTAAGAAACGAACATAACAGGAGGGTTAAGTACAGTCAATTTACAATTTGTCAAAGTGACCTCCCACCTCTCCTCTTGTAGAAGCTCAAAGATTATCTGTATTCTGACAATTAGCTCAACATCCAACGGCTGGATTGGCACAACATTTGGTAGAGGTATTCATGATTTCCAGAGGATGTATCACACTGAATTTTCTCTACAGCTCCCTCAAAGTTGGGGCTGCTGGATTTGAGAGAAGTGTCTTGACAAAAATGAAATGGATAGCCTTACAATGCACCACTCAGGTTATATTATCAGAGCTTTTGTCATGATTGACAATTACCCTTAAATGCCACAATGACTCATTCAGCTCTTTGGTTTACAACTACAGACATACAAATGTGTCATTACCATCATACTCAATTTTAGAAATGCTGTCAGTGTTAATATCTAAAATTAAACCTGTGTAATATTAATATGCAGGCATTGTCATTTTGAGCATCTGTCCATGTAGTGTTGGCATATGGCTCATAGCCAACAGCGTACAGAGCTGCTATCATGACAGGAGACACACAGTCCATTTCTTTTTCCCTAACAATGGAAGCATTTGGCTGACAATCAGATTCAAAGCAACATTTAACCACCTTCATTATAAAGACATCACAGAACCAGGGTCAACGTGCCCTGACAACACTGTCTCACTTAAAGCGCCAAATACTGTAGGGGAGAGTGGGGTAAAGTGAGATATTTTTTACATTTGTTCCCCTCTAAGTGAGCTCAAATGATATATCAGTTAAATTTACACGTTTCCCATTCATTCAGGATGTTTCCTAGCAATGGAAATTATCAGAATGTATTCAGGATGAAGGGCAGTGAAAATATGATTGTTTTTAAAAAAGTGGTCTTGTGTCTCACTTTACCCCAGCTTAGGGGTAAACTGAGAGAGGCCAGAGAAATCAAGGGGGTAAAGTGAACCAGCTGGGGGTAAACTGATCCACTTCCTTTTTCCACTCTGAAACAACCATAACAACACATGTTGTAACAGTAAGAATCCTGACAGCTAGTTTGACAACCACACATTCCAGAACTAATGTTGGACTAGTAACAGAATCATGGGGTTTGGTCAATTAAGCACATTTTTTTCTAAACACTTGAAAGTAACTCTGAACAAAATCAAATACATAATATAATTCAAAATGTTTTAATTAACATTCAAATGACAGATAGAACCAGTTAGATTAGAATGAAGTCTGGGGGTCAGAACACAGGACCCTTAGGGCCAGTTCGTGTCTGGGGGTCAGAGCAAAGGGCAATCAGAACCAGCTAGAACAGCCTGGGACTCAGAACACAGGACTAGACCCACCTGGATTAGAACATCAGCCTACTGTCACACTCTACAACTATGCCTACTCTACATTCCAGCCCTGAAGGTTAAGGTTTTGTTGAAGGCTGTAGCCCTTCCCAGGGATGTTGCCTCTGGAGTCCGGACAGAGAAATGGCGACGTGCTAGGAAGCTGCCAAACCAATCTTCACCTAAAGTAGACAATTCATTATCATAAGATTTAGGTTTGTGGCAAGATCAGTTGGCCTTAGTTAACCTACAGAATCATGTGATCTCTTGCACACCCTAGCCTACCTGCACATTGCGTCTTTGTCCAATTGGCAGGGACAGGGATATTGTTTTTCTCTGCGTATTCAAATGCCAGTTGATGGCACTTAACTGGAGGAAGGCCATGGAACTGTTCAGCTAGCTGTTTCAAGTGTTTGGCAAGCTCCTCCTCCATCTCATCTGTAAGTATTCTCTTTGCCTCAGCTACTGCACCCCAGGCTACTAATTTTACTTCCCCTTTCTCTTTTTTCTGTATGAATCTTAGGAGGCTTGACTTGTCAATATTTCTATCCCTTGCAGCTGCTCTTATAGACTTCTTTCCTTCCTTAACCTCAGCGGCTGCACTCTCCATCTCCTCAAGGGGTGTTTTGCCCCAGGTTGTCTTCCTGGTGTATTGCCTTGGCATGATGGCTTTTCTACAATGTTTATGACATAAAAAATAAAACATATGTAATGTAATGTTACATTCAAATATGTTTAAGACTAAACGTAACTTGTGCCTCATGGTGGGGTAAAGTGAGACACTGTCTCACTTTACCCCACATCATTTGTCTCACCTTACCCCACTGCCACAATTTTAGAAAAAACCACCTCTCTTAGCAATTCAGGCTAATCTTCAGCTAGCATCATCACGTGGTTTTAAATGTTGGTAGTTCATCAACATGTATGATAAAAGTTTTTCTACCTGAATCAATTTGCTTTGGCACAAACGTTGATTAAGTTGACAGCAAGAAAATTTACTTTTACATGCAAAAAAAATATGTTTGTGACAAAACATGCTTACCACAGCACCATGAGGTCCTCTCCTTCATGGCCAAGGAAAAATGGGAGGGGCTTGAAAACATAATGGTCACATTAGGGAACTGTGTTCCCTTGGCTAGATACAGGGGGTGTCTCACATTACCCTATGTCTCACATTACCCCACTCTCCCCTACATGAGACTGTGGCAGAAAGTTGTAAAGTAAGAGACCACAAGTGTGATAAAAGAAAATCTTTGGACAAAGGATTCAGAGGGGAATAAGGAGAAAACACGTTTTCCAGTAAATGATGGACGACAGGGTATGACTCTGCTTTACAGACCAGAAAGGGAAGGTCAGTCTACCCTCAGGGACCAAGTAAGGAGAGGAGTAGTGACCATGTGGAAAGGTGACCAGGGAAAGTAGAGCTAAATGGCTGGAAGAGGCTGGTGCAAATTGTCCCGGCATTGAGTTGCAAGACCATAACAAGGTTTTGTTTCCAAATACAAAGAACCTGTGGCAGCCAGTTGAAGAACTTGAAGAGGGGACAAGTAGATGGAGTTAATTTAGCAAACAAACTGCTGGGTGATAAGTGGATGGTCGGTTGAGCCCATTAAAGCTCACAGCTCTCCCCTTATAAATAATAATCCCCTGAGACCATGAAGTTTGAGGTTCATTTTATGAAGTGTGTTTTATTCTCCTGCTTCTTCTTGAGTGGCATTGTTTTTCTTTTTATTGTTCTCCTACCAAGAGACCCATTTCCCCATTTCTAATTGACATTCCCTGTTGCATAATGTTTCTAACTGACTGATCAGGTATCAGAGATGGAGTTCTTTGTGTAAATGCAGTCTGAATAATTCATACAGTGCTGTCAGAGAGAGAGAAGAAGGGGCATTTTGGAAATCAGCTCGCTAGGCCCCTGACCATGAATAATTGATCTGAGCTGATTAAAATTTAGCGTGATTACCCCTCACCTCCCCAACAGATAAGACGCCCCACCTGTGTGTTTGCTGTCTCTTTACTTATTCTCTCCGTCCCATCCTTCCCCACACTCAAATGTGTTTCAATTTACCGCAGTGTCACACTTGTGAGAGGTGGGATTTGAGACACTTCAGCATTGTTGCTGTTTCCTGTTAGCTGAATTTGAAGCAACATGTTAGATT
The DNA here is from genome assembly GCF_009762535.1 of Notolabrus celidotus. Taxonomy (NCBI): domain Eukaryota; kingdom Metazoa; phylum Chordata; class Actinopteri; order Labriformes; family Labridae; genus Notolabrus; species Notolabrus celidotus. Next base: position 18,678,456 of record NC_048282.1, on the reverse strand, counting down.
CATTCTTTGTCAGGGGTTTTACATTCTCAAGCAGAATTCAGTTCATTACATTTTTTTATGTATTCTAAAAACTGTAATGTGACACTGTTTAAAAAGTTGAATTACTCTAACTACTTCTCCAAATGAAAGATGTTGATGAGCACCTGTTAAAGTGCTGAAAATATCTATTTCCTCGCTGTGTTTTTTCGAAAACACAGCTTTAATTGCAACAGGCATTTCCTGTGATACGCCATAACACTTACAGATATTGTGCTCTTAGAAGAGCTACCTTGAGCATCTCGACTTCACCGGCTGTGCATCTACACATCGGATAACATGTGCGCAGAGAGGCATAACAGCCTCATTCAGTGTTGGGATCGCTTCCAATTTCTCTTAACCTTCAAAGTCCAACTAAGGATTCCACTTAGATCTTTGTTCCAGTGCTGAAGAAAGAAATGCGTGACAGAAAGCGACTTGAAGAATGAGAGAGGCAGGCAGCGGGAGGCAGTGTGGGAGAGTGACAGCTAATGACAGTAGCTACAAGCTGTGACCTTTAGAGCGATCACACAAGCATGACGAACCGGGCTCAAGGTGACAGAGAAACGGGCTACTTTAGAAAAGGATGTTATGGACAACAAAGCTTTGTGTGGTTTAGCAGTCATGACTGAACAGTAGTACTGGAGACAACAGATACATCCCATCAGGAGGATCAATAACATCCCATTCTTTGACACAGATCTGTGGGAAAGACTTTGAAATGCGTTTTAGGATCAATTGCTCACTTAGAATACACACTCTTAAATTGATATTTGCCATGAGCTGCATGGAAATTGAATACCTTACAAAAGGTATATAGATAATATTCACAGAATTTTTTTCATTTCAATATGTTTCCCTTTTTGTTCTCTGCATACAAACCTGAACAGGTAGGATCTCTTTCTGTATAATATCCATATCTACAATACTTCTCATCATGTATAGGAATGTTTAAGGGTTTTTCTGTGCCATTGTTATACATGAGCACTGTTACTTTATGCAAGTGTTTTAAGTTTATACCTAAGCTACAATATGAATCAAAAATAATTGTTGGGGCGTTGGTGACCTAGTGGTCTAAGCACACCACATACAGAGGCTACAGTCCCCGAGGTTGCTAGTTCGACTCCCGACCGGTCGACCATTTCCTGCATGTCTTCCCCACTTTCTAATCCCCACATTTCCTGTCTCTCTTCAGCTGTCCCATCAAATAAAGGCAAAAAGCCCCCCAAAAATATAACTTTAAAAACAATTGTTGATCCAATAATGGCACAATGGAAAAAGTCATGTAGAAATCAAAGTCCAGTAGGAGTCACTGCCATCCTGAGAAGCAATTTTGTAGCACTTTCTAAAATCTTTGTCAATCCACCATATTTTCTTGTTTAAGTTAAGAGACAGTCAGGCTAACATTCCCATTACATCCACTTTAACTTCTTTAATCTTGTGTGACACAAGAATCAGATTTTCTGACTATTGCACACACAAAAAGGAGACAAATTAATATGTTTAAACTATAGGGCTGTCAGCATTCATGCCTTAATTGTGATGTGAATAAGGTTTCCCTACTGAAAATCACTGCGATCTTGAACCGCACATTTCACTTTAAAAAAAAACTACCAGGCGGCTGAGTTGATAAGTCAAAGTAATATGTACTTTGTCAAATGGAAATGTGTAGAAAAAGAACAATGTGGAAGATAGGCATATAGGTGTTGCAACTCAGACTGATGTCAGCGAACAACTGCTCACAAAAGCTGGTAGAGAACTGTTTTGAAGTGTGCAAATCATCACAGACACGTGGCTGAAACTAAATCAAAGACGTCAACTACAGCACTTGCTAAATGTGTGGCAACTGGCTGCACGCCAAAACACTGTGTAAGACCTGGGTCTAGGGGACGTCCTCAGGTTGGCACACTGTGATAAGTCATGTGTCATCATTGCCAGGAACATTTGTTTCACATATACAGGACCTGTATGAAACTGAAAGGGCAACCAAGCTGGAACTTCTGAATAGTGCAAATGCTGTTACGTTAACCAAGGATTATTTAAAGTCAGTGAGTAAGTGAATCAGTGCAGCTTTTATTTGAATAATAAATCTAAAAGTCAAGATCATAAAGTATCTTTTTTGCATTGATTTGATCCCCAAATTAATGTGCTGGTAAGAATTACTTTACTTTGTTTATATGGACTTTAGAAATATTTCACAATACAAAATAATGGATCTTTAAAAATGTGATTTAATATGCAGTTTATCATGATAAATCATTGAAATTCAGTTATAAATCTGGATTTTTATTGTCCTAGTTTAGAATCTTAAAAACATGTTTTAGTTCTGTCAGTCCCAAGTCAATGTGAAATCCCACCAGTAGGTCTAAGTCTTATTTAGGTCAAAATATTACTTATCCAGTCAAAACAACTAAGTTATACTTCTGCTCCCGTCAAGAAGACATCTTTGTTGCACTGATTATTTCATCATGGCTCTTTGTGGTCAGCTGTAGTCCAGGTCCAGCCTGAAATTTTCATTCAAAAGGAGGGGAGGGGAAAGGACAAGGAAGTGTACTGGGAGGATGTGTCCAGTTAAGATCCCTGGTGCAGGCTTTCAAGTGGCTGGGCGCTCTGTCTGTCCTGTCAGCCCTGAGCAAACACCCCATCCTAAAAAGGAAGAAGGGAAAAAAAGTCCCAGCTAGCATCACACACGGCTGGCCAGGGCCTCAGCAGCAGTCCACTTGTCTGCTCTCCCTTCTGCAGAGCTTTCACAAGAGATGGGAGGAATACTAAGAGAGCAGGCATAGATTTTCTGCTGGGGGGTGGGAAGTAGAGAGGGAAGGCTGTTGGAGGGTAGTGGGGTTGACTGCCCACATCAAACTCTCCTCCTTTTCTCTCTCACCCCTCTCCCTTTCTCCTCTTCTTCTCATCTGCCTGGCTCTGGAGGGACCCTCTGTTTGTCAGCCAGGCAGTGGAGCGTCTCCCTCTAACCCCACCTCCTCCTCGTTCTCTGTCTTTTTCCCTTTTCTTCTTTGCGTTCTCTCTAGACCTCCACCTCTCTTTTGTCTTTTTACAATCCCCGTTTCTGGCTTTCCTCAGGTCTGTTTAACAGCCTCTTCACTCTCCCTTTAAGGAGAGCCGTTTGATAAAGTCAATAAAGGGCAGGGCAGAGTGAGATATGATAGCTGGTGTTAAACAGGGTGGGGTAGTTTTTGCTCTGGCTTGGTTCAAAGCATTTCAAGAGAGTTTGGGAATCAATTTGGATAATTTTTTTAGGCTATGATGAATTCCTCTTTACGAGTTGGCAAATGAGAGACAGAACAATGTGACTTTAATCATTTCAGAGCTACTAAACAAATGCAGTGCAGGTCGGTCTATGTCACATGAACTCTGACTGAAAGGGGAACACTGCAAAAACTCAAAATCTTACCAAGTGAAACTGTGTCATTTTTAGTCAAAATGTCTTATCCCACTTGATTTAAGGTAAATTTACTTAACAAGTAACATATGAGCAGGTTAGAGGGACTTGTTTGAAGACAATGCATCTTAAATATCTTGTTAAGTCAAACAATCTTGAAATTATCTTGTTTTGAGTTGTAATTTAGAAGAAACAAGGTTTCTTTTACATTTCATACATTTTTCAAGCTGAGATCTTATTTGTTGAAGATGGATAATCTTGATTTAAGACAAACCCTTTACCTGATTTAAGTAAATGCATTTTATTGGAGGATCTATCAGAAAACAGCTCCATTGATAAAAGAAAGAAAGAAAGAAAGAAAGAAAGAAAGAAAGAAAGAAAGAAAGAAAGAAAGAAAGAAAGAAAGAAAGAAAGAAAAGTTGTTTTTTTCAGGGTGTGTTACAGTTTTCAGGTACTGTTTCTTCTAAATCAGATAAAAATATACATACTCAAACTACATGCACACAATGAAACACTGACTTTAGACCATAGCTGGCTTATCTTTAAAAAACAACATGACTGAATATTAGTATATCCAGCTCACTATGAGAAGACGTTATATCTCAAAATGCTCAAATTAAACTTTGTCATCTTATTTCAAATACAAGATGGTCTTAAACCTAGAGAAGTGCCGCTACAATACAACTCAAATTCAGGTGAATATATCTCAAATGAAGAAGTTGACATGAAATTTATTAATGCAAAAATTGTTAGCATTCCTGGCTTATTCTGAGACACTATGCTTTAAAATACTGGTAAATGTTGCTTAAAATAAGTTTTACCTGCTCATTTTAAGATCAGTTTTCTAAATATTAAGTCTTTATTTAAGAAATCTTACCAAGCAAATTTTCACTTGTTCTATTGGCAGACGTTTTTGCTTATTTCAAGGTAAAAGTACCTTTTTTTTTTTTTCTTGTTTTTGGAGGGGCATTTTTTCTAGTGAACGCCTTCGATTTACATATCAAAGTCTGTTTATATATCATAAGGTGAAGCTAAACTGTCAAATGTGGAAAAACAAAAGCTTTCTGGCTCCAGAGAGAGCTGAGAGAAGTTTGCCTAATAGCCTCCAAAGATGTCACCTGGTTGGGACGAAGACTATAAAATTTGTGAAGTTAAAAAAGAAATACAATTCTTCACATGTGGGTTTGAGGGGGAAAGAAAGCCTACATGATCCCTGCAGCAAGCTAATCATCCTGGTTTGAGGCTAGCAGCTTAGGGCAATGTTAGCCATAAGTATGACACAACTGAATCATCAACTGCACTGTTAGCAGTATACATCAGGGATAATGTAAGCACGGCTAATCTTATCCTGTACATGTATAAGTAGACAAAAATCTCAAATGCCAAACATGCAGCCCACAATGAATCCTTAGTGCTGAGGTCTTCCAAAAAGAAAGGCTGTTTTGGCAGTGTTCTGTGTTTAACCTAGTCTGACATCTATCCTGCAGCAAGGGAGACAGGCATAGAAAATATGCTATTTAAAATGATCTGTCAGCAGATGATCTGGTTTGCTTCTGTAGGCCCTATGGGGACATCGGTATAAATTTCAGTTCTATACCAGCTACAAATTCCTCACAGTAGCTTTAAATTCATCAGATCAGATCAGCTATTTTAGTTGTATAGTTTTGGTTTTGTTCAAATACTTTAGGTATTTGTTTTTGTGGTTTCTGCTGAAACCTCTAGTGAATGGAATTTAGTGTCTGTGATGTTTACAGTATTTAGAACTGACAGTCATAAACAGGAATTATACAGAAACTAGTCCCTGTGGAGTAACCGCAGCCATCAATGTTAATAGGTTTTTCGATGAGTATTTCTTCAAAATACTTTATATAATATTTCGGATCCATATCAGTATAAAAAAGCAGAACAGTAGAAATATAGATACAATACATGGCCAGCAAAAACAAAGATTAAATGGCTACAACTCACACATTCACAGGGATTAAAAAGACATTTGTTCCACTGTTTCCAAAAACAAGAAAATACATGTGTCACTTGGTGTGTGTTGAGTGAGCTCCCTTTTGATTTCATTTTTGAATAAACCAATTGATATAGACATACATTTATACAAAACAATTCTCAGTGCACTATTTAATGACAGGACATCATTGGAACCAAAATTGCACTCACCCTTCATGGTCATATGAGAGAGATTCTATGTGTGTCATTATTTGCTGCCTGAAGCATTTTCATTTTAGCTTGACTGTACCTGCAGAATGAGCAGAATAAAGTGGAGAACAGGAAGCTCTAAAAAGCTCTGTTTTAATATCATTTGTGTACATTGGAAATTTATCGGCCGGCATATTAGCATGTGGATACCTTTACAGCACTGATGCTGCAGATCATCATCATCATCACTTAAATCATTTCTTGATAATGTGCTCCAGATATTTTACTTTGCCCACCACACTTAGTGTTTGATAATTATTTTTTTATATATAAATATATTATTGGTCTTTTTGCCTTTATTTGATAGGACAGCTAAAGAGAGACAGGAAATGTGGGGAGTAGAGAGCGGGGTAGAGGCATGCAGGAAATGATCAACCGGCCGGGAGTCGAACCGGCGACCCCTGCTACGAGGACTGTAGCCTCTGAATGTGTGGTGCTCAGACTGTTAGGCCACCAGCGCCCCAGTGTTTGATAATTTTAAGGAGGAATAGTGTATGCAGAAAGTGACACTATTTTAAGAGACTATCTATAAATGCACATTTTTAATGCTGCAAGTTTCCAAACAAGGGTCCAATTGCCGATCTCACCTACCTCTACTCTTACCTTTCTTCTCACCTCTTTACCTGCCTTCTCACCCCTCCTTGTTTCCTTTCCGTTCTCTGTCTGTCCATGCTTCCTCCACAAGCATGGCAAGATAAGAGGAAGAGCATGGGGAGTTATTGATTTGTGAAGCTGTGAGATGACAAGTTTGGTCCCAGATCTCTCTGTTTACATCTGATTTGCTGCAAACCACTTGTGGTCTCAGAAAAGTGGACGCCAGGGAATAGGAGAACAAAGCACCAATGTTTCCCTTGTCTGAAGAAGATGCTACATTTTACTCAGTTATTCTGGATGTTACAGCATTAATACACTTTGGATGTATTTATTTTTGTTTTAAGTAAACTATTGTTTAGGTATGTGTTTGTGAGAGAGCCAGAGGCTAGTCCATTGTGGCACACCAGCAAGCTGCCAGGTCAGATTGAAGTAAACGCTGAAACAGTGGAGAGTGAGTAGCAGTGACATTTTGGAGGTGGAGGAGGAGGAGGAGGAGGAGGAGGCTCCTGTGGACGAAATCCATCGTGCCTGCAGATGTGGCCTGCAGTGGGGGCAGGGGGATCATAAACTGCCACAACAAGGGAATCACCAGGGATAAAAGTAAAGGTGTGGTAATAAATACAACACTGCAAGCACTTCTTTTATGTCATTAAGGGAAATCACTTCTACAAACAGAAACACAACCCCTGTCAAAGAAGAGACAATCTTTGAATAGATTAGAGTTGACAACGCTTTCTGATCTGTCATTGTGTTGTGACCTTTGACCTCTTAGCTTGTTTCCCTTTATTCTTTGAGGTAGCTCACACAGAGAAAAGTGCCTAATACATTACCGGGTGTTTTTATGGATCTATTTTAGAGAGACTTATATAACATACATATATCTCTATGTCTGGCTCATTGTTCTGATGCATGTAGAATATCTGTCTTAAGGATTCTCTGCATCATTGGATGCACAAATCAGTCTTACACTATTTGATGGTGTCACTGACATGTGGACATTAATCGCTGACGGTCTATTGACTGGCCTGCCAAGCCTTGTTAAACCCCCATGGCATCTTTTTACAAAACCAAAGCCTGCATCGCATCCTTTTATACCAACAACAACCTTCCTTCCTTCCCCTGCAGCTATTTATCTACCTTTCAATTCATGTCACCTTTCATTTCTTGCTATTGTTTTCAGCTGTCTTCTCACATGACCCCTGCTCTCTCTTGAAAGATGCATGTGGATTTGTGGCAGCTTGCTTCTTTTTTTTATTTTCCTATCAACATGTTTCGATTCTATGATCTCTTTGAAGCTTCCCCGCATCTCTCTAAACATCTTTGGCAACATCAAAGACCACACATTACAGGGGGGCAGGGTTCAAATGGGAGCCACTGTGATCCAGGCATCATCCCCCCTTTCCTTTTCCCTTTTCCTCCTCTGTGCAGAAGAAAATGCAAAGAGGGGAGGAAAGGGAGAAGGAGGAGAAGGAGGAGGAGGAGGCAGCTCCTCTTCCTGCGTTTGTGTCCATCATATGTCATGGCCGCTCTTGGCTTTCATGTTCTGTCTGGCTGAGTCTCCTGCTCCAGCAGTCTCTGTTTCCTCGCTGAAAAATCTGTGTCCCTCAGAGGCAAGAGAGACACTCTCTCTCCTCTGCATCCATTTCAGCTCGGCTCAGCGTAGCTGGGCTCTGTTCTCACCTTGCTGACACCAGCTCCTCAGCAGACACCTCGTCCCTGCATGGGCTCAGCTGGCTGACAGGCAGCTGTCCGTATGGATAAAGCAGGAGAGGACACACTGTAGTAGGCATTCACCATCACTGCCTGCTTTTCTAACACCTTGGCTATTGCCTCCACTTTGAGTTAGATGCTTCTCCTGGAAGCATATCACGCTACCGGAAAAAAGGGGGGAAAAACTGTACTTTGAGTCACATCAGGTGATGTGCTTCTTTTTTTTTTCACTAGTTGCACTTTGTTGTTTATGCATTTAGTAGTTTGATATATTTTTCTTTGTTTCAGCCAAAAAGGTTCCAAATCAACAAAAATACCCTTTTATTTGATATAAATTTCAAGTGTGTCTAATCGTTGAGCCAAATATGACCGACTGTGACCCAAACATTCAAGAAGAAGTCCATGTTTGATAACCATGAGAAAGGAAAATCCAGTCACGGGGGCCCAAAGCAAGCCAGTGGCTGATGAAGACAAATGTGCAAACACATGTTGGCAGAATTGCTTTTTGCTTGAGTGTGATCGGCTACGCTCAGGAGGGCGGAACCAGGAGTTTGTGATTTATAGTTTTGAGCTGTCTCCGAACCACCACTGTCTGCTGCCTCCCACTACTGTAATTACCATGTGTGTCTATTAGAATAGTCCTGCTGCCCACAATGCATCACCTCAGCCGATAGAGGAGAGGCGAACAGAGGAGACTTTGCAGAGATGTTTTTGTTATTCAAACAGTGTTTCTCCAAGAAAACATGATACACAGGAAGAGTGGAGGGCAAAAACACACTGCGGATGATGAGATAAAGGTCAAAAAGAACAAAGCTGAAAGGTGGAGGGGTTTATTGAAGGTGAGAAAATAGGGACAGAAACAGGTATCTTCCTACATGTGTGACTGTATTTGGATTCTATAAACAACATCAAATCTAAGCTTCAGAATAAAGAACAAAATATTCACAAAAGTGTTCAGCCTTTTTGTATTTTGTGCTGCAGTCCTCCAGTTGTTGTAGTTCAGCTAATAACTTAAACAACATCCAGGTTGTTTCCATGTTTTAATGCATCTTCGCCTGTGGGTTTCACAACATATTCAATCTTGTTTTACTTTACAGGCCCTCCTACTTCTTATCTGCATCCCTCCTGACATCTTCAAAGTCTGCTTTGGCTAAGGTGTGCTGGTCTGGATGCAGTTTGCTTTGCCTTGGGCCTTATAGCATCTCCTAGTGGGCAAACTGCCCGCTGTTTTCTCTCCCATGAAAATTAATGCTTTGAGTAATGGGATTCAGTCAATACCTTCAGGTACCTTGACAAATAAGAGAACTTGACATCTTCTGAGCTTGTTTATACGCTGGATTTCTCTGCAGTGTTTCCATTATGGATAATTTTCCTCGGCTGTTTTATAGTCAGACTGTGTTCCCACAGACTTGAACAAAACATTTGGGTCAATTACACTTTTGTTTAGAGCTAATAAAGCATTTTACATAACCTAACTAGATTTTTTTTCTTTCTCAAATGAATCCTTTTTTCTGTGTACTTTAAAAGGAACTGAATCACCTTTTTCTTCTTCATGAGAGCTCTGAACCGATAATGAGACCTGGCACTGAGCTGTGGTCAGTGTCATTTATGCTGTAATTGGCCTAAGGGTGTAAAGGGCAGTCATGCATCAGAGAGGACAGAGAACTAAGTGGCTTACAATGACAGGACTGAGAAAACCAGCTTCATGTTGAGGGCTTGCATAAGTCCCAACCTGAGGACAGTTTTTGAGGTGGTTTATGATAAAACACAGACAATGGCTACAAGAACACATTTTCAAGCCAATATCCAAACAGATCAGATATAACATGGCTTTCTTTCGTCCCTCTTTTTGGTAGATAATCTGAATGCAAACTATACTCTAGAGAAAACTTTTTAAATCTATCACCTTTTAAATAGTCACAGTCTGTTTTTCTTACTTAAATCTATTAACAAGTACTGTCTCGTCCAACATTATCATACACAGTCAAATGCTTAAAACTCTGTGTTGAATGTTTTTTAACTACATTTCCAATTCTCTAAAATACATCTAAGACATATTTCAAACTTGATGACTTGATAGTTGAAAGGAGAATCATCATGACCATGACCACTTCATTTCTAGGTTATTCTTAATCCTATGATGCCAAGCGTATCATATTTGAATCATCAGTTTTTGAGACCTCTAAATCATTAGTGTGATGTATATATTCCGAAAAAACCTGATGTATACAATCAGATCCATGCAGTGCACAGATAATCCACCAAGTGTGAGTAACTCATGCACCAGAAGGACGTCATTTGAGACATTCAAAATGGCAGATGTCGATCAGTGACCTACTCAAGGTTTTTCAGGGATATTTTTGTTAATTATGCAAAAGTTTGTATGAAAAAAACTTTAAAATTGTTACTGAAACTTCAAGAGGAGTAGTTACTGGATTGATGCAATGTGAAATTAACAGATATTTCATGACTTAATTTTTGGTCAAATTTTGTTGAAAATGTGTGTATCAAAATTGATACAGCAGGTAATTATTTGCAGATCTATCAATCATAATTTTATTAATTTTCATACATTATGCATTCCATAAAGCAACATACAGTCTTTTTATTATTTAAGAAAATCTTTAAATTACATAATTCAGTTTATTTAGAGTAGAAATTGAGATATTTACAATGTATTTTGTATTCTTTTATATGTAACCTGCTGTATCATGATGATTGAGGACTAGTTGAATGTTGCCATGGCTCCCTGGTAAATGCTCAATGATTTCCACTAAAAATTGAACAATTCAGAGAAGAAAATTAGTTTTTTTGTTGTGTAGTAGATAAAAAATAGGTATGACGTTGTCGTGCAATATTGAAAAATATAATTTCTAGGTTTTAAATTACTTTGGGAAAATTTTGAAGGAAACTCAAAGTTTGATTGATTAAAAAATGTGTTTTTATATGTTTTAGTTTTTTTATTTTTAAAAAGAAAGTTTGAGCAAAAAAACTGAACCAAAATGCCTGATGTATCAAATATGATACAAATTAAAACTCATATATGAAAATTACTATTTTTTTTTTATTTTTTTTTAACAGATGGTCCAATGAACACTCCATTTTCAAAGAATTCAAATTTTCTGGCAATTATTTGATGGTTCAGGCTTTACAGGGTTAAGGCTTGTGCACAAAGAAATCTGGTGCTCATGGAGGTGTTTTATTTGGTAGAAATTACACATTTTTCATTCTATGATTCAAATGTCTTATTTTCTTTGGAATTAGGCACAAAGAATGGACCATAAGTATCATTTTCTTTTCTTTTTTTTACCAGCAACAAGTATCTTGATCTGAATCTGTTCACAAACTTTGTAACTATACAATTGTTCATGCTGCTAAACAAGCTGTTGGCAGCCTTACAGAGGTTCCAAATGTTTGAATCAGGGGTCACATAGATGATTGAGGTTACACTGTAAATGAGGTTGTGCTGTTCACACTGATATCATAGCTCATTACAGGAATAAACATGGTTTCAATTGATCTCTGTGGCCACAGGCTCAAGTGTTTCCAGCTGCATTTGCGAGCCATTGATTTCTATGGCTTATTAAAGGTGTGAGTATCTTACTATACAGAGAGATGTGAAAGCAGGATTACTAGGAAATAGAGGTATTGATTGGGTCAAGAAGCAGGGGCTTACATTTCAAATTCCACAAGGGAGACAGGATTTCAAAAAAGAACAGCGTTCAATGAAAAATATACAGGAAAGTATTGCGATGAGTCACAATTCATTTGTCATGAGCTGTGTGTAGAAAAATATAAATAAGATCAAATAAATGTGACTGATAACTTAAATAAAGCTAAAGATAGATTCCTGTATTACTGTTTATCATGATAACCGATAACAAAACTGCTGACATCATGCTCTATTTGCAGAATTATGGAAAAGTGTTTTTTTGCTGAAAGATTGTTCAGTCTCTTGCAATATATCTGCAAACAACAGGCTCAGTTTCAGACAGATTTACTAGAGTCAACATAGGTAGGCAGTGTTAGTTAATAAAACTTAGTCTTTTTACTGAGGTTTTACTTAATCTATATGGCTGGTGGAATCAAATAGTGTCTGCAAACACTGAATGAGTCTGTTCAATTATTTCATGAGGCTACCATTGGTGTAACTTACATCTACAGCTTTAAAGTAGAACAGTTTCTAAACGTAAAGCAGAGATGTAGAGAGACATATGATTAAAAAAAGGGAACAGTACGGTCTAAATCAGGGGTGTCAAACATACGGCCCGCGGGCCTAAATCGGCCTGCCAAAATTACAGAGAAGACATCAACTGCAATTTTTCAATAAAAGTAACAACTATTTCAAATTAGTCTTCTGTTCCTGCTGGAGCTGAGGGGTCGAAATAGTCAACTTTACATTCTTCATTATTATAATCTCTGTTCTTTTGCACTAAACATTACACTCTGTGTCAGGTGAATGGGTAACCTTTGTGTTTGGTGTGTTTGCAGCAGGTTTCAGGTCTTAAAGAGTAAAATATTCAGCCCACTATGAGACTCATCATGGAAAATTCAACAGCTGTTTTTGTAGAAAGATAGTTTATTAAATGTGCATATTTTCAGAATGTACTTTGTAACAAAACAAAGGAAAACATTTAGAGTTGTCATTATTTATAGGTTATTATGTTGTGATTCTACTGGTCTGGCCCACCTCAGATCAACTTGGGCTGTATGCAGTGGTGGTCAGTAACAAAGTAAATTTACTTGAGTACAGTACTTAAGTACATTTTTTGAGTATCTGTACTTTACTTGAGTATTATTTTTGGGGGATACTAATTACTTTTACTCCACTACATTCAGAAGACAATTATTGTACTTTTTGCTCCACTACATTTCTATCAGTACTCTAGTTACTCTCTACTTTTAATTTAAAGTCAGCTCATGAGTTTCCGTCTCTTTTCTGAAATCTGTTCCCTCGATTGAACGTGGAGCAAACACAGAGCAGATGTCACTCAGATCGGGCAGTTCATCTAAAGGTGGTAATGATGTCTATAATTCTCCACCTGAGCACCCATGGCCATATCTTCAGCCCGTGTTAGAGGTTTTTGAAATGAAGAATGATACCATCATTTGAAATGTTCTCCCTGTTTCCCACTCTGCACAAACATACAAACATTCACAGTCCAACCTGAGAAAGAGTGTTGAGCTACGTAACATTTGTTTCATTACAGATGAACATTTCAAACTAAGTTGTCTGTGCTTGGAGTAACTTAATGTTTTTATTCCATGGTATAGTTTTTAGAGATTTCAAGTAATGGTTTCAAAATAAACACAATGTAACTGAATGTACTCCTATGTATTCTTGACTGCACTTGTGCATTGTGAAAATACAACGTTTTGAGATTTTTTAAGAAGTTCTTTGAATACTTAAGTATTTTCAAAAGCAAGTACTTCAGTACTTTAACTCAAGTAATAATTTGACAGAGCAACTTTCACTTGTATTGGAATAATATTTGACCTGGAGTATCTGTACTTTGACTTAAGCAATGAAGCTGTGTACTTTGTCCACCACTGTCTGTATGTGTCCCCTGGACTGAAATGAGTTTGACACCCCTGGTCTAAATACTGCATAAATTCAGCCATTGGTTCATCTTTTTTTTTCTATTTCTCGCAGCTGTTTCTTGATTTCTGTCCACTAGGTGGCGCTGTTGTCTCACCTGCCATCTTGCCCACTTGTGTGACGCAGCCGGAATAAGGAAGCCAAAATACATTTTGGGGCGATCTGGCTTGATGCACAGCTTGCTACATCTAGCTACATCCTGAATGCAAAGTCAAAACACTTATTCGAACTAATATCACAACGTAAGTAAGCTGTTTATTGCTCATTCTACATCTTCTTTCAGATATATCTATGCTCCATTTTTTTATCACACTTGAGCCCGTGTTATGCTAGCTGTGAAGCTAAGTGTCAGTCTGTGTGTTGTGTTGTGTTTCTGCATAGCTCTGCAAGTGTTTCTGCGATCATTTCACCTTTGGGAACATGTCGTCGGACAGGGGAGGACCCTGGTCGTATGTCACTGCCACAGTATTGACCTTGTTTCTGCTGGATATAGCTGGCTTTGCTCACGCGAAGGTAAAACATCTGTAAAATGCAGACATAGAAACTCTCATGTTGAACACTGTGTTCCTTTAAAACAGTAACAAGGATAGTGTGAACTTTGCTCTGTTGGTTTGTCTGAAACTACTGCTCTGTGTGAAAGCTTTCGTTCGTTTGTTTTCTTAAATCAATATATTGGGTAGATATTCAAGTATTTCTCAATGTGTTGCATTTGTTTTTTGTGTTTTTATTTTGATTAAGTAAACACAAATCATACCGACAAAGAACACAACGAGAGTGCTGTTGTTTTCATTGAAGACCACAATATATGCACCATTGTTTTACTCCCAAATGAAAGTACAGTTTTGTAAACAAGGCAGACAAAGAGTTAGTACAAAGCATAGACTATAGAAAATAGGTAAAATTAGACAGCAGTGGATAGTAATCAAGTACATTTTTTTGAGTATCTGTACTTTACTTGAGTATTATTTTTAGGGGGAACTTATTACTTTTACTCCACTACATTCAGAAGACAATTATTGTGCTTTTTACTCCACTACATTTCTATCAATGCTCTAGTTACTCACTACTTTTGCTTTGAAGTCAGCTCATTAGTTATCTTGTCTTTTCTGAAATCTGATCCCTAAGACAGTAAAATGTGTTTGTGTATTTCTGTTTGTCTCAGTGGTTTAGCCGTACCTGTATATCAAACACAGAGCATCACTCAGCTCAGGCAGTTCATTTAGAGGTGGTAATGATGTCTATAATTCTCCACCTGAGCACCCATGGTCATATCTTCAGCCCGTGTTAGAGGTTTTTGAAATGAAGAATGATTAGATTAGATTAGATTTAATTTATTGTCATTGAGCATGTAACAGGTACAAACAAGCAATGAAATATAGATAGCATCTAACCAGAAGTGCTTAGCAGTAGGTTAAATAACATGAATTATACAGAATATACAAATATTACGAATGAATAAATATGATATAATGTGTATCTACATGAATGACTAGACTATATATGTACTGTAGTGCAATAGGGATTAAAAGAGGTTTACATTTCACAGTTTGTGCGGAATGAATGGATGAATGTACAGGATGGAAAGTGCAGTTAATTCTGAGTGGTGGTTCAGTTCTGATACACATCGTTTCAAATGTTCTCTCTGTTTCCCACTCTGCCCAAACATACAAAAATGCACTGTCCAACCTGAGAAAGCATGTTGTGCTACAGAACCTTTGTTTCACTCCAGATGAACATTTCAAACTAAGTTGTCTGTGCTTGGAGTAACTTAGTTTCTGTTTTTATTCCCTTGTATAGGTTTTAGAGATTTCAAGTTGTGTTTTCTAGATAAACACAATGTAACAGAATGTACTCCTATGTATTCTTGACTGCATTTATGCTTTGTGAAAATACAACCTTTAAAGATTTTTTAAGAAGTACTTCGAATACTTAAGTATTTTAAAAAGCAAGTACGTCAGTACTTTAACTCAAGTAATAATCTGACAGAACAACTTTTACTTGTATTACAGTAATATTTGACCTGGAGTATCTGTACTCTGACTTAAGTAATGAAGCTGTGTGCTTTGTCCACCACTGAAATTAGATAAATAAGCTGTAACAGCTGGACAATAGTTAGCTGAGTTGTGGTACAATCTGACACTATTTTCTCAACAATTTCAGAATTTTGAGGATGTTCGCTGCAAGTGCATCTGCCCACCATACAGAAACATCTCTGGCCATATATATAACAGAAATGTCTCCCAGAAGGATTGGTAAGAGAAACCCTTTATCTTGTTCTTAACCTCTAAAGAAATTTAATAATTAATATAATTTTCACCTAACCACTTATCTTTGGCTGAATCAAGGTTAGGAGGTTCAAACCAAATCACTCCTCATATATAAATGCCTTTTTGCAACCTTTCATCTGTTCTACAGTAACTGCCTCCATGTAGTGGAGCCCATGCCAGTGCCGGGCCATGATGTGGAAGCATACTGCCTGTTGTGTGAGTGCAAGTACGAGGAGCGAAGTAGCAACACCATTAAGGTACCATCAACTCTCTTTCATTTATTCAGATAGTTGTCTTCAGATCTTACAGGTTTCGTAAACACATTATTCAGTAATCATTGTTACAATATTTTCTATGCAGAACAGATGATAAAAATGTAATTCCAAAGATTTATTTCATAGTAAGTAAACATAAGCGTTCTCCATTCTGTCTGTCCCAGGTAACGATCATCATTTACTTGTCAGTCGTGGGTGCCCTGCTGCTTTACATGCTGTTCCTGTTACTTGTTGATCCTCTGATTCGCAAACATGACCCCTACACCCAGCCGCTGCACAATGAGGAGGACGCAGAGGTAATCATTCAAACCCGTGTTGTGAATGGCTTTGGTTTATTTGTGTTGTATGTTTACACCTTGTGGTCCCGTGTTTGTGTGTGCATGTTCAGGAGATGCGTCCCCAGGTGGATAACGCTCAGGCCAGAGGAAACACGGTTCTGGAGCGGGTTGAGGGAGCACAGCAGCGCTGGAAAAAGCAGGTCCAGGAGCAGCGCAAGACTGTTTTTGATCGTCACAAGATGCTTAGTTAAACCCTACAGCTGAACTCAGACCAGGTTTAGAGGAGGTAACTTTCCTGGGCTCAATGCTACTACACTTTTACCAGCTGCTTCATAACTAACCTTTTTACTTTCTGAGCTGTGCACCATTTCAATCAGTGTTTCCTCTCCAATAATATTCAACCACACACAAGCAGATTGAGTTTATTTGTTATATGTAACACTTTAGACTTTGTTGCAGTTGCAGAGAAACTGCATGTCAGTGCACTGTTAACTGCTAATAAACATCTTATTCATTTCAGCAATTAGCAATGCAATTTTGAATGTCTGTAAGAGAAACTTTTGTCTATTTAGTCAAACTGTGAATGGCTTCTGTAAAAATGATCGTGCTCTTTGCTGGCTGAACCTGTATTTTTCTCTCTAGATCATTTTTTTCTCCTAGCATAATTATAAAGTTATCTCAGAACAGGCAGGCTGAATATATTTGAATGGTCCTTTATGCTATCTGGTCTCAAAAACTAACCTAAGTCTGCTTTTGCCAAGCGTTAAACATTTCCTTGTCCAGCACTGAAAATGATTCATAACAGTTTTTAATATATTTTAATTAATTTTACCCCATTGCTGTGAATCAAAACCTGAGCAATTTTAGTTTACTTTGCATCAAAAGAGATTCTAAAAAAACTTTAACTTTTGCCTTTGCAATTTAAATAGGTAGAATAAGCGACTTGTAAGTTATGTGGCACCAACAATTGCCTTTTTCTAATTCTCTCTTTGTGTGAGGCATTTAGCTGCATCATAACTAAAAGATACGTTTTATTTATGGGCCATTCTGCCTTTGATTTGAGATAGTACCTTGGATAGAGTGGGAAACAGGACAGAGGGATGGGAGAATAACGTGCAGTAAAGTGCCCCAGTTTTGAATGTAACCCAGGCAGCCCACTTCAGGAACTATAGCATATGTACATGGAATGTGCAATGTAACTACTAAGCCAAACCATGCCCTAAACCTGAAATATTTTGAGGTTAAACCAATACATTTTTGGTAATGTATTATCCATAAAGAAGATGTGTTTGAATAAATGTAATGTGGATAGGCGTAAAGCCACATTTCTGACCTTTATTTTGCAGTTTTTGGAAAATTCCCACATAAAGAGAGAAATGGAGAACAGTGCATTTGACAGAGCTTTAAAGCTGTATCCAGCTGAATCAAATCTCTGCTACTGGAGAATGTCCCAGATCAGTAAAGCTACTGATAATGCGTTTAAGTGTGGCAGAATCAGGATGCCTTCACGGCTTTGAAGGAAGCTTTTGTGCATCATGATGTGTCACTGAATTCTCCCCCTCGGATCTCACTTAAGCTCTCTGAGGGGGAGATTTAATACAGCAAAGTAAGGCGCACTGACTCACATTACCTCATGCACATTGTAAACTTCTGAAGATAATTTGCCTGTAAGTGTTTGTTTTTCACTGAAGTGTTTTTGATTGATTTAAGTGTAATTCCTTATCACTGTTTTCTGTGTTATGTATTTATATTTATCTCCAGAGTGGAGTATGGCACTGCTAATGTTTTTGTTTTGTTTTTCCATTCATCTTGATCTGAAATAAAAAGGTACTCATGAGTGCAAGATATTGTTTTCAGTTCTCTTGATGTGGGGGTCATTTATAGCAGGCACTGCTACTGAATAGTACTAGGGGGCGACAGAGCACACAAAATACCTGCTCTAAGTTTTCATCTGTTTCTCAACTTTACAGATTAGAACTTCTTTAACTTAAGTACACCTCACATTTGGTCTGGTGTTGAGATTTTGGGAAATCAACAATTTGACATCCACCATATTGACGATTTTGGCTTTTAGTTGGAATTATCCAAGGGCAACAAAATAATTAAATATCATATTTAACTTACTTTCTAATTCTAAGTAGTGTGTCCAAAAGAGTTGGAGAACCCTCCCCACATGTTCATAAGTTAAAAAAACATTGAAGTTCTTGTTTTAGATGTATTGGTTGTTTATGAAATTTCATGTCTATGTTTCTTTGCATTTTCTAAGTCCTGACCCAACTTGGAACCTTTACGATCTCATTGATAATTTTGGAGTGCTTTATTAACGTTTCAGAATTTTTTTTTAGCACACTGTTCTGTAAATTTGGTAAGCATTGGGATACTTTGGATCCTTTCTGAATTTAGTCTCAGCAACCACGACTACTCTTACAAAGGCATCTTGTATTGTGCCACAGAGCTTTCATGATTGGTCCATAAACTACTGCGACAATGCTTGATTGCACAAGTAAAAGTATTATACTATATTACTATAAGAGATAACCCAGGATTTAGTTCCTTGTGAAACATTGCAAGAAATGTCCTCTTCCACAATGTTAGAGACACCCATGTGTTTGTTTCCTTCCCTGATTGCTATTTCTTCTCAGTATAGGGTTCAACAACAGTCACCAGCTGTAGAGTCTGTTTTGAGAAGGAGGGCAGGTTCAGGAGGCTTGCAGTGATATTCTGTTTCTTCAAGACCCCCAAACTGTGTATCCCCTTCTTTATGCTTCCCCGTCTTCCACAGCTCTCCTGACCCAACCCAACCCAACACCCCCCTCATTGATCCCATCAACTCCCTCCACCCCCCTCACCACCACCCTTTTTACCATCCCCAAGCATGGCCTGTATTGGTTCACAGGCTAAATTTAAACTACAGCAGGGCCAACTGCTCCTCCAGCTTCTCTGGGCTCCTGTTATTTTTCCCTACAGAGGGGGCTTTTTCTGTCAGAGGCCCTCAGCCAGGAGGAGAGGCCTGTGGTCGTGTGTGTGAGAGAGTGTGAGGCAGACTGAGTCTGAGGAAGAGGAGACCAGGGCAGAGAGGGCGGCGGGGGAGCGCACACAGGATCTACAGGTCTGAAACCCAGGGGCCTTTACAGCAGGGAGTAACACAGGGCTTCAATTTGGGATTATACAGTGAGAAGAAACACCTCTAGAGGAGTGGGAGCTTGTCTCAGGTGAAGGCATCAAGATGGCGGCCAACGCAGACGCGGCCAAGCCGGTCATCATGAATGAAGAGGAGCTGAAGAGGAAGCAGCGGGAGAAGCTAAAGAAGCTGCAGGCCACAGGAGGAAACCCTCGACCAGCCAGATCACTCTTCTTCTTAACCCTTAAAAACCCTTTCCGCAAGGCCTGCATCAACATTGTGGAGTGGAAGTATCCTTTCTATCTGACACATTTACCTACCTAAATTATGCAGGACTTAAACACTTGTTGAGAGTGTTTTTAACACAGTAAACATTGGCTCAAAACTTGCCCTTAAAACAGATGTATTCTGATGGAGTTATACTGTAGGACTCTGGTTGAAACACTGGCAGTATACACTGTGATTAGGTGTCTGCAGGCCAGTGAATTATCAGCCCAAGAGTTCACCTGTGTTCAGTGTGCCAAAGCCAAGTCTCTTTCAAATCCGTGTTAAGGCAATCCCTAAAGTGTTAAGACTTTTGTAATGTTCCCAGCAGCTCTGTGTCAAAGTCAAGTTTGTAGCCTTTGTATTTTCACAAGGAGGGCATCTTCAGTAGATCAATTTACATGCGTTAGAAGGAAACAACTACACAGCCGTGTCTAAGAGTTCTGATAGGTGACATTCTGTGCTGAGGACAAAATTGAAATGTTAGCACTGAGAGGGGCTTGATGCACGAACAGAAGGCAGGCTGCTGAGTGATGTTACAGCCTCTATAGGGGGTTTCCCTCTTTCAACCAGATTATTCCTGGATGATACATGTTTGAGATCCAAAATAGGACAAACAAATCATACATGATTATGTAGTGACAACAGGCTGATCTTTAAAATAGGACTGAACAGAGTTGAATATGATTGTGACTTTTTATAAAGTACTGTAAAAGTTAAAGTCTAAATACTTATAATATGTGGAAATGCCTATTCAGGATTTCCACTTCTTGTTATTCTGTTCTTTATCATTTTTGTATGACAGCTCCTGTGAACTTTGTCCTCAATTGCTCATCAAGGCCATATGTTTTCTGCTGCAGCAGTTTAATCTCATTGGTATGTAATTCTGTAACAGAGATCATGAGTGCTCTATCCTCAACAAAATTACATAAATTGGCACAAAAGTCTCTCTTATTGCATCTTGAGGGAATCATTTTGCACAGATAGTAGGATAAAAAGATGTCTCATAGAGTATCCAAAGAGATTTTTCTCTGAGGAGCCTGTGTTTAATGGCTCAGTCATATTCTTGGGCTCTGCAGCTGTCCCACGGCTTCACAGGGAGACAGGATGCTGACCTGGCAGGGAAATTCTCAAAGAGAGCCCCCTATGGGCGAAAATGTAGCAGCACAGCAGACCAGATTGCTTTTACTGTGTGTAAGGGCTGTTATAGGGATGATGTTTCAGGCAGCATTTAGGGGCACTGATACGTGAAGGCAGAGCTTTAGAGGCTTTTAATTGATTCATTTTTTTTAATGACGTCATTAGCAATACAAACAACTGATATCAAAAATGACTTTTTAAAAGTGTTGCCTAACCCTCTGTACTGAGTATTAACCACACACAGTTAACTCCGATTAGTCATCATTGATTATTCCTGGTAATATGTACTCCTATGTTACTAGCCTTGCATTCCACCCTCTTGTTTTGTTGTTATGATCCTGAGTTTCTCCCTTCAGAACCTTTGAGATCATCATCTTATTAACCATTTTTGCAAACTGTATCGCCCTGGCTGTGTTCCTGCCCATGCCCGAAGAAGACAGCAATAACACCAACACCAACTTGGTGAGTGTGAGCACCAACACCAATCCTTTCGTTAATGTGTGACTCATCATCTAACGAGGAGCTGATTTGCTTGTCATACAGTGTCCTTGGTCTTTGAGTATTTCATTCTGAACAGCAGATGACTGTAGCTGTTCAACAATCTGATATGAACGCTTCATCACTGAGGGTTTTAGCTGGTCACTGGTCAGAGTGCCAAAATGCCTGAAGACACAACTCAGTTCTTTATTGGGAGTCCCAGATGAGTCTGCAGAAGAGCATGCTGCCAAGCCTCTGTGGTATTTGTTTTTCTCTGCTTACTTTACAAGTTAGACGTAGTCAAGAGAAGTAGCGATGCATAGTTTCAACTCAAATCAAACAAGCTTATACTGTATATTAAAAAGTATTATTAAAAGATAAGATAAAACATAACAAAACAGAGAGTTTTTAGACTCAGAGATTTCACTGAGTACTTGAAAACATTGCAGGTAATTGACTTTAGTACTTTAAATTCAGTCTAAATGTTGTTTCAAGCAGTAGGTGCAGAAAAACTAGCGGCTTCTTTTCCATCTTGATTTTACAGTACCTTCATCCTGTTCCCTGAATCAGAAACTGACTATTAAAGACATTAAAATGTGAAAGCCTGAGAGAGAGATTTTCAGAGTTTTCACTCACATGGAAACCTGAATAAATATGTCTGAGCAAAAATGTCTGAGAAATGTTAAAGTGAAAAAGAAATGTGTTGAATCTCTGAAAGTGCTTGTGTGGTATTTGAAGTTTGTGTTGATTTGGTGCTCCCAGTGGACAATGCACTACCCTTTATCTCTTTACTGATTTGGTCAATTTCAGATCAAGTAGTGTTTTTATTTTGGTCTAAAACTCTAATTCTACTCTCTGTTAACTTTCACATGTAAAACTTGCAGTACATTTTTGCAAGGCTGTTTTGTCAGCTTGCCATCTGACACCTTCCCCACTGGCATTAAAAAAAAGAAACTATTAAGAAATAGCCAATCGCTAAACTGATGGTCCATTTAGCTTTTGTAGCTCATAAAAGGGCATTAGTAACGTTTTCCCAAACTGCTGATTATAATGAAAATGTTTGTTATGGATTAAACAAAAAGTAAGAAATCTATAGCTTTTATGACTCCCCAAAGTCGTCATAGCAGAATTGACAGGCTCTCATGTTAAAGTAGTGAAACCAAGCTCATGGCAGGTGTTTGGCTCTTTTCTGCTGCTGATGTGTTTCCAGGTGTTATTATATTTCAGTCTCGTAGGTGTGTGTTTACACTGCTGTAAGTATGTGATTGTGTGATTTAGGTCAGGACTGAAGCCAGGGAGGATAAAAGTGTCTACATAGTGAGAAATATACGTGTTTGCTCTTGCACAGTGTACACACATCTTGCCAATGTTGGGATATTTGTTGTCGTACTGACACTGGGTGATGTTATTGAGGAGGCTGGTTATGACAGACTTGATATGTGGATCGTGTCTCTGGAGGCCTGCAGACAGCTCAAATGTCAAATAGAACACCCATCACTTTCTTTCCACCTTTCAGTCAATACACTCCACACATCACAGGTAACAGCTATCAATCTTGTTGTTATCCAGCTTTTTTTCCCACTCTCGGGAGAATCGCATCAAGTCTGTAGGCATATGGACCTGAAACCGACCCCCGTCTCTATAATATCTTTGCTTTGGCTCACTTTGGCAGCCTCCTTACAGATCTTTCTTACTTCTCACTGAGCCATTCCTCAGAGGTGAGCAGTGTAAGAAGAGCTGCTCGACTTCAGCCCCATGTTGCTGTTAGAAGTAGGTCGGCATAGGCGAGCTCACCCCGTGACGCAGGTGGATAGTGTAGAGAACAGAAAGTAGACTCATGTAACCACATTTATACAAACTCGTTAGAGTGATACGGATATGTTTCAATGTTGAGCTGCAGCTTCATGTACTTACTGCACTATGTTTGATCTAAAAGGCATCTCCTTGAATTTCCATATACATTATTGTTAATGTATTAAGGCTTGGCCTTGGAGGTTCTAATTGATTAGGGGCTTGAGTACTGCTACCAG
This sequence comes from Notolabrus celidotus, assembly GCF_009762535.1. NCBI lineage: Eukaryota > Metazoa > Chordata > Actinopteri > Labriformes > Labridae > Notolabrus > Notolabrus celidotus. The sequence goes on along the minus strand of NC_048282.1, from coordinate 18,655,081 downwards.
ATAATTTAGACAAACATTATTGATCTAATTATTTAAAGTGGATTCATGGGGGAATATACAGCAAGTCATGAACTGTTTATTGCATACTGTACCTCAAATGAACTCCTCAAGTTTGATGGTTCAAGAAGTTTGGTCTTGGTTTCCTTTTAGCTCTATCACATTACATCTGCTTCTCCTGTGTTTACATTGGTCCTAAGCATCAGACGGTTAAGTCCACCTGTGATATCAATTTTAAGCTACTGTTGGACAGAAATATGTGTAACATGTGTTTGTTTGTTTTTTTTGAACATTTTTATTAGACTCAGCCAACATCAGAAAACAACAATGCAGCCATCAGACTCAGAGACAAAAAAGACACAAACAAGATTTTTGAAAACACCTAGTCCATAGTCCGAATAAATAAATAGATAGTACACAATTAAAAAATAAGTAAATACAAGCATACAAAATAATAATAATATTACGATTCTAATGATTAACACACACAAAAAAAATAGTAATAATAATAATAATAATAAAAACAATATAAATATATATAAATAGTAATTAGGATGCAACATGTGTTTTGATAGTGATATAAAAGGGGGAGTTAAAGTCATTACTTTGGTTCATTCACTTCATCATTGCACTTACACATCAGTTGGAAATTGTGCTAACTCGGATGTAGTGTGTGTGACAGTTGTGGCTTTTATCTGGTATATTAGAATACAGAGTATTCCTTTACAATGTAGAAACTTGTATGCATTGCATATTGATTTTCAGAAGCAGGCACTGCAGAGGAAATCCAGCTCACTTCTGTGTCTATTAGCTTTATGTCAACCCCCTTATACCTGAAAAGCTCTTTCATGGTCAATTCTGTCTAAATTTTATTTTCATTATTGTCTTTGTCTAACAATCTCAAAAACCTGTTACTGATCCTGCCACCGGTGCTCATATGCAACATAATTCAACATTTGTTCAGAGAAATGAACATGAAGGTTGAGAGATGAATTAATTACTTTTTCCTTGTTTGTGTTTGTCTTGCTGCAGGAGAGTTTGGAGTATATCTTCCTCATTATATTCACGTTAGAGTGCTTTCTGAAGATAGTGGCGTATGGGTTGGTGTTCCATGAAGGCGCCTATTTACGGAACTGTTGGAACATATTGGACTTTGTCATCGTCTTCATGGGGTAAGATGAGCTCTAAGATGCAGGTGGAAACTTTTCTCCCAGCAAAGGACACGGCTTCTCTTTGGCCATAACTAAGATACTTAAATTATAATCCCTGTAATCATGTAAAAAGTGCTACATTGTTCTGCTGAATTAATTTGACACTGCTCATTAAAACACTGCATTAATGGAGTAGGGTATTTATTTATTTATCTAGTGTTGTTTTTTTCTTACAGTCTGTTCACTTTTGCCTTGGATACCATTAACAAGATAGCAGGTGTGCCTATGGAGAAGGGTGGGGGGTTTGACATGAAGGCGCTGAGAGCTTTCAGAGTGCTGCGGCCCTTACGCCTCGTCTCTGGAGTACCAAGTAAGAGCCTTTACTGTGATCCCAGTATACTGCAGAAAAGCTGTCTATCCGTGTGACACCGTTTGATTCATTTAGAAATGCTGAGACATTACTAGAGTTTTTATGATGTCTGTAATGTGTTGTTTTTACTGTTCACAATCAGGCCTGCAGGTGGTGATGAACTCCATCCTAAAAGCTATGCTGCCTCTGCTGCACATCGCCCTGCTGGTCTTTTTGCTGGTCACCATCTATGCTATCATGGGGCTGGAGCTCTTCAAGTGCAAAATGCATAAGACCTGCTATTACTCTAACACAAGTATGTATAAAAGGCACGATCAGACACTGGGGCAACTCAAACTTTATATGTTGTTTTTTTAAACTCTTACCTCTCACTTAAGATGTTATAATTTCCTTAAACTTCATTATAAAACAATAATTGTTCTTCTCTTTGGCCTACAGATATCTATGCCACAGCAGAACTTGAGCTGCCTGCACCCTGTGCCCAGGCTGGTAATGGACGCCGCTGTAGCATCAACGGCACTGAGTGTCGGCCAGGATGGGAAGGTCCCAACAACGGCATCACCCACTTCGATAACATTGGTTTTGCTATGCTCACAGTCTACCAGTGTATTACCATGGAGGGATGGACCAAAGTACTTTACTGGGTTAGTGGCTACCTACACGTCTCAGTTGTTTTATAGCCTCATTAGGGGCATCAAAGGGGAACATGTGCTTTTGCTCAAAAATATCAGCATTTTTTTAATATATATACTTTATGCACCCGACTGAAAAAAGTCTTGTGGCTCACCTGGAGTTGTCTTTCAGGTTAATGATGCCATAGGAAATGAGTGGCCTTGGATCTACTTTGTCCCCCTCATTTTGGTGGGTTCCTTCTTCGTGCTTAATCTGGTTCTGGGTGTGCTCAGTGGGTAAGACAACTATTATCCTCTATCCTTTTCACAGTCTATACCTTGCCTCTTCAGATGGACTGACAAGAAATAATCATTTTTCTTTCTCTTTCTGCTCAGGGAGTTTACCAAAGAGCGAGAGAAGGCAAGGTCACGTGGAGAGTACCAGAAGTTGCGAGAGCGTCAGCAGCTGGATGAAGATGTACATGGCTACATGGAGTGGATTACGCACGCTGAAGTCCTCGATGCAGACCGAGAGGGCAAAGGTCAGCACTAAAAAGAAAAAATAATAATAAGCACCCATCCTTTGTATTGATAATAATGAATTACAACTGTTATTCTCTTGTTAGGACTCCTGCCTTTAACCGCTGATTCTGACGCTGACAGTCTGTATGACATGGAGGGAAAGAGTAAAATCGTCTACTATTAGTGAGTCTGCACTTTTGTTCATGTGTACATATTTAAATGCAGTATTCAGGCAGAATCAGCACAATAAGCCTTGTTTTCTTGTGTGTGTTTAGCCGCCTGGCACGTCGCTGGAACCGTTTCTTCAGGATGAAGTGCTTGTTGTATGTGAAAACGAAAGGTTTTTATTGGTTAGTGATGTTCCTCGTCCTCCTCAACACGCTGACCATAGCTACAGAGTTCCACCACCAGCCTGACTGGCTCACTTCCCTACAAGGTTGGTGATTAATATACAGCATCATTTTATTCAGAATACATTTTTCCACCAAATGTTCTGAAATGAATCCCTTGTCTCTCTTCTCTATCCTCTCTTCAGATGTGGTCAGTCGTCTTCTGCTGGTGCTGTTTGTGTTTGAGATGTTTTTGAAGATGTATGCTCTCGGCCCCAGAGCGTACTTCATGTCCCTGTTCAACCGCTTTGACTTCTTTGTGGTGCTCTGCGGCATCCTTGAGATGATCATGTTCTCTGCTGGAGCGGTGACTCCCCTGGGATTCTCTGTGCTCAGATGTATCCGGCTGCTCAGGCTCTTTAAAGTCACAAAGTAAGATCATGCTCCCCTCATAGGAATGTGTTTTATTACATGGGTTGTGTGATTTAATGGCATTTTAAACCATCCTTCTTCCACCTGTTTGCAGGTACTGGAAGTCCTTGAGTAATCTTGTGGCCTCTCTCCTCAACTCCGTACGCTCCATCGCCTCCCTGCTCCTTCTTCTCTTCCTCTTCATCGTCATTTTCTCACTCCTGGGCATGCAGGTGTTTGGAGGGAAATTTAACTTTAGCAACCACAGACCCAGACGCAGTAACTTTGACAACTTCCCTCAGGCCCTCATCAGTGTGTTTCAGGTGAGGCGTGGCAGTGATACACACTTTAGCTCCTAGCATTGTCCGCTTTGACTCAGATAAACATTTCTTGCTGGATTTTGATGTTCCGTGATGTAATTAAACTGAACTGTTGTCACCTTTTTGTATTCCTGTGCAATCTCTCAGGTCCTCACAGGAGAGGACTGGACCAGCATTATGTACAATGGCATTATGGCTTATGGAGGGCCAGTGTTTCCTGGAATCCTGGTTGCCATCTACTTCATCATCCTGTTTGTTTGTGGAAACTGTATCCTACACAGACACTCATGATATCTTTTAGGACGTGACAAGAAATATCAGCTAGATGTGAAGCTGACATTTGGCACTGCTAAATATTTATTTCATTATGTTTACTTTGATGATGCAAACATGTAGATTTTTAACTGGAAAAATGTTTGTTCTATTCAACATTTTAGTGTAGCACCTTTTTTTTACAGCTTCAAATTTAAAAGAATGTACAACTGAAGACAAAGGCAACATCATCCCTTTTCCAGGAATCACCAACATAAGGATTAGGATTGACACTCTTGGGTTCAGTAATGTCTGTGCAAGGTTTATTTCATCACTCTGTGTGAATCCTGAGATATTTTAGTCTTTGCTTAAATGGTGAACCTTCTCAACGACTTACTGTACCAATAGACCATTGTTTCCATCCATTTTTTTTATCTTCCTTAGCAATGCTAAAAACATATGACTATTAGCAATAAAGCTTTTCAGGAATCAACGTTTTTCTTTTCCTAAGCCCTTGTGTCAGATATCCTCCTCAATGTCTTCTTGGCCATCGCTGTTGACAACCTGGCTGAGGCTGAAAGCCTGACGTCTGCTCAGAAAGAAAAGGCGGAGGAGAAAATGAAGAGAAAGCTACTTAGGCGAGTGGTAGAATACATAATAATCCAAAATGAGATTACATACTCTGTCTTGTTCAAAGTTGAACTCTGTTCCATTTCCTTCTACTCAAACTATGCAGGTCCAAAATGCCGGAGAAGACTGATGAGGATCGAGAGAGGATCGCTAAGAAACTGGCAGAGCAGAGAGCCAAAACGGAGAACATGCCCACCACAGCCAAGGTCAGCACTATTTCTAGTCTTGTGTCACATATTAACTCTTGGCTATCAAAAACGATTCATGAGCATGATTTGCTATGATACACATTTATTGTTTTTTGTTTTTCAGCTTAAAATTGATGAGTTTGAGTCTAATGTCAATGAAGTGAAAGATCCATTCCCACCTGCTGACTTCCCAGGTAATTTGCTTTTGCAGAAAAAGGTCACTGGTTGCAGGAATTCATATTCATCACAGATGTTCTCTCTAGTTCTGCTGTCGTGGTTATGTTACAGTATAAGGATAGTAGCTCTTCATTATTATTAGACTAAGCCCAGATCTAAAGTTAGGCTGTTTTCACACTACTCCTGTGACAGCCATATAAAGTCTACAACGTGATTTATTTTAGTGAGGGTCACATTTTCCAAAAGATTAGGCTTTTTTAAATGTGTTGCTTGTTGTCACTAGTTCTGTAATGTGAATACTACTTATAAGCAAATCAGGCAGTGCACTGTGGAAATAAAGTCTATTTTCTTCCACACTAAAGGTGATGATGAGGAAGTAGAACCAGAAATCCCCATCAGTCCTCGGCCCCGACCAATGGCCGACCTTCAGCTAAAGGAAGAAGCTGTTCCACTTCCTGAAGCCAGCTCCTTCTACATTTTTGGCCCTCAGAACAAGTAGGAACCAAACATACACCCTTTGAACATTAGGTCTCAGAGTGTTAATAATTCCCTGTTCTGATACTGGACATGTGACACACGGTTAGTTGATTAAACTTGTTGTTGTTGACTGTATTTTCACATGTAAATCACTGGTTCCCAGGTTCCGTAAACTGTGCTACAAGATCATCAACGCCACCTCCTTTACCAACTTAATCCTGCTGTTCATTCTGCTCTCCTCTATCTCCCTGGCAGCCGAGGACCCCATTGACCCCAGGTCCTACAGAAACCAGGTGATGGACAGATCTACTGTTTTTCCTTCAACATTAACTTTTTAAAGCAGGAAATATTTGAATCAGAGTCTGGTTCATTTTCAAGTAGGTTTATACCTACAAGGAATTATGTCTTGGTGCAAACATAGAATAAAATAGAAAATAGGTAAACAGCAGATGTCCTACTGTGATGGAACTTGATAGAAGAAGATAAGAGTAAACAAGAGAATGAGAGTATAAAAAGCTAAATAATTAAAAATATGTGCAACAGGTGTAATGAAATAGCTGTTCAGTTGTGCAGGAATGTGCAAGGTGATGGTTAGCACCACAAAAATACAGTATAAATAATCTTACATTATGTATTATAGTGACCTTATGCAGTGTTAACCTACAATATTGAAGTTAAATGTGGTTTAACATAATGCATAGATATATATATACAATATCTTTTTTTTTCATAACAACCCTCTGTGCCTCTTCCCCCAGATTTTGGCCTATGCTGATATTGTCTTCACAACTGTGTTCACCATTGAGATTGTGCTGAAGGTAATTTTCTGTATATTCTATGACATATTATGTCTTATTGGGGGTTTGGTGATGTAGCTCCTTGAGAGCGATATACTAGATAACATATTTGACTTCTTTTCTGATATTATGTTTTAAATGTGATACATTTTTGCCAGAGGTTACTTATTTTACTAAACAACCAAGTCTTTGTTGCCCTAAACCACAGTCCCTTATAATGCCAATAAATGTGCATTTCAAGAGAAGCCGGTTTTATTGTATATTATGCATGTCATCACTGAGGGACCTGTTCAGAACTTAAGGCAGCACTTTAAAATGATCTAATATGCTCGCAATAATATTATATTTGCACTTCAAATACAAAGTCAGTGAAATATCTTAGAGTTTTAGAAGAAATGTATTCATCACTTAGGTTTCTACACTGCCATAATATTTTTGTAGATGTATTCATCACAATTTCCCAGGGGCCCTAAGTGTCATCCTTGTGTCTTCTATTGTTTCTGAGCTTTAGTCAGACTGAGCTCCAAAGATATTCAGATTTAATGTTTTATAAGAGAAGAAAGCTAGCAATAGCTTATAAGTCTGGGTAATTAGGATCAGTGCTATTCATTTTATGCCTGTAATAATAAGATAGTGTTCGTCAAAAAGTAAAAAGTTATACAGTAATATCCTTTTTTCTTTTTCTTTTTTCATTTTCACACTTAAATGTATCTTTGACAATTTCTATATTATATATACTTGTTTGCTTGTCTTCTAAGGACTAAATGAAAATGTGTTCAACCTTTTATAAGACTGTATTTTAATGGTGACTCTGATCTATCTGACTGACAGATGACAGTGTATGGAGCGTTCATGCACGAGGGCTCCTTCTGCCGTAACTCCTTCAACATCCTGGATCTGATTGTGGTTACAGTGTCCCTGCTTTCTATGGGCATGGAGTGAGTCGTATTTTTAGATGGCCTCTCTGAAAATAGAACATCCCTATTGATTTTTTCTCCTGTATTACAAACTGAAGTACTTCATGATAAGACTTATTTTTATCATGTCTTGTTTGCAGGTCCAGTGCTATCTCAGTGGTGAAGATTCTCAGGGTGCTGAGGGTGCTGAGGCCTCTCAGGGCAATCAACAGAGCTAAAGGGTTAAAGGTACAGCATACACTAACCCAGTTATCTGTTTTAGTAAATACATATGTTTTGCAGTGTTGAAGGAAGTAATCAGAAGTAATCAAAAAAAAAGTTTTTTGTTTTTGTTTTTTCAGAGAAAATTCTTAATTGACTCCTTAATTTTTTTTTCAATGTTTTCAGTCTTTCTTTAATCAGGTATAATATGTTTTCTGACATAAATACAGCTTTTTTGTCTTAAAAAAGCACAAAAATATTGGAAACCACTATTATCTCCACCATTTGATTGTATTTTTTAAACTAATTAAATATTTATTTACATAAAAAGTCGATCCAGAACCATATTAGTCATTATAACTGTCAAATAAATGTAGTTCAGTATAGAGTACAATACTCACTCCCAAAAATACAGTAGAGTTGAAGTAAAAGTAACTTGTGTTGAAATATTCCAGTTAAGCACTAGAAAAAATGCTCCTCCAAAAAACTTATTTCAAGGTACTTTTACCTTGAAATAAGCAAAGAAAAACTTCCAATAGAACAAGTGAAAATTTGCTAGGTAAGATTTCTTAAAATAAGACATAATATTTAGAAATCTGTTATCTTAAAATTAGCTTGAGGATGTATATTTTTATCTGATTTAGAAGAAACACTGCCTGAAAACTGTAACCCACCCTTTACAAAAAACAACTTTTCTCTCTTTCTTTTATCAATGGAACTGTTTTCTGATAGATTCTCCAATAAAATGCATTTACTTAAATCAAGTAAAGGGTTTGTCTTAAATCAAGATTATCCGTCTTCTACAAATAAGATCTCAGCTTGAAAAATGTATGAAATGTAAAATAAACCTTGTTTCATCTAAATTACAACTCAAAACAAGATCATTTCAAGATTGTTTGACTTAACAAGATATTTAAGATGCATTGTCTTAAAACAAGTCCCTCTTTCTAGCTCAAATGTTACTTGTTAAGTAAATTTATCTTACATCAAGTGGGTTAAGACATTTTGACTAAAAATGAGACAATTTCATTTGTTAAGATTTTGAGTTTTTGCAGTGAGTACACACTATGTTCCTTATTAACCTGTGTGTATATTGTTTATCTTTAACCACAGCATGTGGTCCAATGCGTCTTTGTGGCCATCAAAACTATTGGAAACATCGTCCTGGTCACCATGCTGCTGAATTTCATTTTTGCCTGTATAGGAGTGCAACTCTTCAAGGTGAGTTTTTTAAATGATGACGTTGACTCTATGAAAACTATGATTCTTAAAAGTCATATTTCCAGATGAATCCTCTGCTGGTTTAGAAGTATTTGCTGCTCGTGTATTTGTCATGCGTCACTAATCCTCCTTCTCTTAGGGGAAGTTCTACAGCTGCACAGACCCGTCTAAATTGAATGGAGAGGAATGCCAGTAAGTCAAACATCAAACAATTTTTCATCATCAGAACTGTAACACCATCATAGAGTGACCGTCCTCTGTGTCTTCTTTCAGGGGAATGTTCTGGAAACACATGGATAACTCTCTACAAGACACTGTGTTGGCTAAAAGAGAGTGGGTCAACAGTGACTTTAACTTTGACAACGTGCTGTACGGCATGTTGGCTCTCTTCACTGTGTCTACATTTGAGGGCTGGCCAAAGTAAGCACAGAATTAATTCTTATTTCATTAATCACTTTCTTTTTTATTTCATTGTTTGAGTTTGGTAGAAGATAGATTTTGTGCCTCTGAACTTTGTCCTGGCCCTCTGTTTGTCTCAGACTGTTATACAGAGCCATTGATTCAGAGAAAGAGGACATGGGTCCTGTCTTTAACAACCGCGTAGAAGTGTCCATCTTCTTCATCATCTACATCATCCTCATCGCCTTCTTCATGATGAACATCTTTGTAGGCTTTGTCATCGTGACTTTCCAGGAGCAGGGCGAGCAGGAGTACAAGGACTGTGAGCTGGACAAGAACCAGGTATGCCCAGACTGTCAGAGATCTGGTTTATGACAGTGTGAGGATCTTAACACTCAGAGTGAATCCTGAAGGGGTTTTTTTTCTCTACATTAGAAGGATTCTATATTTTGCTTTCAACCCACGTTCTGTCTCCCTCCTCAGCGTCAGTGTGTGCAGTACGCCCTGAAGGCTCGACCTCTGAGGTGCTACATCCCCAAAAACCCCAACCAGTACAGAGTCTGGTACATCGTCACCTCCTGCTACTTTGAGTACCTCATGTTCTTCCTGATTATGCTCAACACTCTGTGTCTGGGGATGCAGGTATGTAAATTTATGTCACCTTACACCTAAAAACATTGAGATTGTATCAAGGCTTCTGATGTTCATTATCTATGGACAGACTTAAGACTTAAAAGATTGTTACAGCATTAAGTTAATGAGAAAGTGGAAACTTTGAAACTGTATTTAGAATATGGGACATTATGACTTTCCAGCAGCATCCCAGACTAATTAATTTTTCAGGGGGATTAGGAGCGCATTAATGCAGACTGCCCTACATAAGTCTTTGTGAGTTCATTTACAAAACCTTATTTGCATGGAACTATGGTTATGTAGCTGTGGTATGAGAGGACCAGACAATATATAGAGAGAATGAGATCTGCATGGGCCTGATTCATCTATGTCTAAGAGCTATTTCCAATTAATTAAACTTAACACAATTTCTACTGTTCATAATAACATGATTCTCACTTACAGGGGATTGTTCACCATAATCACAAATAGTTTATTTACGATGAGAAAAAACAACTCAGCAAAACATCTCATTATAGTAGCCACTAAGTTAATTGGGAATATAAAGTCTGCAGACAGCCAGAGTTACAACCCCAATAGCACCAATATAGTAACAAACAAAACCTACTCTTGCATAATTAATCAATCAATGATTTGTGTTTTATTCATATGGCAACTAATTACAACAAAATTACCTTGTGACACCTTTATTAAAGAAGAGGCTCAAATTGTACTCTTTTAGATGAAAATATTTCTATTCATTATTTTTAGATTTACTTTAAAAATGTGATAGCTTTCTTTCTGCACCAAGCAGGATTAAAGCTAGGGTTGGTAGTCACGGAAAACTAGCATGAATTTGAATGTAGCATTTCCTCAGGACTCTGTCTAACCCCTCCCCTCCTCCCCTCGGAGCTGTTCAGAGCTCCTCCAAAACGACGTCCCCGCTCACATGTATGAGCGCAGCCAATTCACGACCATATGATCGTGACTGAAACTGGTCCTCGTGAAAGTTAAAAACACAAACAAACATGGCTATTGTTAGTACTCACAACTCACAGCAAGCGGGATAGAGGAGAGACAGGCAGGAGAAGTTCTTCATTCATTCAAACATTGATTGTTGCTTTGTTGGTTGGCGTGGTCACAGCCGACAGTAACCGGTTATTAAAACTCAACGTGTTCACGAATCGGCTCGTCATCACTACAGCGTCCGGACAGAAGATACAATACAATCTACATTTTTTCTGTAGGACTTACTAAATGTCATTAATTATTTTGCTTGTCAGAGCCCCCGTGGTGAGAGCTTTTAAGACTCTGATCCGGATTACAGTCCTGAGCAAAGCACCTCATCGGGTCAGAGGGGACAGGCCCGAGGTTGAGCGAGAGGGGCAGTAAATAGAGGCAGGGGAAGCAGAGGAAGGGGACGGGGAGTGCACGCCGGGGAAATGTACGCACAGGAGGCGGACAGAAAGGCAGGATGGGATTTGATTGGTTTAATACATTGGACCCTAAAGGCGGGGATTGGTTGGTGTTTTCCCAGGTTTACTCCGGCTGTAGATAGTGGCTTTTTTCACTCTTTTTTAAGAACACATTATGTACTGATTGCCATCGGGACATAAATATCATTTTAACCAGTATGACAAAAAGTGTATCTAAATCTGACTACCAACCCCAGCTTTAAGTAACTTTCAGATTCAGGTCAAATGTTGTGGGCTGTGTGGTCGCTGTCAGTCAGACCTAATGAAAACACTCCACATAGTCCTTGTGACTCAGCTTATGAAAATCATTAGAGTTAAATCTTGATCAATTATAGCTAGCCAGTGTTTTGCTCTTAACGTTGTATCCTCTAGAAATACATTTTATTAAAGATAATGCATCAATCTAATGCTCATAACCATGTCATATTAATGTTTTCTTTCTACATCAAACAGCATTGCAACCAGTCGGATCACGTGACCAAGCTGTCAGATATGCTGAACTTAATCTTCACCGTCCTCTTCACTGTGGAGATGATACTCAAGCTCATGGCCTTTAAAGCGAGGGTAAACACTCTAATCTTTGATATTTGAATTTGAATCCACACAATCGTGTGTCCTTCTGTCTCTGCAGTATGTTACCTCTCTGTGCAGGGCTACTTTGGAGACCCCTGGAACGTCTTTGACTTCGTCATCGTCATTGGCAGCGTGGTTGACGTCATCCTGAGTGAAGTGGATGTGAGTACATACATTAAAACATTCAAACAAATCAGTTCTACTGACAGTTTTCAGATACCAGATTATCATTGCAGGTGCTGAACATAAAAGTCCCCTTATGTCTCAATGACATATACCCAGTCTGACAGTTGATTTGAAGTGACCATATGTATTTATTTAATGCTCTGATCCAAAGGAATATTAGTGTGGCCTAACAGCTGATTGGTGCCAGCAGAACTAGCTCACAGAAGGTGGTCAGTACAGTTTTTGGTTGAATCAATCCCAAGGCACCTGTACCCACCACTATGTGCAACCTCAGTCATTTTTAACAGACATCCAGCAAGATTTCCATCGTACCCCCAATTATCCATAACAATATTTTATAATATTTGTTTTCTGTGTTGTATGAGCACTTTTTAAGAACACATGTATGTTTATTTTATGAGGTGATGCTTCACAAACTCCTTCTCCTCATGAGCCACACATTGTTCCTGTCATTATTGCACTGTGTTGTCTTCATCTTTTTCACCCACAAATACAAGCTCATATCAAATCACTTCACTCCATCTCACTGTTCTCTATTCTTCCTCTGTTTTTGCTTCCTGTTTTGTCTCTGAATCCTCCTCTCTTTCTCATTCCCTCTGTCCCCCACACACCTCACTGCTCATGTGTCTATCCTCTACAGACCGCCCTGGCCTCCAGTGGAGGACTGTACTGTCTCCATGGCTGCGCTGTAAATATCTGATCCACACTGCACTGCACTGCTGCATGAGCCTTGCTGTGTGAGCACCTCACTATCTTTTCTACTAAACTGTTTTGTACTGAACCGTGTGTGACTCCAGCAGCAGGTGAAACCTTTCTGTTACTACTCTCTGTCTGAAGTGTCAGATCAGACCTCCAGGTGTTTGCTATAATGTGTTTTAGTAGGCTTGAATAGTTTAAACAGAGCTACAACTCAAGTATTAATGGTGGCTGGACTGGCTAAAACCTTTCAATAAAATAAAGTGTGTTTATTTTGAGTCATTTGCATGAGTTACAAGTTGAAGCTGCTCTATTTCGAGCAACTTATGAGGCTTTGTAACTCATCCAAGGTGGAAACATATCTGTAATGTTAACCCTCTTTTTTGTGGTTGTAAGTAATACCTTGATCATTTTTAACAGCTGATAAATGCCTTGACTGCTAAATGCCTCTTATTAACGAAAAAAAAAAACGCTCTTTGAATTATGTCATATAACTGTTTTGTCATTATCTACCGTTAGGAGGAGACAAATCCCATGCAAGCAATTGCAGTAAGTTGAGACTTCTCTGGTATCAATCACAGCAATGTTTGGCAATTTTTTGAGTTGTCCTTTGCTCGAGTCCTCTGGTTCTTTCTGTCTGCAGGCCTCTGAAAACGCCTCAGTTTCCATTACGTTCTTCCGACTCTTTCGTGTCATGCGTCTGGTCAAGCTTCTGAACCGTTCAGAGGGCATCCGTAACCTTCTGTGGACCTTCATCAAGTCCTTCCAGGTCTGTCACTCTGCCCTCTTCCACATCTTTTTCATTTTCCTGAATCTACACTTTTAATGATTTTATGGTTTGTCTTTTTCCTGCAGGCTCTCCCCCATGTGGCTCTGCTCATCGTAATGCTCTTCTTTATCTATGCTGTCATTGGGATGCAGGTACAACATTGTGAACCTTAGCAGTGGCGGTTCTGGGGAGGGGCCAACAGGGGCCAGTGCCCTTGTAAAACTGAACCTGGACCCCCCTGTGCCCCCCCCCCCCCCCCCCCCCCAACACCAAAATAATATTATACAATAAAAAAAGCTTCGGTATCACTCCGATGTTACAGGCGGAACACATGCGTGTGGCACTTGGTTCCAGTCCCTTAGAGCGCTAGGGGACTAATGTTGAGTGTAAACAGCCAAACAGCTGCTGTCAGTCTGCATTTTGATATCGTACACAGTAGTATATATGTCTAGTATAAAGGGATGCACTAATGTTTTGCTAGTTTGTTCTCAGCCGGTCCTCACCCTTCTCAGTCTCTTTTGTCAGGGTTGACAAAAGAACCACAACTGAACCTTAGTAGAGCTTTAAACTTTTGTGGATTTAATTTCATGGATAAAAGCTCCTCTCTCTGTAAGTCATGTGATTTAATTTCCTCCAGATCTTTGGAAAGGTATCGTTAGTAGACGGCACTCAAATCAACCGCAACAACAACTTCCAGACATTCCCTCAGGCTGTGCTGATGTTATTCCGGTGAGTCTCAGGGCCAGGATCATTGATAAATAGGTCTTTTATTGAAAAGCACAGCCAACATCTCTATGGTTTGTATTTGTAGATGTGCAACTGGAGAGGCTTGGCAGGAGGTCATGATGGCTTCGATGTACGGGAAGAAGTGCGACCCAAAGTCTGACTTCCTGGAGGGAGAGGAGTTCACCTGCGGGTCCAACTTTGCTGTCTTCTACTTCCTCAGCTTCTATTGTCTCTGTGCCTTCCTGGTGAGCAGCAGCAGAAAAAGACATGCAACTTTCCTCCTGAATTACGATCTATTGCTTTACTTAAAACTGTTCCAACAAAGGTCTTTATCCTGTCCTCTTCAGATCCTGAACCTGTTTGTAGCCGTCATCATGGACAACTTTGACTACCTGACTCGTGATTGGTCTCTTCTTGGGCCGCACCATCTGGATGAGTTTAAGAAGATCTGGGCTGAATATGACCCTGAAGCCACGTAAGGCAGCTCACCACTTGTGAAACTTTATCCTTAGTTATTTTATGCTCACTGCACAACACTCTGGGCATTGGGTCCCCCTTTAAAACAAGTATGAAATGATTTTGTTATCCAACAGGGGGAGAATCAAACATCTGGATGTGGTGACGCTGCTGCGCCGCCTCCAGCCTCCACTGGGCTTCGGCAAGTTCTGTCCTCATCGAGCTGCGTGCAAGGTAACCACACAAGCTCAAATTCAGATGCTATTTCTCCCTCCCTCCTTCCTTCACCTGAAATCATATCAATGGAATGAATGCTGATTGCAATGATAAGCTATAAAAATAATCATTAGAACAAGCAGATCATATTTGATTACTTTATTCCTCTCTGATGCTCTAAATCCGATCTTGTCTGCAGCGCTTGGTTGGCATGAACATGCCTCTGAACAGTGATGGCACCGTCACCTTCAACGCAACCCTGTTTGCTCTGGTCAGGACTGCTCTCAAAATCAAAACAGAAGGTATATCTACACCTGTCTTACACAGCTGAGGATCATGTTATTTATAGTACATGTGTTTGCTTTAAGAGTATTGACTGTAAAGTTGTTTAACTGTTTTGGATTGTTCTGAACAGGTAACTTTGAGCAGGCTAATGAGGAGCTGAGGGCCATCATAAAACAAATCTGGAAGCGCACCAGTATGAAGCTGTTGGATCAGGTCATCCCACCAATAGGAGGTCAGTCTATGAGCAAAAAGATTCAAATAAAAAGGACATAAATCCTGTCTTAAAGTGGTTAGTATTTCTCATGCTGGCTGATGTGTCTGATTACAGATGATGAGGTGACTGTGGGGAAATTCTACTCCACCTTCCTGCTCCAGGATCATTTCCGTAAGTTCCTGAAGCGTCAGGAGGAATACTATGGCTACAGGCCAAGCAAGAAGAGCGCATCAGGCCCTGAGATCCAGGTGAGCAGCTACATCACAACTATTAAGTTTAAAAGATATGCACAGTCGCTGAAAAGTGATGCGATGTAAAATTATAAATATATATCCTGTCTGCAACGGATTTTAAGCAACTTCAGCTTTCCTTATTTTTTGCTCTCTTTGCAAACCCTCTTTTCCTCAATTTTTAATATATCTATGTGATTTCAGGCGGGCCTGAGAGGTTTGGATGAGGAAGCAGCTCCAGAAATGCACAGGGCCATTTCAGGAGACCTGCAGAATGAGGAAGAGATGGAAAGAGCGATGGAGGAGGCTGTAGAGGAAGCCATTTATCAGGTGAAACAGCGTGTGCAGCTCAGTAGACCAGATATAAATGTTTTAATTTATATAGCTCTAGTTCTGGGGACTGTGAAGTTATTTCTGTATTGTGAGGTTAAAGAATGACTATTCACTATTATTCAGAGTGACAGAACTCTAACTGCATGTGTCTTTTTCTCTATATTTCCAGCGTTCGCATGGCCTGTTTGGAAACCGGGTGGACTCATTCTCATCTGAGCCGGCCAACGCTCAGTCCCAACAGATGACCAACCAGCGTCCTCTCATGTTCTCAGAGAGCCAGCCTGAGTCTCCACCCAACTCTTCTGACATTTCACCCACTACTGAATTTTTCCCTGCGAGCGCACCGAAAAATAACACCAACAACAATGCCTTTGCAGAGTGAGCACCAAATGATATTCTTTTTACATTTATCAGGGAGACTAGATGATATACTGTATGATCAGAATGAACACACCTGATAGGAGTTTCTTCTTTCAGGGTTTCATTTGACAGAGAAGGCAGTCCTGTTGAGTTTTACAATCCCAGTGAGGATGACGAGTCAGGTAAAGAAATGAATACATGTAATAACAAGCTGATGATACGTCAACTCCATCAATGTTCATTCTATTTTTCTGTATGTGCACTACTTTAGTCAACCTGCGTTCCTGGAACTTCACAGTGAGAACTGACAAAACTCAGGTAATGTCTTATTGAGGGCTGACTCATGCAAAGTAAATGATGACAAACTGCTTCTTAAGAAAGTATATCTATGCATCTGCTTTCTTTGCAGTTCCCTTATGACCCGAACTACGGTGACAGTCAGAGTCAGAGCTCCTCCCGTACTGCAGCTGATCAGCTCGTCCAGGAGGTGAATGAGGAGAAATCTGTGACTCACCACACTAATTAAATACTTTCTTTATCAGGAGGAAACCTTCTGATTTAATGCCAGATCTGTCAAAGATAGATGATAATGAACACGACTCCTTCCTTAGTGCTCAGACAATTTCCTGTAAGCAAATGAAAACCTCATCTTAAAGACATGCAGATAAAATTAGGTTAGAAGTTATTTGGGAACTTGTCACTCTTATTTCAAAAGAAACAGTGCCACATAATTGCCATCTGTGTACCAACCATCTGTGTGAACAGCCAAACAGCTGCTGTCAGTCTGCATTTTGATATAGTACACAGTAGTCTAGTATATAGGGATGCACTGATGTTTTGCCAGTTTGTTCTCAGCCGGTCCGCAACATTCTCAGTCTCTTTTGTCAGGGTTGAATGTGTCCCTCTGACAACACCCTTGGCCCCAGCCTGGTCCCCCAGTAAAATTGGTCTAGAACCACCACTGCCGACCTCCTCCATGTTCCCACTCCCTCCTGCTCCCTCAGATCCTCTTCCTCCATACACCTGTCTGTCCCCTCCGCCCGTCTCACCACCACGGGGAGCCGAGCATTCAGAAGCTCTGCTCCCCATCTCTGGAACTCACTACCACCTAAACTCAGAAACATCGATTCTTTGCCCCCATTTCAAATCACAACTCAAAACACATCTGTTTAAAACTGCCTACTCCGTCTGACGCCAATTGCACTGTCACTTTTTATTGTTTCTATTTTCTTACCACTTTGTCAGTTTATATTGTTTTCATTTATTTTGATAAAGGCCCCTTTAAATAAAATGTATTATTATTATTATTATTATTATTATTATTGTTGTTGTTGTTGTCATTATTATTATTATTATTATTATTATTATTATTATTACAGTATAAGCAAGTTCAGCAGTGGCTGTTAGTTTAGGGTGGAAGCACCATCAAAAATACTTATATGTTTCTGTGTTTGTTGTATCCTCTCCCAGGCTCTTGTGAAAGGCGGTCTGGCCTCTCTGGCAGAAGACCCCGGCTTTGTCTCCGTAGCTAAGCATGAGATGGCCCAAGCCATGCGCACATCTTTAGACGACATAGAGAGCAAGGCGCAGGACATACTCAGCGAACGCTCCACTAGCGCCGCTTCTGCAAAGAAGAAGAGACGTCCCATCCCTGTCCCTCCCTCTGCTGCTGCTGTGACAGTGAAGGAGACAGGTGAACCAGACCCGGCTGTGAGGAGGAAGAAACGTCCCATCCCCAGGATTCCCTCTGTACAGGAGGACGACTCCAGAGTTTAGAGGCGTCACTCAAGGTTTCTTCAGGTTTTTACTCTGGCAGGTGGCTCCACCTCACTTTGTGACAACCTTTATCTACTAGCCTGGCACCTTAATACAGGTTGGCTGAGTTCAGGTTGTCAAGTGTGTTTGAAAGGAGAGGAAACATTATATCTGAATAAACATCTCAATCTTCAGGTTTATGTAACTTAATAAAGTCACTAACTTATCTCAGAGCCAACAGAATGACGCACTTCTTTCTTTGTAGCGTTTGTTGAGGTGATCCATTCCATACGTTTTATGGGACAACCGAGTGAGTGAGTGAGCTAGGTGTCTTACTGAAGCCTCACTGAGGGAGGTGAGGGGTGACTTAAACAACCCACTGAATACAGGGAGCAAGGTGGTTTTATTGTTCCCAGTCAAGTTTGAACTGTGGATTTAAGGAGTATCTGTGCATCCATGCCCAGAAAAGTTCAAGTGAGTATTCAGCTAAGAGGCTCTGGTGCTACTTAAACGATGTAAGTCTTTTTGTAAAGCAGTGTCCGCTGATCAATCAGAACATAGCTGTCTTTTGTCTTTTATTATTGAGGTTTACTGAGTTTTCTCCTGCTCACCTCTGCTCTTCTGGGCAGTTGGTATCAGCAGATTTTCAAGAGGAAATTTTTTTTTATTTTGGATAATGAAATAATATAAATGATTTACAGATATTTTTAAGTATTTGTTGAAAGACATTGTAGTCAAGTAGGGATGAGCTTTATCAACATAAACTTAATCACTCTCTGCAACAGCTTTAATGTTTTTTATTTCATTAATATGTCACACTTTTTACACCCACAGTTTGACCAGTGGAAATAAATCTTCAGCATACCTGGAGTATGATGGATTGACCTTCACAGCTCACCTGGGCTTTTAACACATTTATTTGTAACTGCATGGGCATAATTTATTGCACTTTTTTCATGTCATGTGCCTGAATGCAAACAGTGAGGAGCTCCAAGACTTTCTTTTTTTTTTTTACACTATCTTCTGGTCAGCCTGTGTTTTCCTGTCATACAAATATAATGTTACAATATTTGGAGATAATTCGAGTGATCTTTATAGCTCAGTGTCTCTTTTACGACTGGATCTGTGCCATTTTGGCTGATGCTATCTTGGTGTTTACTACATGGTGAAAGAATAAATTATTCAAACACACAAGTCTGCTTCTTTTGTTTCTGCAAACCAAAGATTACAACACAGGCTGTGACATGGAGGTAGAAAAACAGTGCTGTCCCATGAAAAAAATGATGAAAACTGGCAGCAGAAATATGTGAAAATAAGAGACTTGGTGAGGACACAGCCTTAATGAGAAGATATGTGCAGACGTTACAGTGTGAAAACTGAGAGCCTCTATAAATAGACTTGCCTTGCAAAGCACAGACTCCCCCTTATGGAATGGAAACTAATGCAGCAACATGCATGCTGCATTAGAGGTTCAAAGTGAAGGAAAGTGCCTGAAAAGGATGCATAAATCTGTAAACAAAAACTCAGCTAACAGCTCTGTGTGTTACAGTCGAGCTAAACAAAATACAGGAGCTTAAATAATTCAAATTTTATTTATTGAAGCAAAAGCAATCAATAAAACCGGCAGGACAGAAAGATTCATACTGAGTTCACTTAAAGCTGATTCAGAATTTCACTCAAGGGATATAAAGAGACCATTATAAATTCACACAGCAATATATCCTCAGTAGATTTCCTTTGACATAACTTTCTGATGACAGTTTTGACAAAGCTCCATGATCTTGTAGCACCGCCGGTTGCAGCTTACTTGGAGTTTCATTTAGTCATCACACACAGGAATGTACCCACCATAATGTAACAACAGTGTCCTAATTTAGCTGTCTTAAAAAAAAAAAAAAAAGAACACATGGAAATGCAGATACATGTTTCAGTTCACACAACAGAGGACAGGCAAAGGCTTAAAGCACATCACAGAGAAGAGCCATAAACAGTATAAAAACTCATTTCAGGTCAATTGGACACATTCTACTGCATGATACAATTTCTACAGTCTGTTAAAAAGGATGGAGTTAATCTTATCATCATAATGTCCACTGATTATTATAAAGACTCCAGACAAATTAAGAAAGGGCTTGCTTGTGTAAATGTACATACATCCTGGTTTTCACTGTCTAAAAGGAACACCCCCCCTGAACCACTATTTTACTACTCTATCATTTTTTTTTTAAAAAAAGGTACGTAAACATAAAAACAAGAGGAAATAACACATGAGATCTAATGGATACATGATCTGTGACTAAAGAGAGAATGTCCAACTTGCCAAAAATGTCATTGTTGAGAATGCTTGTCCTATTCATTGGGATTCGGGTTGGCATCAGGATACTGAGAGAGGTCAAAGGTCAGCACTTTGCTGATGACACAGTCTCCTTGCTGTAAGAGAAAGAGAAACATTAGTTAACACTTCAAATCTCATGTATAGCAGGTGTTTCCAATCAGCAGTGATCAACAGCTCCAGATGTTGATGTTGTTCAGGTTTTTTGTTAGACTATGTCAGAATCAAGCACATGTTTTCATCATGCTTCATTATGTTTGAAACTAAATGGTTTGTAATGATAACTTCAAACATATCAGCTTCCTGCTGAATTTATCAAATAAAATTAAAGACTTGGATTACCACATATGATGGAATTTAACACTTTTTCAAGCATATTTTTTAAAAGTAAAGACTTACCTTTTAAATCTAGCTTTTAATTTGGCTTAGTTTATTTTAGCCCTGGACCGCATTATTATTTTCATTATTTTTTTAATCATTTTGATCATTATTATTTAAACCATTGTTTTAACATTTATTTATTTATCTTATTTATAAAAAATAATTATTTATTTATCTATTTATTTCTTGTATTCATCTGATCTTGTTAATCTTGTTATTTTACTGTATTGATTTTCTTTTATTTTTAAGTATTTTTTTATAATCCTACCTTTTATAATTTTACCATTGCTGTTGTTTTCTGTGTCTCTGTTATTCTGTGAAGCACATTGTGCTGCATGTTTTTATGAATGCAACGTGCTATATAAATAAAGTTGAGTTGAGTATAGAGTAAAACAGTGATGGAAGAGCAAAAGCAAAATAAGGCCTAGTTATAAAGTACAGTGATGTACATAGTGCTGTCAAGCTTGGAGGAGGATTGTTGATCATGACATAGCATTTCAAAATGATCAAAGAACACAGATCTACATAACGTAGGAACTTTTTAGTTTTAGTTAAAACTGGGACGAGTAGATTTACGCTGAACTGGGAAGGTTGTACCTCTAACAATCAATGTAGAGTTTTGATTAGGGATGCACTGAAATGAAAATTCTTCGAAAATTGAAAATGAGGAAACCAAGGCCGAAAACCGAACACCGAAATAAATCATTATGCCAATTATTAGTAGGGAGACCGGGGACATTTGTAACATTTCACTCATTGGATTTGAGATTAAGCCATGCACAGGGTTCCCACTCTTTTCCAGAGATCATTTTCCAGGACATTTTCTGTGAAGTTTTTAACTCTCAGAGATTAAAACATTTTTAAACTGTCTTCCTGTGTGGCGATGTCTATTGTGATCAGCAAAGTCTACAATGCGCAGTTTCTGCAGTTGTCACTCTTTTTGTTCCGTATGTTTTCACTATCAGGAGTTTGCACCCCTACTAGCTACAGTGCGGTAATTGAGCTCTAAGCCTGCAGGGAAAGTTGTGAGGCACAGACCCCCAAGCTCTCTGCCCAACTCCACTTTAAATCAAAGGAGCACTCCACAAGATTAATTTACCATAAAATATAAACAATATACTGCAGTTTTCTGTGAATGCATGATTATGACCAAGTGAGGGAGAAAAGATGTAAAAAAAAGTTGCGCAGCCCAACCAGTCTGTGTCGCTGTCTTTTCCAGCACAGTGTGCACTCAGCTTTCAATGAATGGGGATGTGTTTTTTTAATTGTGTCAGGTCGCACGCAGTCATGTTGGAATAATTTTCCAGGGCATTTCAGTTTTTCTCCCATTTTCCAGGTGTTTTCCAGTACTGGAAAACTGGTCAACTGTTTCCCAGGTTTTCCAGGACGCGTGGGAACCATGGATGCATTTTCAGTTTGTGTTGCACAGGCATTTTTTAGGCCATATTTTAGCAGACACTTGAAGCTAGTTTGTATAGCAGTTTGAATACACTGGGTTAAAAGAGCTCAAAGTTATAGACAGAAATGTCAAAAATGTTACAACTGTCCCCGGTCTCCCCTACCATTGCATTTAAGACTATGACTGTGTACTACCCTCACTAAAATCAAGGATCTCATTGAACATATCAGACAACGAGGGTGCATGCCCCTCATCTGGCTCAGAGAGAGGAGTCTTTTTTCTGCGCTCTGTTCTCCTCCTGCGCTGTGCGCTTCTCCGTCTCCAAGCGGGTTCTCTGCATCCATCGCGGCCTGGATCATTTCTCGTGCGCGCTGCTTTATTCCCACATCCAAGTAATGATCTTTATAATGCGGATCAAGTACAGTCGCGATGAAGTGCAGAGGATCCGAATAGATCTCAGTGAAACGTGTGCTGACAGACTCTAAGAGTGTACTTTTCATTGTTTTCACTCCGTGGTCCGTCTCAACCTCTTTGCTTAAAAGACGCGTTAGTGCTGCAGTTAAAGGAAGAACGGATGCAGACATGTTGGCCCTTATCCAGACAAGCACTTACTGGCCGAGGTTTCTGCTTGCTTCATCACAACATTCTGTTTCGGCCGTGTTTCGGTGATAATAGTCTTTCGGCCAAAAACTGAAACAGCACTTTTGGGCAATTTTCGGTGCATCCCTGGTTTGGATATGAGTACGTCTCTTATCCACTTTATCTATAAAGCAGCTGTCGATGGATGTATGAGCAGTCATGTATGACATCATGCTACGATCAATCCGGGTTCATTCTTTTGATGCATTATTTTTCTACATCGTGATTGAGTTCTCATGTTCTGGACTTCAGTGATATCCAATCTGGTCATAGCCTTTGTTACAAAAACATAAAGTGTTTAGCTAGCAGCTAACGTTGTAACGTACTTTATACGCACAGTCTGCAGTAAAACACTAACAGCTAGAGGTTAAAGCACAACCCCCATGCAAAGAGGATATATTCCTCATTGCAGCAGTCACTGCCTTCATCCTTTAACTGTATGTTTTCCCCTGCTCTCTACTCCCTACATTTTGCACCCACTTTAGACTGTATGTCCTGAAACTCTCCTCAGTTCACTGAACAGCTTACCCTCTTCTTTTATAACATTTTGAGGATATCTATGGTTCACATGTCAACTGTTCAGGTAAGTAAATATGGATTCCTGGAAGAATCAAATCCCTGCTCCAAGACTTCAATGACCTACGGATAAGCTGAAGTCTATTTCTGTTAATGCTTCAAAGTTGGATTGTTTTCAGCATTTTACACTGAGTAAGTTAAAGAGAATAACGAGATACAAACCTCAGGATAGACCCCAATCAGTGAGTCTGCCTTTGTGTAGAATTCCTCCTTCAGAGAGATGACGATGGCCTGGAAGTTCATCACTGACTGGTCTTTGATGTAATTGGCAACCTTGAGGGTACACAGAAAAAAATTAATGAGTTGCAGTTTGAAAACAAGTGTTTACACCACAAGTAGCAGTAATGAAGCTCAAGTGTGTCTCCTAACAGACCTTGCCAATGTTAGTATTGTCCAGAGCAGCGTCAATCTCATCCAGGACAAAGAAGGGGGCAGGTTTGTAGCTGGAAACAACAAAAGAGAAGGATCAAACACAGTCCAGGCTTAAAACACTACACTTACACACTTCTCTTTAAATTCAAACGACTATAACGTCTCTGTACTTTTACCTGTGAATAGCAAAGAGCAGAGCAAGAGCAGCAACAGTCTTTTCTCCTCCAGAAAGGTTATCCATGGGTCTGAACCTCTTTCCTGGAGCCACGCAGTTATAGTTGATGCCATCCAGATATGGCTCCTCAGGGTTCTCTGGGCCAAGGAAAGCCTACAGAAGGAGGGACAGGTTGTTAAAGGTTTGAGTTTTCATGCAAAGTAAAGGTTATAAAGAGATTATTTTGGATCTGTATATTGGCCGTATGTTGAATCTATGTAGGTCACTGCAAAAACAATCAAACAAAAGGCATACCTGGGCGCTGCTGTTGCGTGAGAGGGCCTTGTAGATTTCATCAATATTTGTTGCGACAGACTCAAAGCAGGTATTAAAGCGATCAAACCGCTCCTTCTTGATCTGCTCGAAGGCTTGCTTGGCCTTCTTTGCTCTCTTGCGAGCAGCTTCAAACTCTGAGAACAAAACAAAAACCAGAAGCAGGAAATCCCCACAGTTGTTACATTATTTAGAGCTCTTGAAAGGGCTGATTAAACTGCATCAATCCTCGTTCCCTTAAAACGATCCTGCTCTCTTACCGTCGCTGGTCTCCTGGAACTTGTCCCTCACGCTCTCCAGCTTCTCCATGGCCTTCATGTTGGGTGCGCTGATCCTCTGGAGGATACTCTGCTGCTCATTCAGACGCTGCTGCAGGGTGTTTGTCTCTGCCTTTATCTCCTCTTCAGAGAGTGCATCCTGCAGGAAGTCAAATCGAATGACTTAATATATAATAGGTGTAATTTTAGTTTAATATAAGTGTTTAAGTTTTTCTGTAGAGCATCGGTGACATGAACTAGTTACCTTGAGGTCTTCGGACAGGTTGCTGTAGTCAATCTCGATGAGGGCCTCTTTGGCGAGGACAGTGCTGGATGTCCTCTGGCTGCTGGACTCCTCTGTCTGAGATCCCCCCTAAAATAGCAACATAAACAAAAGGTGACTTCCTGTTTAAATCCTGATGGTTTAAAACGTACAGCCCACGTGACTGCTCTCTTTCTTCGCACCTCTCCCTGGCTGATATCGTCCATTGTTCCAGATCGAAGAGGCAACCTGATATCCTGCATTTTGCAGGCCTGCAGCAAGTTGTGACGGTCGCTGCGCTTCTGCTCCAGTTTTGTCTCGATAGCTGTCACCTCCTTCTGCAGCTGAGTCAACTCCCTTGAAAGCACCAAAGCAACATTTGTAACTTAGTAAATCAAAGGACACATTTTTGTCACAGAAGACACCAGAGTGTTTATGTATGTGTTTGAAGGCACTAACTTGTTGGCGCCCCCTAGTTTTTTACGAATCTCCTCCATCTCGTGGTTTTTATCATTGACTTCAGATTTCTTGGTGAGGTGCTGGTTCTTCAGGTCCTGCAGCTGGGCCATTGTCTCATCGATGATCTTCATGTGTCTGTGCTCCTCCTGCAGGAACATAGGAATAAAAGACAGGAGTTCAAGTTGAAGTTCAGAACTTGATAGATTCTAAATGAAGTTTTCATCCCTTGTGTCATGTTTTCACCTTCTTGAGTCGCTCTATTTCAGCCTCGTCCTTCTTGACGGTCTGCTCCCACATCATGACTTTCTCCTGGTCCTCCTTCAGCTGATTCTTCTCATAGTCTACCTGGATACCTAGGCGGGTCTTCTGGGTCTCAAACTCAAGGCTGAAGTCAAATGATTCATGTCACAGAGATCACAAAAGGAACCTACAACAGACTCATAACAAGGTGGAAACTTATTTCATAATAAACTCACCGCTTCTTTGCGATCTCATTCTGCCTTTTCACCTTCTCCTCCTCAAACTCTCGAATGTTCCTCACTCCAATCTCCTTACAGAATTCCACAAACACCTCATCCTCCACCTGGAAAACAGCAACAGGTATACAGATGTTATTACAATGCCACAGATTCAGAGACAGACTTCCAAATGGAGCTCACAGTGTCAGACTCACCAGGTTCATGCGGTCTCGCAGGTCAGTGATCTCCCGCTCACGGGACTGGATGATCCTCTTGATGTCGTTGATGCGAGGGCCAAAGTTTGCCAGTTCACTCTCTAGCTTGGACTTCTCCTGCATGACACAAATAATATGAGTTTAAATAAACAGTCACTTTAAAAACAACAAGCAGGAGGATGAAGACACAGAGATATAAAGAGCAGGCCCTACCTGCATGTTGAGTGAGAGGTGGCGGGTTTTCGTCTGTTCCAGATCACTCTGGGAGTATTTGAGTCTCATCTGCAGACCGTGAGCCTGAGACTGCACCTGACGCAGCTCTGCCTCCTTCCTCTTGGCCTTCATTTGCTCCTACAGAGGAAAACATCGAGAGGAGAATTCTGTTAAAACACTTAAAGCAACAAACCATTAAACTCCAGTGACTACAGGTCAAAAACTATTTAGATTTTGAGTGTATACACTACACATGCATTAACTGAATTCAAACCAACATTTTCAGGACACTCTTTTTCTCTTTTTGAGGTATTTTGAAATCTCACTCAGAGACAGACAGACACGAGGGGCACCACAACCCCTTTGATGCAGGGATTAATAATTCAAGTTACCTTGAGCTCTTCTGTGAGTTTCTCTTTCTTCTCTTTGAGCTTGTCCACTGCCTTTTCATCCCAGCGCCGGGCTTTGGCTTTCAGATCGCTGGCTCCTCCAGAGATGACACCAGATTTCTGGAACAGGGTACCATCAAGGGCGACCGTCTGCAGAGAGGGACAAAAGGAAAGATTAGGCAACAGAGTTCACATCTAAAAGACAAAACTTAAGTGTGAGTGATCTATGTTAAGTCAAGAACCTTGTGTCTGTATGGTCCTCCGAAAGCGATCCTTCTGGCATCCTCAACGTTTTCACACACCAGAGCGTTGCCACATGCATACTGTAAGGCTTTCTTGATGTGGGGAGGCTCGTAGCGGATCACGTCAATCACCAGTTTGGCTCCTCGCAGCTCTCTCAGTTTCTCATCTGTTGGTTTCACCTTTAATGAAAGAACGAATAATACATAAAAAAGTAATAATAACATAAATCTTTAATAAAAGGTTTTTAATAAAGCTGTGTAAAATGAATGATGAGTTTTTATTTGTGGGACTCGTATCCAGCAGGGAAAGCTGGTGCCGATAATAAACAAGAAATGAATAACCTCAAATATCTGCCTGTAAAAAGTATCTTGGCTTGTAAACTCTACACCCACATTCAATTAGACTCTCTGAGATGAATTAATACAAGTTAAATGAACATGCATCAGCAGTGTCAGAGTGATAAATGATGCTTTTAGGCAAAAATAAATCTTCCTGCGTTTTTATTCAGCAAAGTGTGCTTTCATTAAGATGAGACACTTTGATAACTGAATATTTAAACCACCCAAACAAGCTATTATCATGTATTAACCTCCAGGTAGTCCAGAGGGAGGAAGGTCTCAGGCTCCCCTCTCTGCTCCTTGATGTACTGAATACAATCTCTTCCAGTCTTCTCTGAGTCGACGATGATGGCGTCCATGTTTTTGCCCAACACTTTGGTCACAGCAATCTGGTACTTCTTCTGAGTGGGCTGGCAGAGGTCGATCAGACGGCCGTACTGGAGACAGAGAGAGACACGTGTATAAGACGCTGTGCTTAATGTAATAAGGGAGGGGGAAAAACTGCAGCCTTGCAAGAACAACTAAATTAATTATGTTATTAAATGACTGCATTCTGTCACAGTCGGCGTACCACAGAGCCGGGGTAGAGTCTTTTGATGCTCTCCATGATCTCAGCCTTGCGCTGCTGGCGGCTGTTCTCCTGCCTGTCGATTCTGGCATCTCCAAGCTGCTCCATCACCTACAGCCAAAAAAATAACAATGACATGTATTAATTACCTTTCACAGCTGACATTTTGTCATGTGAAACATTGGTGTTATGAATTAAATTCACAATAGTAGTGCCTTGGATTAATGGCACTCCTAGCTTTCATCTTTACAGCTGGTCACACTTGTGTGTTTCCCTGTAATGTGAACATGTCTGCAGTGAGAAACCTCCATGGATTCGTGAAGACAAATTAGGTTTTCTCCTGCTCCCTATCAAGCAACGGTTAACTTCACATTTAGCCTGAAGACATTGTGGAATGGGTAACATGTGCCAAAATGGTTCCAAGGTCTTCAAAGAACGGTGTCTTGCGCTGCAGGAATCATCAACAGTCCTTTCAGATGACATCATTTGAAGTGATTCTCTTCCTTGTCAAGTGTGTGCATTGAGTACCTGGTTAAGCTCTGTGTTGATCTCATCAATTCTCCTCTTGGCCATCTCCACCTCCTCTGTCAGCTCCTCCTCCATGCGCTTCTGCTCATCCAGTGACTGCCTGAGGGGCAACAGTAAAAATGGGACTCAGTGATGATTAGAATAAAGAGTGTATAAAATCAATAATTATAACTGAGCACAGTGAAATCAATACAAAATGATGAGGGCAGCATACCTGCTGGTGGTGATGTAATCCTCCAGTTTCTCGATACGTTTCTGGTTTTCCTCGATTTCACGAATCTTCTGTTTGATTTTGGCCTGTGGGGAAATACAAATAAATGGTTGAATGCATTCAAATCACTAAAAATCAATAAGTTCGAGCAAAGGAAAACTGGCGATCAATATTTTGTTTACCTCCGTCTCTACTTTCTTTCTCTCCTCCAAGTCGAGCCGGTCCTGGTCGGCCTTCTGGTCGCGGTTGAACTTCTCCAGCTCTTGTGCCAGTGTGGCAGCACGTTTACTGGCCTCCTCCTTCAGACGATGGTACTGCTTCACCTGAGGGGGGAGACAGAAACAGAAAGGTCATGCAAAGTCGTTGAAATTTCAAGATCAATGTCATCGCTAATAATACAACTGTGGCATGCAATTCAGACTGCAAAGCTTGAAATTAGCATTCCAGGTAAGGAAAACCACTAAATTTGACCTCTACCCCCGCCCCACCTCTGTCCTTGTTCTGTTTTATTCTTACTTTTATTTTATGTAAAGCGACTTTGAGTATTAAAAAAAGCACTCTATAAAACCTATGAATTGTTATTATCACTAATTATTAATTAAATAACTTAAGGAAGCCGAGACTAGCTGCACTGACCAATAAACACTCATTTGTTGCAGTATAACTTGCTCCCACAAGGAAAACATAAAGAGCCGGAATAACAGTGTTTCTTTTTTATCCTCTAAATAATTAAATTGTAATAAATTAAGTATCAAGGGTTAGTTAAATGAGTATAGTGTGGCAGACCTGGTTTTCCTCTAGAGTGAGATCCTGTCCCTGGCTCTGTGCCTCCTCTTCCATGCGCTCTTCAAACTCTTGCTTTGTCAGCTCCACTGCCTTCATCTCTTTATCCAGCTCGTCCATGTCTGCTTTGCGTTTCTTGTACATCTTCTGGGCGTTTTGCATCGATTTCTTCGCCGCCTCGAGCTTCTTGATCTTGTGCGAGGTGTTCTCTTTGGCCTTGATGTACTGCGGCCTCTTTTGGTTCAACTCTGAGTCTTTCTCTCTGTGAGCAGAGTCAGGTGATTAGCAAAAGCCATGGGTCAAATGAGCTTTGAGGATACAATCATTTCACTGTCACTTACTTGATTTCTTTCTCAATGGTCTGCTGCTCCCTCATCAGACGGCCCAGCTCCTTCTTCTTGTCCTTCAGCTCCTCCTCCACGTGGTCCATCTTCTTACGGTCCTTGTCGATCTCCTTGTTGCGCTGGCCCAACTCTTTGTTCAGCTTCTCAATCTCAGTTTCGTTGTGGTAGAGTTTGAAGAGCTGCAACTGAACACTCGCTCTGGCCACTTCGTCTTTCAGACGCTGGTAACGCTCAGCCTGGGCACATAATGAGTGGAGAGAAAAATTAACAACATGAACATAAACAAAACTTTGGGTTACGTAAAAGGATGGCCATTACATAACCAAGGACATCCGGTCATCAGTCAGGAATCTTGGTGTAATATTTGATGACAGGCTGAAATTTGATCAACAGGTAAGCTCAGTTGTTAAAAACTGTTTTTATCATCTGAGGATTTTATAAAAAGTTAAGTGAATTACTGTAACTCATTGTATTTTGGCCTGGACCACTCACTCCTGCACCGCCTGCAGCTGGTACAAAATGCTGCTGCCCGTCTCCTCACTGGTAAATGCAAGCGTGAGCACATATCCCCTGTCCTAGCTTCGCTGCAATGGCTCCCGGATGCTTTTAGAATAGATTTTAAAATGTTATTGTTTGTCTTTAAAGCTCTTAACGGCCTAGCCCCACAGTACCCGACCAAGCTTCTCCAATGTCATGTCCCTGCCAGGACATTGAGATCATCTGGTCAGTTGTTATTGGTCACTCCCAAAACAAGGCTTAAACCCGAGGTGACCAAGCCTTTGTGGCGGCTGCCCCTCGGCTCTGGAACAACCAGCCCCAACATATCCTCTCTTGAGGTTTTTAAATCCTCTCTTATGACTCACCTTTTCTCCCTGGCTTTTAATCAAGGTTGAGTGGCCATCTGGCATAATCTTAATTCAATTTGAATTTATTTTATTCTATTTTACATTACACTGTGTTTACATATTTTAGTATTGTATTGTATGTTATGTTTGTCATTTGTGCTGCTTTTGATCTGTACAGCACTTTGGTCAACCCCGGTTGTTTTAAACGTGCTTTATAAATAAACTTTGAGTTGAGTCGAAGGAGCGGTTGCATCTTTTTTTTTTTTTTAAATATAGACATGAAAGATATAATAGACATGAAATAAGGAACATTCAATTATGATTAAAGACAACTAATACAAGACTGACAGAAAAAAAGATATAATACATATTCAGAGGTTATAAACGTGCGATTAATCGTTAGGATGTATAACAAAAGAAATCACATGTTCATCCAAACAAAAAGAAAATCAACTAGAGGTCTCATCACTACCAAAGTACACATGCATAGCCGTTATCATATTATTTTAAGTCAATATATCTTTATATTCATTACAGATACAACATTCATAAAAATCACTGGGTACATACCTCCTCCTTTTCTTGCTTAGCTTCTTTGCGCTCTGCAGCAATGTTTTTCTTTCGATGGTAATTGAACTGCGTGTCCTCCTCTGCTTTCACCATTTCTTTCTTCCTGCGTTCGTACTCCTGGGCCAGCTCCCCAGAACGCGAGATTTCTTCAAACAGAGCTGTACGCTCCTTGGGGTTCTTCATGGCAATAGACTCCACGGCTCCCTGGAGAGGAGGAAGTGAGAAATAAGAATTAAAGACAACAACGAACATGTTACCTGATATTTATTCAACACTAGGTAAGATATATAGTTCCAGCAGCGCTCAGGTTGCTTTAGACATATCAAAGGCTGCATTAAATTGAAATGGATTTCCATCTCACCTGAAAGACCAAGAAGTTCCGGGCCTTGATTAGAATTCCAAGCTTTTCCAGCTCTTCACTGTACTCAGGCAGACCCACCACCTTGTTGTTGATACGATACTCTGAGGAGGAACCTAATGCACATGCCAAGTGCGGAATAATGGTTTGGGTTAGGTAATTTATGAGTTTGCAAACTACCAGAAAAAAAATAGTGTTTGTAATTCTGTGTCTCATCCACATGAAGACATAAATCAGGTGCTATAAGGGATAAAAAAAAAGATGGCTCCGTGGGTGTTATATTCAATGCCAAAGAACATTGGTGTACTTAAAACACTGATAAAAGTTTGTCTGGTAAGATGATGACACATTTCTGACAAAACTAAGGTCATGCAAAGCAGCCAGCATGGTCTGATAAAAGAAAGGTGTGTAGACTGGCTTTCAGGATGGATCCACAGTTATGTCTGGGAACAGTGTGCGCCTCTTTACAATGTTGAAAAAATGTATACAAAAATAATCATGGTTGTGCTGTTGAACTATGACAATGGGGGTGTATAAAAGTACTGATATTTGAAACCTCTTTTATGGATTCATCAATGTCAAAGAGAAAGCTTTTAGATTGAGTGACACCTCTGAATGTGTCCTCAAACAGTGGAAGTTATAATATCGTTAATATTTTTACTCACACTGGAAGGAATTAAAATGAACATTTTATTTTTATATGACTGTTAAAGAGGTTTCATACCAATAATGGCCCTTGTGAAGGAGCGCTCCTCTCCATTATCTTCCTGGTACACCATGCTGACGAAGGCTCTGTTGGCAGCTGGCTTGCCTACAGGAGCTCCATGGATCAGATCCTTCAGAGTCTTCACACGCAGGTTACTGGTCTTTTCTGCCAGCACGAAGCTGATGGCATCCATGAGGTTGGACTTTCCTACAACAGCGAGATAATTTTTATTAACAAATCAAATATGGACGACCAGACAACTATAGCGTACTGTTGGGGTTGCCAACTGTCCTGTATTAGCCGGGACTTCCCGTTTATTGGGCTAAATTGGTTTGTTTCATACGGGACCTCAATTGTCCCATATATTGACTATTAACTCTTGTAAATACAGCAGACTGCACTCTACAGATCCTAGATCAGATAAAAGTACAGTGGATCATGTGCCAATCACACCTGCAAAAAAGTTCGGGGAGGATTTTCTCTGTGATGGCCATTAAATGGTCAGACTCAAGAAAAAGATGCAGCACAGAGCTGATCAAAAATGAACTTCAAATATCTGTAAACTGTGACTGGTCATGTAAGGACTTCTCTCTGGCTTTGTAAAAGGACAAAAGACTGTTTGAGTCAGTCAAGAGCAGCAAAAAGTATCCATGGAAAAAGTACATTTGGTGAGTCACACTCCTCTTTTGCATTTAATTTTTCAGTTTTTTGATGTTAAGAGCCAAATTGTGGTTTCGTCAAGGTTTATTCATATGAGGTTACATAATGATACAGTAAGGATTAAAGGGAATATACACACTTTCTGCATTTCCAGGTGAATCAGAATATGAATATAGGCTGAATTCACACATCATGCTCACACCACCATGGCACCGTGCACCTGTCCCTTATTTAGTAGTGAGAAAGTTGGCAACCCTAGGTACTGTTTTCATGAGTCTCTATTATCTTATACACGTGGAGCCTTGTCAAAGAGGTGCTGGTTCAAGATGTCTGTAAAAACGGTGTTGTTATTTTTTTGTAACACTGCATTAGACTCTTTCAAGGTATTTGCTCTGCTGATGATCAAATGTTTTTCGTCATGATTTTCAACCTGGACATCTCATTGAAAAATAATATAGGTAAGAAATGGTCATTTTTTGTCTTGTAAAGAACAAATGGATAAATTCTGACATACAACATGTATCAGGTTGAACTTCCCATCCCCAAACACCTCTATTATCATAATATAAAAAAGATGCACTTCAGTAAATATCATATTGGGGACGATGTACAGATGATTTTCAGTTAGTGGGACTAAATCTAGTTATACAATCATCATGTATTAACATAAAAAATCACACATATATATATGAATAAACCCAGAAACACGGGGACATTCCTGAACTGTTTACCGTTAGCACAGTTAACATTAGCCGCCAGTTATTTGCAATCATAACATACCAGATCCATTGGGTCCGATGATCGCTGTAAACTTGTGAAAAGGTCCAATGATCTGCCTTCCCTTGTAGGACTTAAAGTTTTCAATCTCTATAAGTTTTAAATAGCCCATCTTCGCAGTATTTGATCCGCTGTCCTGAAGAAAAGCTGCAGCGAATATAAGCTAGTAAAATGTTAGCTAGCAAATGCTAACAAGCAAAGTTTAGCCGAGAAGCTTCTCTCAAAGACGGAGCATGCACGTGAATGAATGAACCTCTGAGTTCAATCGATGTTCGGACTATGCACGAGTTACATTATTAAGTGCATATGTAGTGTAAATATCTAACCGGCTTCATAATCTCTATCAAATAGACGCGATGCAGTTCTCACAACAATGCGCCATTTTACAATCCGACAGGAAGAGCCTCGAGCGCGCGAGGGAGGAAACCTCGTGGTTTATCGCGAGATCGACTGGAGGAGCTGGTGGGTACATTACAAACATAGATTGTATAAACCCCAGGACTGTGGCCCCACTATCCACCACTCAGGTACAAGAATACACAAATTGAAACGACTAATCACATACTATAAGGAAATGTTTACGAGGGTCCGCTCTGTTGTTGTTGTTATTATCAAACAAAACACCCCCTGTGAATCGGGAAAACATGTTACCATGGTAACCAAGGGCATCACATTCACAACACGAGAGGATTCTAGCAGCGAAACTGCGAGACTGATTTTTCCCCCAAATATACTAATCTGAGGTCAGTATTTATGTTATAACTTCGTGGTCCTGATATATGTATGCACATTATGTATATGTCTTAACCCTCCTGTTATGTTGGTTTCTCTGGAACAGCAATAATGTTCCTGGGTCACTTTGGCCCGGGGAATATTCAATTATCCAAAAGTGTCAGAACACCAAATAATTCCAAAACACATTTTTTTAAATCTAATTTTGAAATCCATTTCTAACCATTTAAATCAAGATGTGTTCCATTGGTTCTCACAGATCATGGTTCAATGAGGATAACTCACTCGTTTTTCATTAAAACTAATGTTAAAACTTTTTTTTAATTTACATTGGAAATCCCTGAATATACATGCAATAGTTTTAAATGAAATTTATTTTTGTTTATTTTATTTTTATTATTTTTATTTTATTTTAGTGATGTTGATGAATTAACACGACACCTCTTCTGTCATGCTGCCCAGATTTTTATGCTGCATTTAGCTGGTTTGGAAGGCATATATTGCCTAAAATAATGTGACAAATATATTATTTATTTATTTATATATATATATATATATATATATATATATTTATAAAATAAATATAATAAAAAAAATTGTTTGTAAAAGCGTCCTGAGATAACGTTTGTTGTAATTTGGCGCTATACAAATAAAGATTGATTGATTGAGATTGATGAAATAGATTTTAAAAAGGGTCAATTTGACCCACAACATAACAGGAGGGTGAACTCGAAGACTTGTAATTTTGTTTTAAATTAAAGTTCCTCCAAGTTTTGATGTGTCAGGGTCTGATACTAACTTCATTATGTCTGGTTTAAGTTTACTACACCACAAGGTGTGGTAGCTCATTTAGCACAGCATTTTCTTTCCAGGAGTAAACAGCTCAACATTGTACTGCTTTGGTGTCCACAGGGTTATACGAAGCTGAGAAAATGTACAAAGTGGATTTGCCCATAGACCAGTCCATAGAAAAGGCTGTGCAAAGGAGAAGGTCTGCAGAGACAGCACGCAAGGCCCGAGTGTTCAACACAAGGCTCCGTGTTATGGGCCTCGATACTGATGCTCTCAACCAACAGGTCCAAGAGAAAAAACACCAGCAGAACATGGAGATGCAAAGAGACCAAGCTTTTGGTAAACTATGGACATGAGGAGAATCGGGCAGGGGGCGGAGCTACTTCACAAACATTTTTCACCCAGGGGGAAATACTGTCCTTTAATAGTAGCCTCCACTTGACAACACAAATGTTTGTTTTCTGTACTCTGCAGAGAAGCTAAGGATCTGTCACGATGAAGCACTGGTGCAACAAAAAACTGGTGAGGAAGAGAAGCGAGCAGCTTTACACACCGACCTGACCCAGTATTGGGCCACTCATCAGCGTGTGGAGGACTCTTGTGATGCTGACCTCAAGTGTGGCCTGAAGGGGGCGTTCAGGATCACCATTCCAGAGAGTGAGCTGGGGCCGGCCAGTATGCAAATTTTTCAGGTAGGTTTTGCCAAACAGGCTGGTGTATTTCAAAGACAAGTGGAGTAGACCACAGTCAGAGGTTACATAAATACTAATTTTGCTAATGTGTTCTTGTTTTGTGTACAGGGCGAGGATGTGGGACGGGAGCAAAGGAGGAGGGAACAGATAAGAAAGGCAGAAGAAGACCTGAGAGCACAGAAGGAAGAACATGAGAGGAGGCGTATGCGTGACAAGCAACGAGGTGAAAGGAACAAAATAAGACACACGCACACACTCACAGGTACAGACGATGGCACATGATGTAATCCCTTATGAGCCGACATGCTGTGCACTATAGCCTCTGTAAATCACACACATGTGTCATGCTTTCCTGCACAAACAATCACACACTCCTACGCACAGCCCTTACTGCCAGGTGGCATTGATGGATGCTCATCCCACAGAGCCGTTATGCATGTGTGAGTGTGTCGCTGAAGTCCTCGGCATAATGGGTAATGGCTAATGCATGTGTGAAAAACACACAGTAGGTGATTTCCAACTCGTGCGTGTGTGTCACAGAGACGCTTGTGAGCAAAGAGCTGGTGTATCAGGACCTCATGGGGGTTCAGCTGTACACACAGGAGGAGGAGTGTAAGAAAGCTGCCCGTGTTGCCCTCGACAACTGCAATCAAGCTCTGGTATAGTACACGCATGTGCACTCACACACTTGCACACACACTCCACCTGCTGATGTGTAAACTCAAAGTGAAATCCAGAGGGAGCCTGAGCTATGACACGGTGTTCTCAGATGGGTTTTTGAAATTAAAACGGCTAATTGAAAGTGTTAAGTGATGCGTACGCACACTTGCTGCAGGAAGGCGGCCATCACATTAGCAGGTACCATGCAACATGGATGGTTAAACTGCACTGATGTATGCCTGGGCCTTGTCTGTTTTCAAAAGCCTCCATTAGCAAACCTTACTCATTTGCCTGAATGAACTGAAGCCTCCATTGGGAAGCCTCATTGTAAATCCTTCAGGTCGTGGCATTTTCTTCGGCAATTATGTGGTTTCTCTAATAACCACTCACATGCACAATGCACACGCAAACACACATGACTGAGTAGATCTCTCAGGAGGTCAATCAGCATAAGGCTCACTCCATTTTAGAGGTAACCACATATTAGAGGTTGGATTTCAAAAGCTCCTGCTGTTCTAACTATCAAGGGAATAATGATTAGACAACTGTTCCTGGATCAGTGATACAAGGCCGAACATTATCCTCATGTTCTCCACAGGCTGTAGACCGGGCACAGAACCTGGAGGAACAGCACAGGAGAGAGGAGAGGGAGAATGTGGCTGAAGTGTGGCACACATTGACATCAGACATGATGACAGAGTGTCCAGAGGCAGCCGTGAGACAGGTGGGAGAGGGGAGGCCACCCCAGGTTCTGGTAGACAAGTGGAAGGGGATGAGACCTGAGCAGCTGAGTGCCATCCACAGAGGGAGAGAAGAACAGCGTGTTGAAAAACAGGTAGTGGAGTCATTCTGTAACTCTGTGCTGTAGGGATTAATGAGTAATTCATGGTGAAATTACATATTTCATTCGGGTTCCTGTTGAGTTGTACCTTTTTAAATATATTACCTTCAAACTTTTGACTTGAGAGTCCTTAGAATAAAAATAAAAAAGATGGTGTCAAATTGAAGGAAAAAATCTTCCTTTCTGCTGGAGCTACTATTCTTTCAGAAAATATTACTAGTGTTTAACTTGCTAATCTTAAACATCCAGTGACCAACAAACAACAGATCCTTTTGTTTTTCACTTTAACATATTGTCTGTATCCATCTATGTTTCAATTATTTTGATAGGTTACATGCGTCTAAGAGGTTTCTTAGAAACATTCTTAAAGAACAAAATCTTAAAGTATTCAGTCAGGCATAAATATTCCTTTTATTATTTTATTATTCTCTCCCAGCTGAGATTTATCAGTTAATCTCTTTCAACCAGTCCTAGTCCTTTTCTTGGGAACCACCCCTCATAAAAAAAAGCAGGTCTACAATTCCTGGTAACCCACATAATGAGTTCCACTTACATTTTTCATCTAGACCTATTTTTTCCATCTCTTTGTATCCAGAGACAGTATGAAGCTGAGAAGGCTCAGAATGCAGCGTGGGAGTGCCGGCTCCTAAAGCAGTTGAGAGAAGTGGAGGAGGAGGAGAAGAGAGCGGCAGAGCTGAGGAGAGAGAAGAGACTTCAGACAGACCTCTACAACATGCAGCTGGCCAGGGAACAGCAGGCACAGTGAGCACAGCACACACACACACACACACACACACATACATACCCACAATCAGGCAAGAGTCAGCAAACATGTTTGGGCGCAGGTGATGAAGTAATCCAGTTCAGAATTAAGTGTTAAATAAGCATTCTGGGAATAGATACTCAGTGTGTTTATTTGTGTCTTTTTTGCCACAGTCAGGATTACCTGAACAAGCAGCTGTACACCAACAAACCCAGCAAGGACTACTTCCATCAGTTCAACACCAGCTCCCGCTGACTACTGATCGCTTCACAGGCTTGTAACAATGTGCTAATAAAATCTATTTCTTGCTCCACTCAATGGGAACTGAATCATGAGTAATCAATACCTGCTGCTTATTTTCAAGTGACACATACGTCTGTGTTGATTAAAGCTGCTGAAAAAAGGGAGCCTTTTTATCATATTGTTCCAGGTTCTTTATTTTTCAGTCATATATCCAGTTACAGGTGTGGATTCATTATGCAGTTACAGTTATAGTTTTGGCCCCAATCACATGCCACTCACTTGTGTTGCATGTAGATACCATCAGTCCCATTGATTGTGCACCCCACACACCATAAAGAGGCACAGCTACATCCCAGCTGTGACACACACTCCCTTACCCTCTTTCCTCTCCTTTTCTCTTCCATTACCTCCCCCCCCCCCACTTAGGCATTGTTATTTAAATCTGAGTTCTGAAAATTCTCCTCTAAACAAACCAATTCAATTTATAATAGGTTTTTATCCTTTAACTCTATAAAAGGGAAAATAACAGTGGAAAAGCAAAGGCCAGCTTTCCCCCTCGACACATGAAAAGCAAAGAGTGAGTGGCAGTCGAGTGAGTATCTGCGTGTGTGCACTCATTACACATTCAAAGCTAACATTTACTCCCCAACGCTAACAAACACAGATGTTTAGCAGCAGATAGTCAAGTTAGAATATTGGTACATTTTGTCATTCATCGCTCCTGTATGAAAATAGATTTTTTTAAAAGCTTTATTTGTCCTGAGTGTGTCTGAGTAACTGACAACAAGGAGCGTACACACACCTCCTTCAGCACCACTAGCCTTTGTTGACATCCCAAAAACTCTATCTCAGGGACTGTCTGGTGGTGTTTGGCCAGTGTCAAGCTTTTATTTGAACAGGGGGAACTGAGGCAGCAACGTTGCATAAAGTTACCCCCTGTTGTATGCACAAACAGGCTCGCTGCACCCCTTCCTCTCATAACTGCATCAGACAAAAACTCCACAGATATTCACTGCACTGCAAAGCATCGCTACATGGTCACTGACATGAATGAAATCTTAGCTTATGAACTACTATCACTAAATGACACTTATGCAAAATTTGTTGTTTTTTTTGTTTTTTTAATTTTGAAATGTTTGCAAACATCTACAGAACAAAGTGAATTTTTTCCCTCTTTATTTTTTTCTCAGCTATGAATGCTTTTTTGCTCAAACAGCCAAATCTCACTGCAATTGTTAGTCAAAAAAGTGTGATCTCATAGCAATAGTACAAAGAAGAAAAGGAAGTTAAGGGGGTTCAAACCTGCACAATTTTCACATTTTTATATCAAACATTTTTGGGTTCATCAAAACAATCTTTTGGGGTTGTATTTACATTCCAAGGGGGCAAAGTAATCATCTCCATGTTTATGTATCCAGTTTAATCAGAAGCATGTAAATACAATGTCTGCCCAGCTTGAAAAGAATACATTCTCTGTGTTTGATGTAGATACCAACTGCGTGCCTTTATTAAACATCAACTGGCATTCATTAAACCTGTCTGCAAAATCCACTTGCATTGATGAAGGTCTGAAAAATAAAAGTTGGGAGAAGACTCCTCCCTCTGATCTGTTAATATACATAAATACTGCTCCTCAGCTTGTGTAGTATGAGATGGACAGGTATGAAAAAGTTGTTAATTAGAGACAACAGTGTTTTAATACAGTGTAGAAAGAGACAAAGACAGATACAGAAAGCTACACATAGGTCTTGACACAAAAAATTACAATATCATTTCCAATCATGACATTACACTTCTGGTGGGAAGGCGAGAGAGTAATGACATCAATCTGGTGCTCTATACAGACCCAGCAGGCACAGGAACTTAGAAGGAGCATGTACATATCTATAATACTGTATTATGGCTAAATAGATAGATGTAGATGCAGCTATATACACCAGATGCTACTTAGCATTTTCACAGCAAGTTCCCCGTATGCATCCAATGTTATTTATAGTTAGAAACTTGGCTTTACTTAGTTTCAATTAAAAAAACATGATTATGTAGTATGTCACTAAAGAGGAGTGATTATTTAAACACATGTAGTAGAAAAAATATGAAAGCTGATGATATAAATAAAAAGCTAACAAAAGGATGTTTCATATCCAAAAACAGTTGTAAAAAAAATTGAAAAATTCACAGACGCACACAATCCAAGACATCAAATGGCATTAGACGTACAAAATAGTTCGAAATGATATAAGGCATGATAGATGTCTAAGATTCAAGACTTTTCACAGCAGCATGTGCTGTCTGATTCTCCACTCTACCATCATCATCATCATCCTCTCTGAATTCACTACTCAGCATCTCTATAGGACCACACCTACAATCCCTGTGATATTTCTACCTGTACAACATTCTGTCTTTATCTTTCTATAGAGCTGTCTGTTTGAAGAGAAAAACAAGAGAAGAAAAGGAGGGGAATGAATGTTAGTCATTAAGATATGTTGTAAACCACAGATAAAGGACGTCAAGGGAGGGGGGTCGAAGGGCATTTCAGGTCAGTCAGACTTGTATCACATTGTCCACTACTTTGGACACTCCTTTGGTCAAAATAGTCCAGTCTATCAGATGACGGCCAAGTGCATCTGAAAAGTCAACGTATTGATTGTGTATCAGTCGTAAACTACAGATCAGCAGGTCAGCAGGGGACAGGAGCGTACGGGCACGTATGTGTTGACATGTTTTGGTCTGATGGCCCCCATCTGAGGGGAGGTTAATCCAGGATGGTGACTGAGTTGGGCATGCCGTTGGTTGCTGGAGGAGCAGAGGTGGGGTTGAGCGGGGAGTTGTCAGGCAGGCCGTGGAGCGTCTCGGGACCTTCGCTGGGGCGGCTGAACTGGCTGACCAGAGACTCGTCCATATTGAGCTCCATGGTGATGGCGCTGCTGCCGTTGAAGTCCAGGTTGTCTTCGCTGCACAGCTTGCTCTCCTCGCACAGGGATGGCTGGCTTGCAGTGTGCTTCTCCTCGAGATCACTATAGTAAAGTAGAAGTCATCAACAGGAAAAATTAATGAATGACTTCGGATTACATTTTCATATGTGAGATGAACACACATTTACTCAAATTCTTATCTTTCAGGTCTTTTGAAAGTAAGACATTTCAGAATAAGAGTAATAAATTAGTTTTTTTTAGACTTTTAGTGAGAAAAACATGATATTTTACAAGGTCAGCTTGAGCTTCAGGATATATGATTGGCTTTTTTTTGCCCAGTTCTCAATGTTTAGATTACTAAAGAAAGAACAGCAAATTAAAAGCCAAAAAAAAAATCTTCAGTTGCAGTCCTAAATGACACATTACATCATGAATACACTTAATGTTGCAGGAAAGTCAGGGGGTAGGTTGCACATGGGCATGGGATCATCAACATAAGTGGGTTAGGGATAGCATATCACATCACAGCATACCTCTCCAGGGATCTGCATACGAGGGGCAAGCATTAGGGAGAAGAGGAGAATGAAAGGAGCACAAAGGATTAGAAAGCGCAAACAGTGCTGAGGGGGTGAGGCTGTGTTAGGAGTTTAAATAATTCAAAGAAACTTAAAAAGGTGATGTTCTTTAAGATGACAAACCTGTACTCTCCAAAAGTCTCATCCTTCATTGGTCGTGCTTCCGAGTCCATCGGACCCTCTTCTTTATCTTTCACTGAGAAAGAGATTATTGGATTTCATTATCAGGGAGATCTCAGCCATGTTTCTCTCTCTCCATTAAGTCAGACATCGATAATTACATTCTGTTGTGTGGCAAGATAACACTGAGAGAATAAAAGAAGATTGAGTATCTTTATGTTTCTGGCTGAAAGATTAAGACCTCTAAACAGCATTTTTTTTTGTGTACTGTTTGATGTTTGACCTCACTTTCAGCAAAATATTTAAAAAACTAATTCAATTCAATTATTCATTTTCTTACCATAGTATGTTTACATTATTCTATCAGTCCATCCTTTTAACACAGACAGTCGAGCCTTCTTTAAAAGAAGCCAGCTGCTTGTTTCTCCCTCGTGTGGAAGGAGATAAAAGGCTGGTGCTTCTTTTTTTCTGACCAGTCA
This sequence comes from Notolabrus celidotus, assembly GCF_009762535.1. Taxonomy (NCBI): domain Eukaryota; kingdom Metazoa; phylum Chordata; class Actinopteri; order Labriformes; family Labridae; genus Notolabrus; species Notolabrus celidotus. Next base: position 18,613,040 of record NC_048282.1, on the reverse strand, counting down.
GACAGTGGCCTGCAGGTTGCAGTTACTCTTGTGGTTTGTGGTTATTATTTCACAGTCTTTTAAAAGGCAGAGCCTCTTCCTTGCTATCACAGAGAAGAAGTATAAGCTTTGGGGTGGGGTTTACTATATTTGTGTTATGAAGGCTGTAAGGAGGACAATTGGCAAAGGTGGAAATTGCAAAATTTTTGGAGCCACTGAATGCATCACGCACAGAGCAGTTTGGCACAAAATTTTAACCTCGTGCAATCTTATTTTGCTTATTTACTAAGAATAATCGTGTTTACTTTGGCGCATTCATCTAACTGCTTGGCTCCTTTTTGTACTGCAGTGTTACTTCATTATCAAACAGCTTTATGGCTCCAGACTGTTCAGTGTTGCCCACTAAACTTATGTGGAGGGTGACACAGCAGTTTTTTAACACTGAATTGTTCTTATATGCAGGGTTATGAGGAGCAGCAATGATAGTACATTCTTTAAAAAAAGTATTTTGAGGTCTCAACACTTTTGTCTTCACCAACACCACACATACACAGTGTTAAAGATTGGGATCTTTGCTGAAGGACGCTGGACTTACCTGAATACTTCCCCCCTTTACTCCTCTTGATGAAGCAGAGGATGAGCAGTATCAGCAGCAAAAGCACGATGGCGCTCACAAGACCAATAAACCAGCCCTGTGTGGCAAAGCTCTGCAGCATCTCCGTTGCAGCTGGGAAAAAAGACAGAAGTAGAAAAAGCAAAAGTGAGTTTTACAAATTGGGGACACAAGATGAAAAAACGAGAGGAGGGAAGGATGAAAAAGTAGCAGAAACAAGATAACAGAGGAAGCAAGGGAGCAGGATCTAGAGCAAAAGAGACTAGGCATTTTGACAAAGGTGGTATTTTGCTCGGGAATCAAAGGAAACAGAAAAATGCACCAAACAAACACAAGTAATGGATCTTTCATATGGCTAACCAAGCTCTCTTTGACATACTTCTTTCAAAGCACTTCACAGGCAGTTGAGAGAACAGCACAACACGCTCAGAAGGATCACCGTTATATTTAGATGTGGGAAGCCCAGCAGCGAGGCTGCGTAGAGACGGAGGGCTCATAGTACCTGTTCCTTTTGTGTTGATGTCAGTCTCCCAGAAAGACTTGTTGTTGTACATGAAGTGGAGACGATAATGAGAGCCAGGAGTGAGGCCCTGGAGCTGGTAGAAAGACTGCGAGGAGTTCACCCTTTCTGACATCTTCCAACTGGTGCCATCTGACAGGACATGATATGAACTTTGGTTACGTTTTTAGTGTTTAGAGTTATAAATGTTGAATTTTTAAAGTTTTTCTCATGCACATGCAAGTTAGGTCTCATACCATTCTTTTTGAGGTATTTGATCTGGAAGCTAACGTTCCTGTGTCTCTTCTTGGCCACCCAGCTGAGGTTAACCGAGGTTTCCCCCTCAGACAGGCTGAAGTTTGCAGGAGGAGCTACAAGACATTCAGAAAGAGGATTTCAAGTATTTCATGAAACACAACATGGACCTCTATGTGTCTGATCTGTGATGATGAAAATTCTGTAAATCTGGTTCTGTACCTCCATCCAGCGTAGTGGCGCCCTCTCTCATGATGGGCATCCCGTCCCCTGCATTGGTGCGCCCCCTCAGGTAGAAACGGTAGTGACTGTGGCGGTCCAGACCTTTCAGAGTGAGGTGGTCGACTTTGTCGTCATCTATTGTCTCTACCTGCATGGGGCTGTCATCACTCTCCACAACTGACCACAGCACAGCACAAAAACATTTAATCATTACTTGATCCTGGCGACCTTGTTGTGGGTGACATGTGACTGAATGATGAGCATCATTAGGAGGCTACTCTTTTGACATTTATCTGGTATTATTGATTTAGCTAGACATGTATAGAGTGGTTTAGTTTGTTATGATGCTTTTACTGATCATACAGCTTAGGAAATCTTAGTTTACTGAAGATTTTAGATGTCTGATGTGTCTTGTTTTTGTTAGGTAAGGGTGTTAACAATGCTTACTCTGCTGGTACTGCAGAAGATATCCAATGAGGACTCCGTTTGGTTGTTCAGGAGGCGTCCAGTGAAGGGTCATCTCTGTTTCTGATGGACTCTCCAACACGAAGGATTCTGGAGGACCAGGGACTAGCAGCAACACAAGCGATCTCAATTAAAATGCCCTGTCAAGGCATTATCACACTATTCTGATCAACTGTCACCTATATTCCACCAACAGCTGCCTGCTTGTCAATAATTTTCCCTGCCTGACCATAATCCCTCTTCCACCCTCAATTCAATCACTCTCTGTCCCTTCATCTTTCTATCCTCCACCTTTGTTTGTCCCTGTTACAATTAAATCTCTTCCCCCACTTTATCCGTCATCTCATGCTATATGAGCCCCTTCTTTCTTGTCTAGTCTTACCTCCTTGAGGAGTCGTGAAGGTCAGCATCTCAGAAGGGGGTCCCTCGCCTTTGCTGTTGAATGCAGTGACCACCAGGGAATAGTGGGAGTATGGTCTGAGATTACCGATCACCTTCTTCTCCTCGTTGGCCACGGTCTCTACCATCATGGTGCTCTCTGGCTCCCGAGCCCTCCGGCCCCGGTGGTGGCCTCCTGAGCCGATTCTGGTCAAGTAGATCTGGAGGCAAAAACGTCAGAGGCGATAATAATCAAGGACTAGATTAGTTTCTGAGTTTCTTCAAAAAAATCTCATAGACTTCTTACAATACTCAATATAAAATGTATTTCATATTTTAAGTATAGAACCTCCCATTTAATTTCTACTGTTGTCTGTCTATTGCCTTGCTTGTCTGATTATTTCAGCATATGTATTTTGTTTCTATCTTGCTTGTTTTTATTGTTTTTGCCTGTGAAGCACTTTGTAACCGAGCGTTTTAAAAGTGCTATATAAATAATTTTTTACTTGCTTACTTACTTACTTACTTACTAAATTGGAAATAATGTAATCATCAAGCAGTTTAAAAATGATGAAGTATGGCTTAGATGTTGCAACAAATACACAAAATAGAGAAAGAGCAGCAGTGCAAAAAGAGTATGATACATTTTGAAGGTTAGATCATCCAAAATAAAAATAAAAACCTTCTATTCTGCACAACCTTGAAAGTAAAAGGAACTGTGAAGCTCTGCCAAGCTAAGATCTGGCTGCCTCCGCTGTAAACCCCCAGGATGTTTAATTCATGAGGACAGGAGCTGGATATGTCAGGCCAAACAACAGAAGAGATACAGGAGCAGTACCTTGTACCCCAGCAGGTGTCCTCTGACCGTCTCTCGGTCTACTGCTGCCCAAGCCACTCTGATGGCTGAGCTGTTCAGAAGTGCAACACCCACATCTATTGGAGCCTCCAGTGGAACTGAGGGGCAATAACAGTCAGGTGAGGATTGGGTGAGAATGAATATTGAGTAAATATCACACAGAATATTCTTTTAACCCTTTGTAAATGCTGTAAGAATATTTTACCATCCTCTCCTGAGTAGCCAATAACGGGGTCAGGCTCAGGTCCGTGCCCTATTTCATTGACAGCCTGTACTTTGATCTCAAAGGCGGAGAAGTTGCCACTGTCGTTGACTGTAAATGGTTGTGCAGTTGTGTAATTGGTATGCCAGGTCGGCCCGCTGCCCACCACCCGCCTCCACAGTACCCGGTACTTGAAGTCAGGTCCATTGAAGTTCTGTTTGTCAATTTCCTGCAGAGATGGGCAAGCAACCGATAAGGCACAACCACTTTGAAAATATTAGTTTTACTTTGTGTCACATTCTGGTAGAAGATGTACCTCCCAGGAGATGACCAGAGTGCCAGGGTCTGTGGACTCACTCCTGACATCTTCAGGGTTACTGTCCGGAGCTGTTATTCAGAGAAAAGCTTAGTGTCATTTCATTTTGAGTTCACTTTGAGTATGAAAACTTACAGCAAAGAAACACTGGCTCTAACCTTCAGCAACTGTGTTGTGGATTTCAGATGGCTTGCTAGGGCTGCTCTTGCCCACATCATTGATGGCGATGACCCTAAAACGGTAGGACATGTAGGGCCATAGAGCAAGACTGGCACGCTCCTTGTGTGCACTTACTTTCTTGAGCTCCTTCCAACCCTTGTCCATAGACCTTTGGTCCTCATACTCTACCACATACTCTGCAAAGAAGAAAAACTCAGTAAAGGAGGAGCAGAGAGGAAACAATACAAACACAAATAAACTAATTTGTGATAAAGTCATGCTGGGACACTTTTAGCTCCACAAGTCTGATGTTGCAGATCAAATAATAATTATACTGTCTAAGTAATGAAAACAGAGCTGTCTTTCATTTTGCCAGAGGGAGATAAATGATATGCATTTGTTGCTCTAAGGATTGGAATTAGACATGATGATTTGTGTCTGTGTCAGTACACATCTTCGCTTAGTGGCACAAGAAGATCACAGCAGGAGAAAACATTCTTTCAACTGAAGCATGAAAAGAAAACTGTACACAGAATAAAACAATGACAGGTGTGTGAAGACATTTGTGCAGTTATGAGTGAGTGTTTGTGTGTTTGTCTGTACTAAACCTAGCACAGGGCTGTTGTGGTCATCTCCTGGTGTCCAGCTGAGGGTCACTGCTCGATGTTTTGAATCAGTGATCTGGAGGAGGCTAGGAGGGTCCGGGCGATCTGACAGGGAAATAAATAAGACCATAACCACAACTATATTCTTACTGTGTGTGTCCACATGACAAGTTAAACTAACTGTCCTGAGTCTAAGCAAAACTGAAAAACAGTTTGCTTTTGTTCTTTGCATAGATTGTCTGTGTACTGTATGTGATCATATACCATATATATCTTACCACACAAAGTGAGGGTGCTGCTGGCTTCAGCCATGTCCAGTTTAGTGATGACCTGACAGGTGTAAACTGCCTCATCATCTGGTCTCACATCAGCTATTATCAGGTCTGGTCCTTCAAATGTGTATCTGATAAAAAAATATAGACATCATTGTTACCTTCCATCATTCAACAGCATGTTTTCCCCCACCTCCTCATCCCATCCTCCTTTTTATGTGTGTCAACATAGTCACTTATTCATAAGGTTTTTTGGGTACGTAATTGGGGCAATGCAGATTAACATCGCTACAAGGGGAAAACAAGAAAGAAAGAAAGTTACGCTGTATAAGGTTGCTCTGATCTGTAAACACAGCTCAAAGTTTGACCTTCTGATTAAGGGTAAAACAATTTAAGATGGACTGCAGAGATTATCTAATGTGCAGAGTTAAGTCTTACTTTTCATCACTGTGGGACTGAAAGAGCTTCTTTTCGTCCTTTCTCCACTGAATTAATGGTGGGTCCAGTTTTTGGTCAACAAGGCCCACACAAGTGAAGATTGCTGTGTTTCCAGGTTGCACTTTAAGATCCTGTGGAGGTGTGATGATCACTGTCCTGTCTAGAGGAGAAAACAGGGAGACAAATTATGCTGAGTAAAATCGTCTTGAGGCGTAAACAACATCAGCTGCTAGGCTTCACGATGTTTCACTTACTGAGCACTTCCAGCACGGCACTGATGGACAAGTTAGTGTTTTGTACGAAGCAGTTGTAGATGCCCTGATCGTCGTGAGTGACATTTGTGATTTCGAGTCCTCCGTTGGCAAGCGGGTTGACTCTGGGATCTGCCAGAATGGGGGAGGTGCTGCCACTCTCCCTGTAAGAGACACATACACATCCAAAGAGGCACATTAGTGATGTGAAAGCAGAAACTTAGAAAGCAGGGTGAAAAATAAAGTTTTTTTTGGCTGCTGCAGGCACTGATGAATTCACCAGTTCAATCATCTATTCCAGGAGACAGAGCAAAGCAACGTTGGAAATAGCCCCCTATAAATAAAATCTATAGTCACAGCTCAGATGTAACAGCATTTGGCTGTTAATTTATGCACACAAAGAGCTACCTACGCAATTATATCACCTCTGTGAAATCTGTTAATATGAAAACCTTCTAGACAGCATACTACAATACACATTACTGTGACCTGGAATGAAAAACAGTATATTTGATTAAATATAGTAAGGTGGTTTGTGCCTCACCATATGACTTTAGGTTTAGGGGAGCCAAAGGTGTCACATTCCAGTAAAGCTTTCTGGTCCTCTGTAAATGTGTATGTATTCCCACTATCGGTTAGGATCTGAGGAGGCAGCTCTGAAACAACACACACACATAGAAATGAGACACACAAAAGTAAACACACACATAGTTAAATATGTGACATGCACAAAAATAAACTCTCACCAAAGACATAGATGTTAGTGTTGGTGAGGATGGTCCCATGCTTGTTGGAGGCCCGACACTGGTAGATGGCAGTATCTTCAAAGTTGACATCCTTTAGGATTAGAGATCCACCTGTAGTCAGAGTACGTCTGGGGTCCTTGTCGATGTCTTTAAAAGGAAACAAACAGTCAGCACGTATTCAGTGTTTGATTATCTGTGTGAGGTGTGGACTTTCAAATGGATCTACGCACTGACCTGAGAGGGGGATCCCATTGATGGTCCAGCTGATGAGAGGAGAGGGGATGCCGTCCGCCGTGCAGTCTAGTCTGACAGTCTCACCTGGAGCATATAACTGACTGACAGGCTCTTTGATCCAGAAGGGAGCCGCTACAAAGGCCATAAAATATGAATTACACACACTGCAAGCAGAACATCAAATTTCAATATCCAACCTCAACACCAGAGTTTAAGTGAGAATGATGTGTCGAGATTGATGGGTCACAACTTACAAGTCAACAAAGTCTCAAAAAGAAAGCATCTCATTTCCAAACTGTTCTCTTAAAGGGCACTCAATCAATTTCATGAGTCAAGGTCCACTTGGTATAAACAGGGCGCTCTGCTCAGGATGCTACAGCTGATTTCTTCTTCACTTTTAGGAGGGAAAACAGCTCAATTGACATCAACCTGAGGTCTCAGCTTTGGATAAGAAAACTAGTTGTTGTTTTTTACATAGAAACTGGAGGAGCCTAAAAGCAGTTCATGATGTTGTAATAATTTAAGTTCATGTGCAAAGTAGTAATTTACATAGATAGTTAATCTGTAATGATAAGGATAAATACATACATTTACAGGAGGTTTTGTAAAAGGTAAAATTTTATTATACTTTAAGTATTTTCTCATAATATTAAAAGGTTTTTGGATATGTGACATAGAATGTCATGTATTGGAAGGGTGGCTGAATCATGCATGCTGTAACCCCGCCCCCCTTGATGATCTCCATAGAAGTTTAGTTTTTTTAATTAATGAGGTAGCAGTTAGGCCAGGAGAGAGAGGAGCCACCCGAGTTTGGATATCTCTCTCTCTCTCTCTCTCTCTCTCTCTCTCTTAGTTTCTTTAGGGATTTTGTGGATAAAAACAAGGAAAATGGACACCTTTCTGTATTTATTTTATTTTTGATTTAAGTAAACAGCTTAAACTTTTATCGCGTGGTCTTGTTGAGTTCTTTTTCGAGGGAAATTCAAGAAAGGGATTTTTGAGGCATTCAAAACTAAGGCTTCATTCAGTGGAACCCACAGAAACTTCAAACAATGGCAATCATTTTTTTATAGGATGTTACTGCTATTTAAGCCCGAACCAAACAAAAGGTGTCTTTAAGTTTCATTACAGGAGGGCAGGCGACTGGTAGATAAAAGGGACTAAACTCAGATGTCTCTGCCTTTGCTACACCTCTCCTGACTAATGCAGTGTTGTCTGACTCTTCAATTATTTCTGGAAGCCTTGCGTTCAAAATGACTTATTCTGACACAATACAATTCACAGTTCATGCTCAAACTGTCCTTGTTCAAGATGCAAAATGCATACATGATTAAAAAAAAACCAAGTACCATCAACAGCCACCATGTAAGTGTGTGTGGCCTTCCCTTGGGAGTTCTCAGCTATACACTGGTACTCGCCCGCATCACTCTCTGAAATGTTACTGAAGCGCAGCCGACGGTCATGCATATCTTTAACCGTCCGGGATTCTGAGAGCTCGCCGTCCTTCCTCACCCATGACACTGTTGGAGTTGGACTGAAAAAAGGAGAGAAGGAAGGATGAGGAACACAACAGAGGAAAGGGGAATACACAAAAGGGAGAGGAGAGAAGGAAACAAGAAACGTTGTGTGAAAGTAAAATGAAGACGGCAGGACAAGAAAACAATCATGCAGGAAAAGAGAACAAGTACGTAAAAATAAGAAAGCAGCAGGAGGCACCAAAGGCAAGAGGCAAAACATGATAGATCATGAAATAAAGAGAGAGTTGGGGGGTAGAACGAGGAAAGAGTGATGGATAAGAGGCAGGTGAGATTGATTAAAAGGAGTGGCTCAAAAGGCGTGATTGATGGTGGCAGAAACACGCACATATACACAAACACACACACACACACACTCACAGGCCTTGGACGATGCACTCCAGCTCTAGGGTCTGGCCCCGGAGAGCATGGTATTCACTTTTAGCTCCAGTAGGTCTCATCATGTGGGGCCTCCTGTTCCGCAGCACAGAGTTAGCTGGAGTAAGAGAGAAGGAAATGTAAAGACGAGGAGAAAGATTCATACATATGTACAGGTAATGTGTTCCTGACAGCAGCCACTTTACAGACTGACACACACATATGCACACACACACGGATGTAGGGCGTGGAATCATGTGGAGCAAAAGAACACACTGACATACAGTTTTTCTACACACACACAGAGGTCTTGTGTTAACATGTGCTCATCTCTCTGACCTCTAGTCGGGCCACAGATGCTGGCAGCCACATCTCAGTGTGAGCTGCATCTCATTACCGCTGGCCTAAGGAGGTGATGGGCCTCCCACTGGCCCTTGGGCCGTCTACCGGACAAGCTACTGCTTAGGTCAGCAACATGCTACCACATGGGGGGAGATGACTTTGGTTTAACTATCCAGCCTCAGCGGTTCTCTGAAAACTGTATACTTGTCATGCTGAGTATTTATTTTTCTGCATGTCAATTTCAAAGAGTCAGAATAGATAAAGAAGCAGAGATAAAAAAAAAAATAAGGCTGATTTTTAAGTTCTTTATGAGTATGATTTGTAAAGTGCTGAACTCTATTCACCACTGTGAGAAACTTCACAGGGCTGACATTGTGGCTGCAACCTAATTCAAACTTTTTTACACCAGAAAATTGTGCCTTGGAAATGTTGGACACGAGTTCTGTCAAGAGTTTCTATGGGGAGATGAATGTGCTGGAAAATTTGAAATGTAATTTATCAGTGCTATGAGCAGGGCTGAAAAAAAGGCCCATTAATCTCCATTTTGCTGAGCTGGCGGCAGAAGTCTAACAGGCAGTCATCTCTGAACCAGAAACATATCTAAATGTCTACAAAAGAGTAATAAGTGGGAAAATATCTTCTGTATTTTAAGGGAGCGAGGAGAAGCAGGACCTTCTTGAATGGCAATCGTTGCATGATTCCTGTCGGCCATCAAAACAAATTTTTATGGTTATATTCTAAAGAGCTGTCGTGTTTGTCTTTCCTTATATCAGGTAGTACAGTTAATGGTGGGACTAACTACACTGTCCTCCCAATGTGTCCTAATAAAAGTAGTCTAAGATGAATTTTGTTTAGTTGAGCTAAACTCACAGGCGGCGACAATCAGAGTGATGGGTTCCTTTGCCAGAATGGTGCGTGTTGCCAGGTACTGGACATTGCAGGTGTAGTCATCCCTGTTGTCCTCAGATGTTAGATGGGCAAAGTATAGGTTGCCATCCTTTCCCACCACCACCCGATCATTCAGCTGGATGTGGTGTAGCCCTGTAGAGAGAGAGGACATGAGAAAGAGAAGGAGAGACACAATTATGACACAAAGAGGCAGTGGAGGAAAAAAGAGAAACAAATGAGAGGAGAGAAGAGAAGCTTAGCAGCAGAGTTAAGTAGTGAGAGAAACAGAGGAGGGAGGGCAGGGATGTGATAAAATCATGATAAAGAGACGTCAAGAATGTGGGCAAAAATAGAAAAAAGAGGTACTATGGATGTTTTTAAAACATGTTAAATCATAGATAAATGCATAAAGATGTATTTTGAATATGAAGAAAGAAAAGAAAAAAGATCATATGTATGAGTGACCGCTTCTCTAGGATGAGATGAGAGTGAAAAGCAAAAAGATCGATAAGTGGTCCAAATGGCCGCTTCATTGAGGAGACAGGAAGGATGTAATGGAAGGAGATGGAAGGGTAATGTACTCACCCAAGTCCATCCAGTGGATGATTGGCTCCATGGAGCTCTGCGGAGGGTTACACTTCAGGACAATACTGGAACCTTCCTCAGACTTGACGGTAATCCTTTTCTCTTTCTGTTGGGTCGGGGGAGCTAAAGGGAGGCAAGTGAGGACAGAGACATGCCTGTTAGTCTGTACACATACAAACAAGTGCACATTATCTGAGGCAAACCACAGAGCCAGACGCCTTAAACACACACACACACACACACACACACACACACACACACACACACACACACACACACACACACACACACACACACACACACACACACACACACACACACACACACACACACACACACACACACACACATAAACTGGATAAGGAGTATCTCTTCCAAAGCCCTGTTTGAGGAACTTCTGAAGGTTTGAGGAGAAAAGCCTTTTGACTTGTAAAAGAATGATTCAAGTATCATATATGTTTGCTTTACCCCCTCCTCCCCCCTGCTCATTGTTGATAACCCCACAGGAGCAACTGAAGAGGGCTTCACATGACATCAACTCAAGAGCGTTTCTGGGGAAACCGTTGTCAGGGAAACAGTGAAGGAAGGAGGTCGCCCAGGAGAGAGCCAGTCACACAGGTGGATGGATACGCCGAGGTGCTCTTTACTTTTGCCTTAGGGGCAACGTGTGTAAGTGTGTGTAAATGAGTGTGTGTATGTTAGTGTATGCTGATTATCATGTTATTGCATGTAATTATGTTCTGGGTGGCGGTACCGGGAGTGCTCGGTGTGAGCCTCCATCTGCTGACAAATGAGCTCTCTGTAAAGCAGGGCGAGGTAAAGGTTTATACGCCTGCTCCTCTTATATCTTTGTAAACCGCTCTGTTATTGCTGATAAAACCAACAACAACGCAGCTCGCTTTTAATCTGGACCTTAAAGGCATTTACGGGAGCGATGGCACCGACACTGACATCTATAAAAGACACGTGGCTCTTCTGATGTGGTGCACTTTATGAAAACACATCAGGGGAGGCTTGATTATCTTTTTACCACTTAAAACGGTGTGACTCATCTCTCCAGGCTGAAGCCCAACAATTTCACAACAGCATATATCAACTGAAGATTAAAGAATTTGAATATTCAAATCATCAAACAAAATTGAAAGACCCTTTCTTCACATCTGATCACTTGTAACTTTAGGAATAATCAGCCGTTGGTGTTTCCTTACCATCAATCTCCAGCGTGGCCTCATTAGAGACAGCGGTCCCCAGCTCGTTGGATGCGTAGCAGACATATTTGCCTGGGTACTGCTTCAAAGTCTCCATAGTGTTACTGAGTGTGTAAAATGCAGATGAGCCCGAGCGCTCTGTCATCTTCAGCTCTGGGTCAGAGCCCGGGTCGAACTTCTCTCCATCCTTTGTCCATCGAAAACTTAACAGAGAGAAAAAAATCTGTAACACAGCTGGCAGAGTGTACGCTTAAACAGCAAATTAAAAAATGTCATGAGTTTGAAAAAAATTAGTTTTCAACAAATGCAGAGTCTTAAAATGTCACCGAATTTGAGGACACAATTGGTTTGCTGCAAAATTGAGATGTGATATCCCAGCGGGGCTGACAGGCTGGTGCTGTGTAATTGCGATATTCATCTTTTTCCTGGCAACTGGAACAGTTTTCCACTTCAGAGAAAGCTAAGACACTCTGGAAATATTGCTCGAGGGCTTAATGACATTCATCCTTTGTTGAAATGAGAGCTCTGACTGGGTGAATCTGTGCATTCGTGTAATACTAATGTGAAGATGTCAGCTGAACAAGGAGAGGGAAGGTCACTGTCCTTCGGTGTTTCAAAGGATAACTGGTGGCTAGACTGCTCCGTGACTAATATAGCATCTCCAGACTGTAGGTGTCAGTGTGTGTGTGTGTGTGTGTGTGTGTGTGTGTGTGTGTGTGTGTGTGTGTGTGTGTGTGTGTGTGTGTGTGTGTGTGTGTGTGAGTGTGTGTGTGTGTGTGTTTGCTGACTAACATGGGTGGAGGGTTGCCGCTGGCTTCACAGCTCATGACGAGGTCCTCAACGCTAAAGACCGTAACAGACCCCGGCTGTGTGGTGATCATTGGAGGTCTTTTCACTGCAAGAAACCAAAAACAGAGGTACTGGTTTATTAGCACATAAAAAGTAAGGCATCTACCCACTTGTACAGTTAAATAGACAAACATGCACACTCAGTTCTTTATTCCGCACTCTTCACATGACCTGCTTTCATGCAGTAATAACTTGAGCTTTGACATACACACATATATCATTCTGGTCTACCACACAGACCTCTTTGGCACAGAAAAACAGAGATACTTCTAATTTTCCTACTTTAACAGCTCCCGATAAGTATATTCAGTCAATATCACTTAAAAACTCCCCAGAGAAAGAGATGAAATGTAGGCCGAGAAAAAGAGTGGAAGTACGAGAGCAGGCAGAGAAAATGGGTTGAGATGAGAGGAAATTGAGATAGCATAATGTAAGAACGAGAGTTCATGCAAAAGAGATACATAGCACAGTGCACCCTGTGAGACTCAGAGACAGGGAGGGGAGGGAGGAGTCTGTGGGGAAATGAAGCAGGGATTTCGAAGGGGGGAAAATGTAATGACCAGCAGAGGAGGTTTTGCTTTCTCTGTCAACACTTTCCATAATAGCTATAAAGCAAAGCCTTGATAACAGCTTGTAAAAACAAGCATGCTGGGATTTGGTGTGACTACTATATTGAACCGGTATGTTTGATGCCCCCACATGCTTTATGACCCATGTCCAGTTTTTATGTTCTGTTTTCAAATACTTATAGACAGAAATTTAAATCTTCTCTGTGTATAGCTTCAATAAATACTCTCAGGCTGTTTGCAGTGGAATAGAGGTCACAGCTTGATACTTGTAGGATAGAGTCTTTGACTTTAAAGAGAAGAGACAGAGCCCAACTCAGAGGTAAATTTACATCATGTGGGTAAATGGGTTGGGGGGTGTGAGGGAGGGCTGCAGTGCATGAGAGGAGATGGGGAGCTGAGCGGACAGGGGGAGATGGATGGAAGCGCAGCAAAGAGAGAGCACATGCAGAGCAACTGAGAAGCAGAGCAAAATGGAGACAGAAATAGAAAAAACAAACAAGGGATAGATTCACAGAGATGCAGAAAAAGACGGATAGGGTGGCTGAGGGAATTTAATGAAAGAATTCCCACTGATAGAAGAAATAAGCCCATTTCCTCATCTGATCAAATTGGAGCTCGGGCTGCAGGCGCTGCTCCATTATTGGCTAAGGAGGAGGAGAGGAGCTGGTGCTTAGTGCTTTAACTCCTCTTTATTCCGCTGTGTCTTTGATCTGAAAGCCCTGCTGCATCCTTGAAGACAGCGGCTCCTTAAATGTCCTCCATGCTCCCACAGTGATCTCACCTAATGGGAGCCAGTGAGGCTAGACACACTCTCATTTACAGAACAAAAAACAGGTGCATGTTTGTATTGCATGTTGATGTAGGTGTTGTTTTGCTGTACAGTACAACACCCACATCATTGAATACAAAGACACAAACACAAGCTCAAAGACACTGTGTACACGTACACACACACACACAAGCATAACACTGAAAATGCAGACTAATGCTGCAGGATTTAAGTGCATCACTGTGCAACAGGAGCTATAAGGAAGGAAAAAAACATCTTTGGCATAATGAAAGTGTTTACAAAAAGCTTTGCCAGAACCTGCATTAAGACAGTTAGACGTCAATAAAGTTGAAAGCACTTACGATCACTTATGTGGTCTGTTAATCCGCCATGGTGGCAAGAGAGAAGAGGCAATGAGGGGGAAAATGTTTTAGTTACAGTAAACAAGAAGTACTCAGACATAGTTAAGGGAAAACAAATAAAAAGATAGAGTTAGATTAGGATATAGAAAGAGAGATTGAATGATACAAAGAGACAACAATATAGCGACAAAGCCTGATAGAGAGACATAGATTTTTCACTGATAATTGAACAACCATTATGATACATGGACGATAAAGCAGTGTGATACGTCCTGTAATGGAGCGTATCTTTTAACTCGCACCTCCCTGTCATAGATTCTGAGGTATCTCCTTTATCGATCCCCATCATCGACATGGCTGAAGCTCACTAATTGAAAGGCAGGGGACACCTTGACCTTTTCCATCTTTGACCTGCTCCTCCTCCTTTCCTCCTCATCATCCTCCCCTCATCCTCCTCGACCCTCTCACCTCTGTGTCACCTCGCCCCTTTTGGGGATTACATTTGTAGATTTACTGCATCTCATCAACGTATGCGTGCATGAGTGCATGTGTGTCCACGCGTGTGTAATTGCTTGTTTGTACATACACTCTTGAAATGTGTGTGTGGGTGGTGAAGGATTGTGACTCATTTCAAGTAGTCTTAGATAAAGAGTGAACAACAAAGGCAAGCACTGAAAAACAATATTCTCCCTTTTCTCTCTTTCTCTCTTCATTTGAGCTCTGTGGGCAGGCCCACAACAGCCGAGGAGACGATGATCAATTTCCCTGCAGGGCCACAGGCTTAGCTGTTTTTCTAATGCCCACATATTGCATCAAGAAGGAGGAGGAAGGAATGAGGCCTAGTCAGGAAAAACATTGCTGGATTTTTGTTGTATAACTCAATTGTTGATCAAATTACCCCCCAATCAGATTCTGGTTTTCGCCAAGGAAACCAGATCAATAGAGGGACTAATCAATGCAGTATGAGGGGATCAATTACAAAGTAATTAGACACACCACAGGCCCAGATGAGCGCTCACAGAAAAAGAAAAACCGACAGGACTGAATATCCAGTATAATAGTGCAATCCAACCCCGAATATTGGGGTGAGTGAAAGAGAAACACATGTTCACTCTGATGATTCACTCTGATTAATTATGATGAAAGATCATTATTAGCCTGCTTTGATGAATCAACAATGTAATTAACACAACAAATAGAACCTTTGAACCTTGTGGAAGCATTCCGCCTGTAATATTAGGAAATGTAGGATATGAATCTGTACTCACAGTTGGGGGGTATGTGTATGGCTGCTCGGCTGGGCTGGGCAGCAAAGGAAAAGAGGAGGAGGAGGAGGTGTGGGAGGTGAGGGGAGCACCGCCTCCTACTGCCAACCTGCTGTCGCTGTGTGTGAGGCATTGCTCACTGTCCCATCAAAGTCCCACCTGCTCACACACACGTGCAGTAAAATGCACAGAGGGCCACTTCACACACACACACACACACACACACACACACACACACACACTTGTGCAGAGCAAGTGTGAGGCTGTTTTTTTTTTTTTTTCCAGGAGGCCTTGTACGTCTTTGGTCCCTCTTGTTGTCTCCTTATTTCTTTTCCTCTTCCCTTTTATTTTTTTCTCCTTTCTTCAAGTCAGGTCCACGCCCTCCTGCTGGTCTCCTCTCTGAAAGATAAAAGAGGAGGGGGAGGTGAGTGGTGGACAAGAGGCGCATGAGGGAGGGGCAGAGCGGGGCCATGTGTCAGAATGGGAGAAAAATTACCCTGCGCCATGTGGTCAGACCTATACATGGGCCGAGACATGGAGTTAACACACCAATCAAGATTTAACAATACATAACCCAGCGAAGAAAACAAATCCTACAATGCCTGTCACTGAACCTGTTCCTGTAAAAGACAAAAGAACCCTCCATTTGGATTATAACATGGCCAGTGGCCCATATGGAAAGGCCAGTCAGCAGGACAGATGGACAGAATACCACAACAAGGAGCTCAATAGAGCCTCCCAGCATCCAGATGGGCTGTGGACATACTGTACAAATGCAGACTGATGAAGTGTAAAATCAGATGATTCACAAGACAGACAAACTAGAGCTGATAATTAGGTTGACTAGTCTGGTCTTGTCTGCACTATCTGGACACAGTGTACTGTACTTGGGCGACAGTGCTGTGATAAGTGCACAATAAAGATGCTATCAGTCTTGGCGAGTCAGGCAAGCCACCCCTGATAGGAGTCTATCCGTTCTCCATCTGTACCCTTGGATTGGGTCCTCACCACAACATGCAGGCTGTCCTCCCCCGCGACACTACATCCCACAGCCCGCTGACTGTTTACAGTGCTCAGTATCACACACAAAGAACTGTTACAGCACACCATGGTTAAGACGTACATGCGAGACAAAGGGAAATGAAGATAATAGAGGGAGGATGCTTGTTTGGCAGCTCTGCAGTAATGGCAGCCTGATTAAAGAGTTTTGGCTCTGTGCACTGCTGTTTGTTGGCAATGCCACAATGGAGGGATGGGTGACCTTGGAAAGTGTACGAGGGAGGTCGGGGAGGAGACATGATGAAGATGATGGGGGAAGAGTGGAGGGGATGGAGAGCTGTGATTGTCATTCATCTTCTTTTATCTAGTGAGAGATTGATGGCTTGATTGTTAATTACCATGGAACCTTCCATGTTACTCAGTAAAAAAGTGTATCAAACAAAATCTTGGAAAGAGAAAAAGGAAGGTGGGATTTAAGTAGATAAATAGAACCCAATTAGATACAATTAAAGACCAAACGAAAGCTGAGCTCTTAATAAGGCAGTTTAAACTAACAGCATTAGGATTAAATGAGCCATACACTAACTTACTTGCTTTGTAAGAAGAAACGCACAACAAGCTAACAGAGAGGGAGAAGACAGAGGGCTTTTAAGATAAAAAGGAAAAGTTGGTTTTCAGAAGAGAGAGGGAGGTAAAGGAGGCAGAGAGAAGGAGGAAGAATGAGAGGTGATGAGAGGAGTGGAGGGATGCGGAGCGAGGGGAAGAGGAGTAGGAGGGATGACAAAGGGTGACAGCTGTGACGCTAATCCTCTCCATCCACTTGTGTACACATACACACACACTCACGTGCATACCCCTCCAATCAGTGTGCATCACTAGTTTTCTCTCTTTCTTCATCTTCTTCTTCTTTTGCTTTCCCTCTATCAGCTTCTTTAGTGGTTGTTTTCTCTAGAGACAGGGGGCCAATTACGGTGATCCGGTCTTAAAACAGCTCCTCCAAGATGCCATTAGAGGCAGGTGGTTGAAGCAGGACTAGTCAGGGAATTAGTACCGGTGTTAATGTGATCTGAGGTTGGAGCTTGGCTAACAGTGTCACATCCAAAGCAGTGGCATTGACTAAAGCAAGACGCTGACTAACAATGTGGTGCTCTGTAACTTGTCATGCCGCCAGTCTCAGACAGAAAGGAAGGGAGGCAGACGGGCAGACACACACACCTCCAGTGGTCTG
The DNA here is from genome assembly GCF_009762535.1 of Notolabrus celidotus. Lineage (NCBI taxonomy): Eukaryota > Metazoa > Chordata > Actinopteri > Labriformes > Labridae > Notolabrus > Notolabrus celidotus. The sequence continues at coordinate 18,595,594 of NC_048282.1, read as the reverse complement.
ACAAAAGAAATCAGACAGTTGAAAAGGCATGGTCCAGTGGGCTTCAGTCAGGAGGCAGACCAAGCCAAAGAATATTCTGGTCATGTTGAAGAGGAGCAGTAAAGGGGAACACTATAATGGGTTGAGAGGGGTGTGTACAGGAGGGACTGTGTGGGGGAGAGAAAGAAGAGGGAGACACCCTGAAAGAAAGAGGCAGACTTGACATGAAGGTTGCCATGTAATGAGGCTGACCCAGCCACCCAAATATGCTGACAACACACACTGATGTGGTCTAACACACTAACAAACACACACACACACAAAAACACTTCCTATCTGTGTGCCTGGCATGGTGCCTTGTGGCGCTCCATTATCACAAGGGTGAGGGACACTGACACCAAAGCAGATGCCTGATTTCACATCTTTAAGCTTTCCGCAGAGCAGCTGTCACGGATCCAATCCCGGACCTGTTACCTGCTTCATTGGACAGGGTCAAAGGTCACTCCTGGGATAGATGCTTGCAGCTGGGCTGAGATGACCTGGCAGAGTGTTTCTGAGTGCTTTTAAAAACTATTATCGCCGCCGGGATGTCAACTGTTGCCATTAAAAGTCATTCAATCACAGGGAGATTGCAGAGCGGGTGGTTCATGTGTTGAGGTTTGAGGGCGTGGTTGTCTTTTTCCAGAAGAACGCCTGAGTGTAGAAAATTAGCCGTCAACAGGCCATGTATCAAACGAGGCAAATCAAGAGTCAATTTTGCAACCCCTTCAATTATTCATGAGTTCCTGCTTTGAGGCGTTTTGCCTGCTAAAACATAAATAAGTCAAACCATCGTATTATACTGTAAGTGTTGTTTTCATTAGTAGGCTTTAATTGCTGCACCATTGTGGTGTATACTGCTCTTGCCATCCATTAGATCCAAAACGGCACCCTCCCTCCTCTGCAAAATGTAGTAATTAGTATTAAGTAGACATGTTGGGTGTTGCCAAGGACTTCAAGTGCTGAATAGACTGTCTTTTTGTAAAGGAAGGGCAACACACACATCAAGCCTCTTGAGTCAAATCATGTTTTAAGTTTCACACATTTTCTGATCCCCTTCATGCCAACCGCCTACATATACATGAGGGACTTTATCCTCACATATCTGTGTGAGGAGCTGTGGTATGGTTACATGCCTGGTGCATTTTCTTTCAACACTTTAAAACATGCAAACATAAATTCTGATACTTTGATGAAGAAAACTCCACTATTAGGTTTATGAGTGAGCATACGTGTATGTTTTTTTTGGAGTGTGTTCAAACATGTTTGCAGGTCTTGTGTCCTGTCATGCCTTGCTTTTAAATATTAACTACCTCCAGCTGTGAAGACGTGTAGGGGGAGAGGATATGGGACGGAAGGAGGAGGGAGAGAAAAATAAATGAATACATGCCCCCCTTTACCCCCTACTACCCCCCAGGGTGCATCTGTCTGGTAGAACATCAGGTTGAAAAGAGACAGACAGAGGGACGAGAGAGAGATGGAGCGATTAAGACATATATAATGAGAGCATTCACTAAGAAAAATGGACTGATGGGCCTTAAAGACAGAAGCAGTGAGTGATTATAAGGGTCAATGGCAAAGTGAGGAGGGGGTCCTAGAAACAAGGTGATGCTGGCGGGGGGTGGATCATCAGGCCCCCCTACAAAGTGAATTATTCATAGAAAATCTCCTTCCTGTCGGCACAATTTGCCCTAAATTCACCCAAATTCATAATTCATTCAAGCCCCTCACCATACATTTGGTCTGGTCCCAGACAGATGCTGTCCAGCTATACCTGGTGTCTTTGCTCTGTCTGTCTGATTGTCTCCTTCATTCCCTCCCTCCTTCCTCTCTCTTGCAGGGTCATGTGTAATTCATGAGCCTGTTGCAGTGAGACAAGTCTCAGACCCACTTTGTCGCTCCAGCAGAAAAATACCACAAATCATGTGAAATAATACCTGTTCCGGCTCAGCTCCACAACTCACTTTCAACACAGAGGTGTATTTAATCATTCAGCACTGGGAAGATTGCATTTCTTACTACCCTTTCTCATACTTTTAAAAAGTGCTTCTACTTAGGAGCCAAACCTTTCAATAGGAACGCTCCGAGAGCGACATGTACCCATTTTCCTGTCACCTTTTTATCAGTCGTCTCTTCCTCCTCTCTCAGCCCCCTTGGTATCTGACACTAAAAGCTTTCTTCAATTCCCCTTCGATCACTTTTCACAGAACATTCCTTGTCCCTCACCCTCTCCCTCTCTCTCCTTTCTACACTCACCACTTTTCTCTCCATTAATTCAATAAACTGCTGCGGTAGCACTCTAGCTTGGACAATAGGCAACGCGGCTGATTAATTCAATATTTGCATCTTTAAAGGAAAAGAGGCTTCCAAACACAGTGGGGAGCTCAGATCTCCATCATGCCAGTACCCTTTGTTTAAAAGGCAACAAACATGTGTTGCAGGGCCAATGATCTATGGATTACTCAAAATGGAAATATGCCAGCTGTAAAAAAAAAGCTGCAAGAGCTACAAGCTATCTAGATCAGTGTACACAGACAGCACATTTATCAGTACCACCATTAGCATAAGCCCGGCTGTTGGACGCTTTGAAACTCCCAGTTGTGTCAAAGCGTCGAAATATTGCACGCAATATCTGCCTCTTTTTCTCTTCCTGAGGCCACACCCCCTCCCCCACCTTTGTTCTGTCAAAGGTTAGGGGTTAAAATTGGAGTGACACAAAGCTGGAAAAAAGAAAGGTTGTCAGAGGAGCCGTTAGGGCACTCGCCCACTCTCTCTCAATCTCTCTCTCTCTCTCTCCCTCCTGGTTGCCATGACAACAGGGTCTCCACTGCATCCCGCCCTTGTACATACAAATTCAGTTATTCGCACACATGGACACTAACAGGTTTGCGGTATCACTTACGTATGCGCACGCACGTACACATGCTCACTCATTTACTGGCACACTGACAGGCTTCCCCTCAAACACACGCACACTCAGATTCATGTATAGGGACAAACACTGAATGTCTTTACATCTAGGCACACACACTGAAAGAAGCCTGTGGACACACAAAATGCAAGCCTTGCAAAAAGTGTTGAAGTCTTGCAAATATTCACAATGTGAAATCTTTAAGTGGCCACTCAACTTATGATTCCTCCGCTCCATTACAAATTTCCACACTCTTCCTCCTTTATACATCAATAAACGCACACAATCATTCCTTCAAGAGCAGCTACCTCTGCCGTGATTTATTTATTGATGTTTTTCCCCGTAAGACACATTGGGAATAGTAGAATAAAAGAAGCGGTGAATTATTCAAGGAGAAGGGAGTGGACTCATTAAGACTGTGGTGGCTGGAGAAAGAGAGGAGAGGTGGATGGATGGATGGATGGATGGATGGATGGATGGATGGATGGATGGATGGATGGATGGATGGATGGATGGATGGATGGATGGATGGATGGATGAATGGAGTGACAGTGAAAAGAAAACAGAGAAAGGAAAAGAAGGGCAGCATCTGCAGGAGATCAAAGGGGGGTTGACAACAAGTCAACAACTAAAAGTCTAGAAATTGAACAGAAAATGAAAAAAAGCACAGGCAGGATGAAAGGAACACAAAGAAAAATATTGCTTTAAAAAAATAGTGTAAAAGACAGATGTGAAGAGGCAAATACAGTTATGGGATCACTGACCAGTAAAAGCTCTGCAGCGATCAGAAACAGGGGTGTTACCCTGATGTAATAGCGTATCAGATTCCCCATATGTGTGTGTTTGTGTGCATGTGTATTCATGTGTGTTGCTGTTGTGTATCGAGAAAAGATCGGGCCGTGTGTCAGCAGGTCAGCTAATCTCTCCTGTCAGCTAATGGATCCAGTCCTGCAGATGGAGTGCTGCCTCCAGGTCTCTGCTTCAAGCTTGTAAGCTGCTGCTCACTTAAAACCACAATTGATAAGCTAATTTGCTTATGGCTTGCCTGTCAGTCAGTTAGTCACAGGAAATGGAGTATGGCCAGGCGATGAGTAAACAGAAAAATACATAGGGACGGGAGCAGTTTGTGTTCGGTTAGGTAAGTTCATCACTGTGCACTTTTGTTTTCCTCAGTTAAATAATCACAATATGGTAGCTGTGCTGCAATGTTGAATTTCTTCTTCTATTTGCCTTCAATTTGTGTAATTATGCATCATGAAGGAAAACAGTCACATTGGGAAAAGAAACACAAACAACAAGGAAACAGATATTTTCTTTACATCTTTACACTAAATGAGAAACATATGTGTTTAGCATCATAAAACAAAAAAACACGCTCACACAAACACGAGCATAAACGATCACACATTGCTGGGCTCTCCCCTTTGGGCGTCATTTGCTTCATTAGCAGCAGCATCACTCAGATTCTGTGCCTGCAGCACAAAGCACAGTAATTATGGACACACCCTGTGTGTCAGGCAGAAGATATAAGATGCGATGCATACACCCCCCTGTGCACCCATCGCGTCCGCGCAGGAACATTGTTATGCACTATGTGTGCAGCAGGAACATGCAAGATGAACATAAGCAGCTCATGAACCTCTTCTATGGCATAATGGTATAGTGTTCATAGAGTACAAAGTTAATGGGTTTGCTTGCGTAAATAGGAGCAATCATGACATTATGAAATTACTTGGAGAAGCTATTAGGAGTGACCTTCCCTCTCTCCCCTTCCTTGCTTCCTTTTAGGTGTCCTCCCCTCTCCTATTCTCCTTGCCTTCCCTCCTCTTTATCTCTCACAGTCAGCCTCTCCTCTTTTCTCCTGCTCCTCTGGAGCCAGAAGCCTCACTGATGTCTTTTTTTTTTCTAACATGCATTTTGACCTTCACTGCCACTTTCACTGTCTTCCTTCCCTTTACCTTTGCCGGGATATTTATGCTGTTTGGGAAGAGGGGCTCAGTGGCGATCCTTCAGTAAACGCATTGTGTGCTGTTATTCATTCCATAGAGAGGAAATTAAAGGGAGATCAGACTGCTGGAAAGGAGGTTTTATGGGAGTGTGTTAGTAAAGCCTTTGGGGATCAAACTGGAGCCCGGCAGCCCAGTAAAAAAGGAGCTGATCTGACAGTGGTAGCCCTGCAATCAGATGCAGCAGTTTAACACGGCTGGAGATGTCAAACCAGTTATTACAACACACACAGTATGCAACAGCACCAGAGGGAAATCAGCCACTGATGCAGATGCCTGAATAGCAATACCCAAAATATAAGAAGAAAAAAAAGCATTAATGTGACTGAAAGGCCAGGCTTCATTGTTATTCAAGTCAGCTGTGCAAACATACAATATTGATCATCAGGAGAAATATAAGTCTTTAAGAGAACCCTGTTGTTGAGGTTAGCTGATAAGTGTCGGAATGAAAGGGAGCATATGTGTGCGTTTGACTGTGCATGCGTGCGTGTGTGTCAGGGCTACTTCAAGTCAAGTGTGCTGGCAGTGGTTGGTTTGTGTTGGCTGTTGCAGGTAGTGATGTCTGAGGAGGGGCTGGACACTCAGTCATTCGGCAGACAGAGAGAAGAAGGAGGAGAAGGGGGAGGGAGTGGTCCCTTGGGCCAGGTGATAAGTGGCCCATATAGCGTTGGAGGACACAGCTGCCTGCAGCTCTTGTGACACGCAAGGACACTGGTCGTCTACCCTGGGAGAATCGGCACGCCACACCCTGAGGAGAGGGGCGGAGTGTGTATATGTGACCTACGACCTCCATCACAACAGGTTAGGTACTGTGAAATTTCATGTCACAGAGAAAATATAGTGCTTTTACTGAACAGACATAATGAAAATCATGTTTGATTGACCTGAAAACATGACTCTGACTATGAGGAGATATCTGTCTATTTCACAGGGTCTCAACCACAGGTTCATTGCTCACATGATGCTTTAAAAAAAAAGGTGTTCCTGGCCCTGAGTTACCCTGCCGATGGCTGCTTGCTCAGAGTTACTTTGTCAGAAACATTTGTCAAGGTCTCCTTAGGATGGATGTAATCCTGTCTTTTCCACCACTTCAGGGAAATGAGCTGCTGGCAGGGCAAGGTCACACATAGTGCTTTGCTAACGTATTTGCATGGAAGAGCCCCAGTGGCACAACGACTGTGGGAAAGAGGCTTGCTTTTTTTTCTAGTCTGGCACAGGAATTATTGAGACCTGAAGGGGTACCACATGAAAGCACTGAGTCCATAAATAAAAACATACATCAGACGTGCTCTAACCCCTGCACAGATTGTAAAAGCACACAGTTCTTTATCAATCCAAGCAATGCAACAGAGAAATAGAAATAATTGCAAATAAGTAACAACACAGGCAAACCAGGCAGCTCTTGTAAAAACACAGGCATAACCAAACAGGTGTTGAAAGCTAACTGTAAAGATGCAAGAGACAGACTTTTGGCAAAACAGCTCACCGGACCTTGTGATTCATATCTTCAAAATGATTAACCAGGGCAAACAACAGCTTCTTAGCAATCCCATTAACTTTGTTAAAAAAGTTGCAGAAGCAGCACATCCCCTTAAGTGCTCCTCATCTAATCAAATCCAAGGTCTTCTGGGGATGAGGAAGGAGATACACCGTCCCTAAACAGCTAGCACATGCCTATCAGGTGGAAACGGAACGGAAAGATAATGGGATGTGTGTGGATGAAAAGGAATGAGAGTGTAAGAGAATAGGATGATCTAGCCTTCTTAGATCTACATTAATAAAAGGAAATGATCACAGGCTCATAAACTGTGGAACAATGAATTCAAATCTACCATCAGGAGCTCTTCCTTTGTTTGATTTTAAGTGCTTACATTCTGAATAAGCAATGTTATTGATTTATTTGTTGTCCAATATGTAAATCTTTCCAGCTTCCTGCTGAGCTGCACTTTCACTGCATCGTTTTAATCCTTCACCTTCTTTCCCTGAACAATGATGACAAGCCAGTATTGAAGACTTATCGTTGTGAATGAAGGCAGAAATAGTCAATCAAAGAAAATTGTGATCTCTTTAAATCACTTTACTTATTGGCTGAACTTTGAAAACTTCTGGTGTTAAAAACTCTGGATGAAAGAAAGTGATGTGTTCAATATTTCTTCACTAGAACTGCAGTCTTAAGATGTTTTTTTTTGTCCTGCAGCTTTATCCAGTACATGTTTGGTTTGAAAAATCAATAAACAAAAAGAAATGTTTAATATACAAGAAGGAGAGATGCCTCGCTGGAGCTGCTGTTTGTCTCTATACCTCATCATGTTTCTGCTGCTCTCATCTCGCTGTCATCAACACACACGGGAAAAACAGCAACGTACAGAAATATGAAAATGCACATTCATTGCTCAAACCTACACACACACCCAAAACACACAAAAAGGCGTGTAGCAGCAGAAAGCAAAGGTTGGTTTAGGTGATTGTCTGGCAAGATGAGTCAGTTTGAGGGAATTTGCCTGCCATTCAAATCAGTGTAAAGGGGAATGAAAGACAGCAAAGTGACCTGGGAAACAAAGTTTGCATGGTGATATGGCTGCTAAGCTTCACACATGGTGTAAGGTTATTGTTGTGCTTCACCTGGGTGTGTACTTGTGTGTTAGTGTGTAAAGGTGTGAGTGTTTACTTAGGATGTGACAGGTCAGTATCATCATGCATGATTCATTTTGTTTGTCTTGTGGGAGTGAATGTGTGTTTTAGTGTTTGTTTGCGTGTGTGTGTGTGTGTGTGTGTGTGTGTGTGTGTGTGTGTGTGTGTGTGTGTGTGTGTGTGTGTGTGTGTGTGTGTTTGTGTACAAATGTCCACCCAGTGTCTCGGCCTAGGTGTCAATACCCCTGCCTCCCATTTCTTTTCTCACCCTGCTATCACCATGACAACCTCCTGACTCCGGTTCAGCTGCACACAGAAAATATTTCCCTCCCCTCCCCCTTCTACATGTTCATCCTCCTCACCCCATCCCCCCATACTCTCTCTCTCTCTCTCTCTCATCTATCTGAACTTTATAGTCTCTACCTTCATCTCCTGTCTCCTGAGTCCCCATCCCTTACTCTCTCTCCATCTCTTGCTGTCTTCAGTTCCCCTCTTCTGTCTACATGCTACCAACACTTAAAAGAGTTCCCCCTTCCCGACTGTCATCTTTGCAGAAAGTATTTTATTTACGCTCCTCTATCTCTTTCACTTCAGTTCTCTATTCTTTGCCCCCTGCTGATTGCCTCTCACTCTTTATATCAGTATGAAACTTCCCCTTTCTCTCTCCCTGAACTCATTCACCCCACCCCTACCTCCTAGTTTTCCTCTTCTCCTTCTTTATAGAAAGTTGCCTGTGGAACAGTGTCCTCCATCTGTGCTGTACTACATCTTCATTACGTTCAACCAACCTATATCATACACAATGCAATTACAGGTAGCATTCTATCAAACCCTGCCATCAACTTTTATCAAGCCCGGGAGAGAGAGACCTTCCAGTCCAAGGGGAAATTTGCAGTCTGGCAGTGCATCGATACAATCCCTCGACCTTAAGTGGCTGACTAACTCCCATCGCATCTGTTATCATTATCATCGGCAAACCATTTCTGTTCCGTAACTAAATCCAATCATTACCAATGGAGTCCGCAGTGGAGATCCATTTGAGGCGGAGCGGCTTTTGCTCTCCAACAGAGGAGGGCCAGGCTCCATCAAAGGCTGCAGCGTTATCTTAGGCACGCAGCCCTGTCTCAGCTGTAGACCCCCGTCTCTGCAAAATCCCCCCTCCCAGTACGTCGCCACAGAGCCCCGTCCACGCACTAGTGTGTAGCGGTGCAAAGAGATCAAGGACGTGACATTTTCCGGAACTCGCAGCAATTTTCAGGCGAGGCGCAAAATGAAAGAGAGTCAACTGACAACCTGTTCTGTCCCGCCCGTGTTTGCAGCTGTCTCGGTGTGAGTCTGTGTGCGTGTGCGTCATCTCCCGTCAGGCGTTTAAAGGAAGTGACAAATATATCTGGTGTTATATTATCTACTCCAGGAGGCAGACAGAGTGAATAAGCAAAAAAAAAAGTCAGGATGCTGTTTTATCTCCTCTCTATAAATAATGTTTTGCAGAGCTTCTCTTGCATCATCTTTTCTTTACCCCCCTCCACCTCCCCCAGGGTTTCTGCCCTGCACATAGAAGCCCCATCTGATGCCATAACTTCACCGCACTCTCTCAGATCTCTTTTTCTTCCAGTTTTGCTTCACTTATGAGCGATGACAGAAAGGATTTCACCACAATTCAAGCGAGAGGAGAGTGGGAGAGAAAAACAGATAGAAGGGCCACAGGGATGCAGTGGAAGCTTAGGTGACCTTTCCCTGTGGCTAAACAACCGGTTGATGAGCTTTTCATACAGAGTTAGACCAACAAGGTCTGACATTCCACATCTATACTGTAGACACATTACAAAGATGCTTGGGGCAAGAGCTGGATACTCTTGTTTATACTCCTACACTCTTATTCGTGAGCTACAAGACACACGAATATTCACCCTCACAAGGAGAAAATAGAACAGCAGCAGTATCCTTGTACACTTAATCCCCTGCCATAGTTGAAAATATCTAAATCATCTTCACCCCGTGATAGCATTGTTTAAAACGTGCTGATCATGCTGGTTTTTATGTAGGACACCCACACGGCATGTCAGCAACTCCTGCCAGTGAGCTCTTGCAGAACAAACACAGCTTTTGCATGACAACATTTCCCAGTACCTCAGACACTTTGACGTGATACGAACTGAAAGCAGAAAGTAGCTTTATTGGGAGAATCAGTATATTGTTGGGATCAGATCTATATAAGGCCACAAGCTGAGACACTTATGCAGCTGTTACCATTTTGTAACTGCGTGAGGTTGTGAGAGTTAGAAATGTTAGAATTTCCCAGTAGTTCTTAAGCTGGGTCACTCCAAAATGGAACATTAGGCGTTTTTTCGACCGCAACTAGGGACTTTATCCCTGAACTATGTGCGTTTCCACCGGAGAAACCAGGGTCTACATTTAGTTCAGGGGTAAATAATCTCCCCCCTGAAATACCCCTGCTTGGGGGGTAGTACTTTTCAAAGTTCCTGGGACTTTCAGTTGAACGTTACGGTGTTTGTGGAATTTACACAGTTGTTGAAACACAGAGGGAGTTCCTGGGAATGCATACTAGTTTAGTTTTTTATTAAGCTTTCAAAATATTATTAATTTTTTTTTTCCTCCATATGTCACTGGCCTGATTTGCACAATCTACCTGGGACTTCACCCTGGGGTCGAAACGCAGACAACAATGGGGGCACAGGAACCTTTTAGTTCTGGGGGCTAAAAGACCCCAGAACTCTTGGTTGAAATGCACCTATAACATGTTTTGCGAAAAGATAAATATCTTGTTGGCCGTTACGGGGAACCTGAGTGTGTGTTTGTGGAGCTGGGAAGGGAGCCACAGGATGCTCTCAAGAAATATTAATCAATGTTGTCAATGGACCAGGACATTGCCTAAAATGGACCAAGATGTGCCAAATATTGACTTGGTGTTCATGGAGACCATCACGTAGCCGAGATTGAATGACGTTCATCGTGAAGTGTTTAAAAGCTGTGTATTGTATCAAGTAAAGCAGAGCCTCAGAGTACCTATACAACAGCTTCTTCTGACACTTGTGGAGGCGGACGGGCCCCTGCAGGCAGACCAAGGGGCCAAAAACAGTGGGAAAAAGTGCGTACGACAGTCACACAGCTAGTAACAGCCCTGTCACTAATGTTTACCGTTAGATTGTTTGTCATCCCCCCCCCCCCCCTGTCTCAAACACAGGCTGGTCAAAACAGCGTTCAGCACAGTCATAAATAAAAGAGAGACTGTCTGGACTGCTGAAGGCGGATAGTCGCAGGGAAGAATGAAAAGATGGAGAGGAGATAAAAAAGAGAGTTATGAGTCCGTATAAAGATTGATGATATATGACAACTATTGAGTCTGAAGACATCACACCTTATGTCATCCTGTCAGTTTGGTCTGTGGGCAGTTCTACTTTTTATGTTTGGAGTTTTGTTTGTCACATTTAATGAGTGTCAGAGACTCACTAAGCACACAACCTGTGAAGATGCAGGTGAGCCGCATGTGTGTGTATCAGTGTGTGAATGTGTGTATGTACTTGGCAGGTGTGCATCTGCCCCTGTGCACACTGACATTTCAATCGCAACAGGATCTTTGTCCTTTACCCTCCCATTTCTCTCTCTTCCCCCCTGTATCTTTCTCTCCTCATCTTCCTACACTCCTCCCGTCTTAACCTCCACACTCTCACACTTTCTGCCCGTCACCCCAAGCAGGATCACACTTCAATGCTCAGTCAATATTATTAAAGATAACAAAATGCTTTCTCTCCCCTCTAGTATGCCACTTTCTCCCATGCTTCCTCTGCCACACCCATCTGTGCCAGGCCTGCAAAGAGGATGAGGTCTTTGCGTATGTGTATAATTACCTCCTTAAGCTTGTTAAAAATGTCCGGGCCCTGTGTCTGTTCTCTGCAGTCGCTCTCTTTATCTTCATGTGGTTTGTTTCCTGTGTTTCGTCTTTACTCAATTCATCCCCCTCCTTCCCCCAATGTGACATCTGCACCCCTGAATAAATCTATTTTCCCCTCTGTGTTGCTACTGTGTGTTCTCAGGGGATTGCACCTTTTATCTTTTCCTCGTATTAACAAGAAGCGTCACCCCATGTCTCCTTATCGCTTCCTGCTGCATTAGTCAGTCCTCTCCTCAGCAATGGATTTCAACAAATGATTTACAAAAACAGCAACACAATACTGTGCCCTGCAAGTTTCGCCACATAAACAGCATTGCTCAATTTTTCTTTCTGTGCAACAGAGCACGATGGCTGATGTAAACAGACATCTTAAAGCTAAATATAGAGTCTCATTATTGCAGCACGGGCACTGTGGGAGACTCCCTGTATAGCGCCATGCCCAATTACCTCTGATCAATTCAGAGAGCAAACTCAAACAACTTCAACACCAGCCTGATTTAAGAACACAAAGTCTGCATCAAGGAGAGGCTAACAAGAACAAACTCAGACACCCACCCTTTTTAGGTAGAGACTGTGTAACGGGCTACCATGGCCTAATTCCTTAAGGCTAAGAGCAGATAAGGACGGAGGGAGGGAGGGAGGGAGGGATGTGGTTCATACATTGTAAAAAAATTTAAAAAAAAAGGAAAGAAAAGAAACCCAGACAAATAAGTGAGTAACTTCTCTGTGCAAAGTCTCCTTGTCATGCAAATTATTTGCAACTTGGCCAAAGAAATATAATGAGATGGAGAGTCATTCCAAAACACACCAGGCTGACGACTCTCTGCTTCTCTAACAGAAATATGTTTAGAGGAATGGAATGTGGCAAAATTGAATAACAAAAATGAATTGAAATTAAATCAACATATACAAGACCAATAGTAACAGGTATAATTACAGTTTTTTTTGTAAGAAATAGGCTATGATAATCTTGGTGTATGTCATATTAATGTTGGGATTAAAGTCCTAATTTTTTTTTTTTTTAATGCTTCATCTGTACCCCTGCATGCGATGGGGAAATCTGATGAGGGTCATGGAAACACAGCTTTTGTAACTCATGAAAACAAACTTAGAGAGCAACTTTCTCTGAATTCTGTCTCCACTTTGTTTCTGACATTTATTTAATCCTTAACATTTTGTTTCTGAATCCCTCTCCTGCTGTCCATAATCGATTCTCTTCTCTGTGGCTCTTTTCTTACGATACTCTCTCTTTGTCTCCACGGCTCTTGTCTAGCATTACCCTGTTTTAACCTTGCCCGCCCCTCCTCTGCTCTCCTCCAGCCAGCGCCTGCATGCATGTGGTGGGTGGGTGTAGTGTGTAATAGGATGGCACAGTAGGTGAGATTAAATTAGGCCAGTGTATGGGGATTACAACCCACTCAAAACCTGATCTCCTCCTACTCTCTGTAATCCAACCCTAATGAATATATCATGGCTGACACAGCAGATAATGTGCCTGAGAGAAAACACAGTCACAACATCACCAAGATATGCAGACGAGACAAATACAGACAGACTGTTTACTTACATCACCTGCAGTACTCCAGGATGCTACGTCTGCTCAAGAGTGTTTCATGCCCCATTTATTTCAGTTATAGTTTATTCAAATACGTTTTTTGTGAGGGGAGCCAAGTGAAACAAAATCAATGCACTTCAATGTTAACTCCAGATAAATAAGCCTTTAATGGATCCAGAACACTATCAAGCAACACAATGTTCCTTTTAAGAGACGGATGTATTTCACTCAGTCAATGTCAAGAAAATTTAGTACAGTGCACCTGCTCGGATGACTAAAACCAAAATTGTTTTTGCCTGGCTTTTAACTTAACATACCAAGCACGCATTCCAAACTTGTGAAGGAACTTTGTAGACTTTCATTTATGTACAACTGAAGTCAACCTTTAACCAACTGAATTTGTACTTATCCAGCTTATCCAGGGAATAGCCATGCCCCGCCTTAAATTCTGATTGGCTTTATTGACCTAAGTGGCCACCCCAAAACCCTGAACAATGATTTGGTATTTGCCTCGTCAGTTGCAGTGCTTATGTCCTGTGAACTAAACTGTTTGGGCTGTGTTGCAAAAGGCTGCAAACAGCTTTTCAATGTAACATATTTTCCTTTTGTAAAATCTCTATATATAAGATATAAAATCATTTAGATGCTTTCATGTCAGTGGATATGAAAAAGTGGGGTAAAAATGCTATAATGTATGTTAATAAACTTAATGCCACCCCTGCAAAAGCTAGTGCCCCACTTTGGCCACCCCAGTCAAAAAGTCTGGCTCTGCCCCTGTTTGAGGGAACTTAAGGTGCATTTCGACCAAGAGTTCCGGGTTCTTTTAGCCCCCAGAACTACTTTCCCCGGAAATAAAAGGTTCCTGTGCCCCTGTTGTTGACTGCTAGATTATGTCAATCAGGCCAGTGACATATGGAGAAAAATATTTTGAAATCTTATTAAAAACTAAACTAGTATGCATTCCCAGGAACTCCCTCTGTGTTTCAACAACTGTGTAAACTCCACAAATACTGTTCCGTTCAACTGAAAGTCCCAGGAACTTTGAAAAGTACTACCCCCCAAGCAGGGGCTTTTCAGGGGGGAGATTATCTACCCCTGAACTAAATTTAGACCCTGGTTCCTCCAGTCAAAATGCATGTAGTTTAGGGGTAAAGTCCATAGTTCCAGGGTAAAGTTCCTACGGTGGAAAAACGCCTATACAGTTTCTCCATATCAACTCTTGGGTATGCTTCCATGATGCTTTACTGAATATGCTCTGGCATAAATCTCAATATTTCAATCCAGCCCAAGTTTCTGAGGGGCGAACAGAAACTACTGTCAGCTGCTTGACAGTGTGAATGCGTCACAGCTGAAATGCATGATAAACGTTGAGACAGCTTCATCAACCTTGGTCAAATAGTGACGTAAAGCTTTCACACAAGACTGCAGTTTAAAACTGGTATTCTTTTGACAATCTATCGAGCAAATAAATGTCAGAATGAACCATTTTCTCTGGCATATATTAAAAGAGAAAAAAAAGGAACAAAGATGAAAGCCATGCCAAGGACATTGAGAAGCACTGTCGAGGGGAAACTGACATGAAAAGAGTAAATTCCAACAGCAGTGAAAAAGCCCTCAGAAAGGCTTAGCAGAACAGTATGATGTAACCTAAAGCAAAGCAACAGGGCTGAAGTAGCCAACAGTACCGAGATACATCATGCCTCAGAGTTTCATTAAATATGCAGCTGGCCTCTCAGCAACAAATCAATAAATTAGTAAAGCAATGCTGTCTTGTACCATTAATACTCAGCCTGTGCATTGTAACCAAAACCAGATTGGTACAATAACACACAGTCCTCCAAACGGTCACAATATGGCCACTGCTGTAATAATGTCCAAAGAATAAATCAAATCAAAACATATGGCTGATATTCACTTTTAATTTTAAGTTTGCTTAATTTTTTCTATTCATGTTTCAAAAAGCAACCAATGGCAGCACAGGTAGATCAACCCCCTGCAGATGCTTTTTCATAGCTAGCTAACAGAATCAGGCTAAGCTATTATAACCTAAAATTACTACAATATAAAACTTTAATGTATCATAATAGTATGTAGTATGTTTGCTATGCAAAGACCAACAGATAATCTGGATAATTAGGTCAAATTTCTCAGGTTATTATCATTAAAGGATAATTACTGTAAGCTAACTGTTAGCTAATAGTTTAACCAGCATGCCACAAAATATTATGGCTTTTAATACAAATTAAGCCTATTTTTACTATTACTGCAGCTTTATATGGTTTCTCATCAAACCACATGGCCCTCTTCAAGTTTAAAATACGATTGGAATTCATTCAGAGCCATTGTATCAGCACTAACAATATCTCAAGAATGGTTTGCAGGGCTGCTGGTGGCCTAGCGGTCTAAGCGCCCCACGTACAGAGGATCCAGTCCTCGTCGCAGGGGTCGCCGTTTCGGCTCCCGGCGACCATTTCCTGCATGTCTTCCCCCGCTCTCTACTCCCCATATTTCCTGTCTCTCTTCAGCTGTCCTATAGAATAAATGCAAAGAGGCCAAAAATATAACCTTAAAAAAAAAAGAAAAAAAGAATGGTTTGCAACAAAAAAAAAAATGTTTTTCTATATGGCAAAACAAGCTAAAGCTATTAGCTTTCAATTTTTTTAATTTTGTTTTAGTTTTGTTAACATGCAATTAATTCAACTTAGACTTCAAAACTACAATCCAGCAATGTGCCATCAGACACTTGACATTATCGTTCACAAGTAAAAGGCAATAAACCAACACTAGTAGTCTATGTGATGTACAGTTAATCTTTTCATTGCAACATCTCATACTAGACACTGTTCATGATAAAACACACATGCACACAAATGCACAGAGCATCATCTTAGACGATCAACAGAACACTGCATAGAAGCACACAGAGGGTCAATTTAGTCCAATTATAGTCACTGGTGTGGAATAAGAGGTCTCTTTGACAGAGCTGACTGTGGTCCGGATGGAGTGACACGGAGGGGAATTCTCTGTTTCACTAAGACAAAGACATCATTTTGCCAGAAGACAGAAAAAGGAAAAGGACAGCATAAAGGAGGGACAGAGAAGGTCAGACATGGAGTTACATATCTCCCTTATTCATATTCAACCTTGGCTTTATTGCTCCTTCTCTCCAGTCGTGTTCTTCATTCTAAACAATGTGCGCTGAAGAGATTAAATTTACAGAATTGGATTTTTGGTTGGCACCATACTAATAACAAAGTGATAGAAAATGTTATTTAATATATATTTGCTGGTTTAAAAATATGTTTCGACAATTACTGAGGCCTCCAGTTTCATTATTGGTTTGGCAGTAATTAATTTCTCTCCAGGTTTCACATAAAATCCACTTTGGGGTTCCAGTTTTGTAATTTTATCTGCCAATATCATATTTGTTTCCCAGGGGGATTCTACAATTTCTCCTCTCTCATACCATCACTTCTGAGAGCTGTAGTAAAGTAATTCGCTCTGCAAAATTAAATTCATTTCCATACATGACGCCTCGATTTGTGCCTTCGTCTCCATCACAGGTTCAATTGTATAATAGGGCTGGATTTACGAGCCTTTGTCTGAGAGCCTCTTTCTGGGAAGACTAATAGGAGCCCCAGTCATTATTTTGATTAAGACCCGATGTGGGCTTCTCCGTCCACCACTGTATGAATACTGATATGACAAGTGAAACCAAAGACGTGTGTCGCAGGACAGAGACAGAGATGCGGTAAAGGGAAAATGGATTACAGAGGTTGAAAAGTTTGCTCAGAACAGGACTCAAAAGTGGAGACTGGAACAAGGTGGTTCAGAGAAATTGCAGTGACAATCCTTTCCAGCTTTGTCTCGTCTTCCTTAACAGCCTTAATCTTTCTGCCATCTCTGTACCATCCTGCTGCTTTTTAAACCAATCCTTTCCATGTGTAAGTTTTCCTCCCCGCCCCGCTTGCCTCGTTTCACCTTTGCAAATTTCACCCTCCTCTTCTAGCTGGCCTCCTTCCCTCCTCCTCAATGCTCCATAATCATTTACCCGTGGCTGGTCTGTCAATCCATCTGACCCTAAGCTCCCCTAAATCACCACAATGTATTCTCCACCAAACCCTGACAGCATGTCTACACGATCCCCCACTTGACACCCAGTGGGCCGACTCCCATCTGCGAAGTCTAAATCAAACAGCCTCCAAGCTGCAACCAGGGAGGGTGTGCGGTGTGTGTGCGTGCGTGTGTGTGTGTGTGTGTGTGTGTGTGTGTGTGTGTGTGTGTGTGTGTGTGTATGTGTGTGTGTGTTAAAGGGGGACTCTGACAGCATCCTGAATGTGCACATGCAACTGTGTGCTCACACGTGCAAGCCATCAAAGAACCCACACAGACACACACACGCTGGAGGATAACTCAAGGGAGTTCACTCAGAAGCCCTTGGATCTGCGTTTGTGATTTTGTAACTTTACAATTTTTTATTCTCAGAGGAGGATGAAAAGAAAACTAGAGATGAAAGTTATTGTTGACACTTCAGTCTCAGAGATAGTTCTTTTGCTTAACCCTTATTTTACCCCGCCGCTACTTCAACGGTTGAAACCCCACAAAGTGGTGAGTGCGCTCTTTGATCAGTGGCAGACGCTTAAGTAATCAGGCCAGGGAGGCAACATTAGAGAATCTTTAATTTGGCGCACTGCAACAGGATCTCTGCGGTGTGTACTTCCAGAATGTTTGTTTGTGTGTTGCGTAAGTAGTGCCTGTGCAGATGTGGTTATGTGAAAGTGTGTTGATGTATCTGTGTTTGGTGATCAGGACGACAGGCTAAGGCGCCCTGAGGCTATAACAGGTTGCTGAGGAGCGAAGGGGCTAGTGCAGCACTGCTCTTCCCTGGAGTTCCTCCTCCTAACTGGCGGATTGAGAGTAGATCATTCCTCTCCTCCTACACAACACCAGCTCTCCACTTCAACTGCAGCACTAAAGGCATTTGGCAAAAGGCCAGCATAAATATGTGGGCATACATTGCAGTTCTTTTCCACATAAAATTCTGCAATGATCATTATCATCATCTGTAAGTAAAATGTTAGGAGAGCCTCTTTCCAACCATGTCTTCTACCATTTCTGTGGTTCTTTCATTAGCTGGAGCCCATCCTCCCTCGTGACCTTGCCCTTTCCTATATCCTAGATGATCCTTCCTCCTTCTCTTGCCACTCTCTTGAATACCTATTGCAATGAAAGGATGCTAAGTGTTTCTGCCTTTCAAAAGGAAGTCCATCTACCCCTTTTTACGTTGCTTCCAAACCACCACTGCCTTTTCTCTCTCTTTTCATCGCAATTCCTTGTCTCTCTGCCCTTCTCTCCTCACATAAATCCCTGTTTCCATCCCTCTCTTTGATGGAACAGCTGAATTAACTGGCCAGCATCAGCGGGGAGATTACTTTCTGCACCATGCTGTAGCGAAGGTAATCATTCCGTCGGAGTATACCTGCTCTGACAACAACTTCTCTGCTGCACCAGCACAAACAGAAACACCGTCTAGAGATCCGGTTGTCACTGCCACACAAACCCCGTTGCATTAAACAGTATGATAATGTGACCAGCAGTGGGTCTCTAGAGCATTGCTGCCATGGAGAGGTTGCATACGCACACAACACACACACACGCACATTCATTCACATACTTATTCACACCAACACGCCCTCTTCAGCAGCAGCTGTATCTTGATCTATTGTGTGGATGTGTGTGGTGCAGTATGTTTATGGATGTTGTACAGATGGTAACAAGTCATTGTCAGGCACCGCCCCCTCCCCACCCAACCCATAGTCCCCAGACTGGGTTCATCTGGGACAGGCTGCCGGCTACTGAGGCATAGAGCGGGGGCAAGAGAGAGAGTGGGTTCAATACTCCACCAGTGCACACATTAACTAACATGATGAGCATGGATGCATCAAAACAGATACATAAATACAACCATACATTTCTTTGTTCATAATTTAGTGAGTCTGGTCATGGCATGAGAAGATGTACAAGGATACATCTACCCATAATACACACGACATGCACAAACAACCTACAGGCAAAACACGCTCACAGCCTTTAGCTGCTGCCTCTGGCATTACAACAATGCATCATTAACACAACCAGTGGAACAATGTCGTTTTCTGCCATTGGGTACAACAGATGTGAAACAGGCCACAGAGGATGACAGCAGGCAGCTGTATGGCACACTGCCAGGTGAGACCTTTTCATAGGCACACCTCCATAGTCTGCTGTGAGCACGGCCCCACCCTTATTTTCACCTCCCTTGATATCTTGTTCTGTATACATCTCTCTCTCCCTCTGTCTCCTGTTGATATCTGAATCTCAATTTCTTCCATCCCTTCTTCCGGTTCTTTTTAGATTCCTCCACTGTCTTCCCTCCAAGGTCTGTAGTTTCAGGTTACTCAGCTTTGTCATTGCCCTCACTAAAGAGACTCACTGCAGCTGCAGGAGATAAGACTGGTAGACTAGAAAATTGTTGTAGTCTGCTCCGCTGTGCAGTTCACCACACAGCTGAGTTTCATCCTCCAACTCAATGAAAATCACAGCAGCACATGCTCATGCAATCATGGGCAGTACTTCACATTAAGCCGCACAGCTATTAGCTGGGGGAGGGTAGTTTGCAGAGAAAATTATCATTAATATTAAGCATAGAATTTGTCTGGGTAATTAGCCAAAGTTGGCAGCAAATGCTTACTGCAATATGGATGGCAAAGGAGCAAGTTTAAAGAATAGTTGCATCACATACTTTTCAAATTTGGTAGGAATTGTGAAGAAGGGCTGCAGGTATCTGTTCTCTAAATGCAATGAATGCGAACTTCAATATACTTAGCAGAATATTTGAAAAGATTAAGAATCACAGAAATTATTTTACAAGGAATCCAAATCCACTAAAAAACATATCTCTGCTTCAGGCGTAAAATAGAACATAACATTTTTTAATTCATTTTTTTGTCCGATACACTGATCAGTGATGGGCACAGAGCACTGCTGTAGATTCAATATTAATGTCCTGAGAGACCCTGTTGAATGCAATGCTATGTTCTTTTAATCAGCAAGAAAAATGCAGAAAAACTTAAGAACAACATCCCTCTGAGGGTAATCTCTACCAACAGGTTAACCATGAAATAAGCTGTTTAATAACCTGGATTAAATTTCACAGTTTGAAAAACTGCAATGCTACAATGAAAAGTAGTTAACCACAACCCCTCCCTACCACTGAAATAAAACATGTGTCTAATATCCATTTTCTAAAGAGAAGTCTGTTCAAATGACTGGTATTTAATATTTTCCTGAAAACCAACACACCTGCTGAGTATAGCACAAATTGCCAATAATAAGCTATTAAAAAGAGATCTGTTAAATGTAATAACTGTCACCTTTTAATGTTAGTAGAAGACTAGGAAAAGGTGTGATTCCATAACAAGCCGCCTCCACCTAACAGCCTAATTAATCTGCCCACCGGCTCTCTGTCGCTCTCTCTCCGTCCAACAACAAACTGTCAAATTGAGAGCAAAAAAATCCTCTTACCTTCGCGGGGATGCTCCGTCCTTCTGGCAACTCCTCGTGCCGTTTCTCTTTCCTCTTTTTCTTATCTACTTGTGCCTTTTTCTTCCTCTTCTCTATGAAATTGATTGTGCACCTCTCCTCTCTGCTGATGCTGCAGTGATAGAAAAACACACCCTCCTTCAGCCGCTCTCTCCCTCTCTCCCTCCCTGACTCTCATTGGTTGCCTGTTAGAGGTGACATCACCCTTCTTCACTGCCTGCCTTCCTCCTTCTCTCCTCCTCTGTTCCCTCCCTTCTTCCACTCTCTCATTTTCTCTCTCTCACCTCACTCCTCTGTGGATTCTGGCCATTCCTTTATTGTACCCCCTCCTCCTTCCTGTCCTCTATCTTTCCCTCTGTCCTCTTCTTTTTCCCTTGTATACAGTCTGGATTAGCAGGTCTGGCTTTTATTCATCCATGCAGTGCTAAGCATAATGATGCACACTATAGACTACATTAGCATAGTGCACAGAGCCTATGGCCCTCCAGCATTTCTTCCTCTCTCCTGTCCTCCTGCACCAGTCCAGGAGCAAACAGGCTACAAAGGTGGAATAATGACAGTTTGAGGTTTTTGTGAATAATCTCTGCGCTCCACTGGGCTTGATTTTCATAAGCTTTTTTAATTCATTCTACCACTGAGACACTGACTGGGCTGCAGTTCATTATGGTGCAATCAAAGGCATGACTGGGATGAAAGTTACATAACCATGGTGAATAAAAATGTGTAAGGACTTACTGCCGTCTCTTATCTTAGACTGGGGGGGGCGGGTCGTTGAGACGCACAGATTCACTGATTTCAGGGTAATTAAGGAACGGATAATGCAGTCTGGCTGGGTGATTGTGATCCAGCACACGTGCAGACAGAAATCAAAGGATTCTATTTGACTAGCTTTGATCTGTTTGTGTCTTGGTTACTGTGGATATATGTGTCAGTAAGTTTGCCTCATTTCCCCTCCAGCTCATCTAAAACCAAGCAATACAAAAGTGAATCTTCTTTAATTGCTTTTTAAGAACTGGATGGACAGGCTGCGGTTTATTTTCAAACCCCTTAAGTCTCTATTCCAGCTCCAAAAACCCTCAGATCCCTCTAAACAATTACTCCTCTCCATTACACCCTCCCAATTTAAATGTGAAACTCAATGAGATTTTACAACTGCTGCCTGCTGTCTGTTGAATAGTTTACCCCTCTCTGGTAGTAGGAAATAGCCTATCAAAGGCCATGCTCAGGAAAAAATTGTCTTTTAGTAAAAAAAAAAAAAAAGAGTACTTGTTTGTTTTACTCAGAGGTGGGTAGAGTAACGGAAACAGTACTCAAGTAAAAGTACTTTTACTTTACAATGATGTTACTCAAGTAGAAGTAAGAGTACTCATATAAATAAGTACCTGAGTAAGAGTAAATAATTACCTAAAAAAAAAACTACTCAAGTAGTGAGTAACTTGTGAGTAGTATCATATATAAAATTGTATTGTATTGGAAGTGCTAATAACAATGTGAAGTGCACACTGCCTTTAATAAAGTGACATAAATAGGAAAATGCCAAAATGAATGCTGTTAGGCATGGTTTACTTTCAAACATTAAAGAAAGAAGCTGCACTGTGCACGAACTAATGTGCCCGCTTTCATTTTTCAAAACAAGCTGAAACTTCAAACTGTGTCTGAGATGTCATCAGAACATGAGACATTTAATGATCTATTCATCTATAATACTCCATCATTCCAATAAAACAGATATCTATGCCTTCCAAACTTTCTTGTTTTAATTAGCATGCTACCTTCCTCTTATAAGTTGGTTTAGATTACTTTCCAACATTTCTAACATGCTTTTTAAGATTTAATGTCAACCAGTATGATCCTTAGCTTACCTAACTGATTACTACCAATAAACTGACAGGCTTATGAAAATAACTCTATCATCAAACTCAACTGTAAACTATTAAAGGTGATAAATACTCTTAGTCCTGCTAAATCTGACACTGTAAATAAATAAATAAGATATGATACTCACATTGTTGTGGAATGGTTGGCACTAACCCCTCCAAAAATGTACAAACGATGGACTTCGATCCAATGCCTGAAATAAGAGAAGAGAAAGGGAGAGAAAGATGGGGTGAGAAACACACACTCTCTTCACACCTGATCCTAAAAATAAACTTTAAGGTAATTGGGGCAGCACCATGTCCAGTCTGAAACCTCCATTCCTACAGGGCTGCCGTGGTTATCTTTGTGCTTCTGCAACTTTGAGGATGCCAGCTTGCCCATCTGCCATTGGTGCCTGCGCCCATGCCAGGCATGCAGACAAAAGCCCCATCAGAGCAGACAGCATGGGAATAATGATTGATGAGGCTATTTTATATATAGGTGAGAAGAACCAATGCCATTAACCTCAGGAGACACTGGACAGCTGAAGACAGGCTGGGAGTTCAGAGTCATGACTTTTAACTGAGAGGACTGGAAGGGGGCACTGAACATGGGATTGACAGGAGATCTCTTTCTTTGTTTTCATTGTTATGATCTGTAAGTTACATCCGTGTACCTTCCGTTCATTCTATTTCCAATTCTGAAAACCAAATCGGAAAACAAAAGAACAGGCATTTTTCTTTTTTCAATATATGTAGCAGTTTTTTTTTTTGTTAGTTTTTTTTTAATACATTTTGGGGCTTTTTTGCCTTTTTATTGATAGGACAGCTGAAGAGAGACAGGAAATGTGAGTAGAGGGTGAGGGAAGACATGCAAATGGTCAACCGGCCGGGGGTCGAACCAGTGACCTCTGCGACGAGGACTATAGCCTCTACATGGGGCGCTTAGACAGCTAGGCCACCAGTGCCCCGCAGATTTTTAAACAAACAAACAAGAGCCATTTTCCGTTCAAATATAGCAATAAAATTGGATTTTGTGTTGTTTTCCTATTATGGATTTTTATATTCCCTGATAAACACATCCAAAATGCAAAAATGCAGGGATATCTGTATGATTACATCAGTTGGGTAAAGTTAGAAAGATATTCACAGATTCGACTAAACTTCACCTTGTAATCATACAGATATCCCCGCATTTTTGCGTTTTGGATTAACATAGATTAGATTATTCGTGTTTATTAGGGAATATAAAAATCCATAAGAGGAAAACAACACAAAATCCAATTTTATTGCTATATTTTAATGTAAAACGGCTTTTGTTTGTTTTAAAATCTGCTACATATATATTGAAAAAAGAAAAATGCCTGTTCTTTTGTTTTCCGATTTGCGTTTCAGAATTTGAAATAGAATGAACGGAAGGTACACGGACCAAGTTACATCTGTAAGTGACAGTATGTGTTTCAGCATTGTAACAGTATGTTTGTAAGACTTATTGTTCGTGTGGGCTGAGAACTTGCATCAAATGACACAATAAATAACACAACTAATTTAGTTATTCTGCCGTCACAAAACTGGGAGAATGAGGATCTTTCATCTGATTCTTGAGTGCTCAGATAAAGCTTTGGGAATAAAAAACTACACTGTAATATCTAACCCATCAAGCTATTTGCCTGGAGGAAGAATATGGAGGAAAATTTGCTTCAAGCTTGCAGGAAGTCTCACTCAGACTGATCAATAAAGTGTAAAAGACAGTCTCTCCGGTCTGACCCTCTTTGTTGCAAGTGTTTTGTGTAAAAAGAGAAGGTAAATTCTCCTCCAGGAACTCCATAGTATAAACTTATATATGAGGAGACATTAGCTGCCAGTGCCTTCTACAGTGTCTCCTGGCCGGGCCCTTCACTCAAATCCATTCATCTGTGAGGAACTTCCTACTTGCCCTTGCAAAAGCTATCTTCTAATTTTCCTTCCACCCGACTTGAGTGTAGGTGAGTCAGCTGGCAGACTGGCGGGAGAGATGGAATGATATATGAGGAGCGAGATGGGAGCTTGGAGCGAGAGCCAGAGAGGGAGAGACAGGGGGAAGGGACAGCCATGAATGAACAACTTAAAGTCTGGAGTTGCAGGAAAAACAGATGCCGTCAGCAAAATACGAAAGGGGAGAAAGAGAGAGAGTGAGAGACAATTCCATCAGCCTAAAAAGCAAATGGATGGAGGCAATATAGTAAATGGCTGCAGTAAGGGTGTGGAGGTTTCGAGAGAGAGAGAGAGGGGGGGGAGAAGTATTGAGAAGGAAAGTGAACCAGATTGAAGCAGAAAGGGGTAAGAGGATACTGTGACTAAAAGAAAGTTAGCGTTCACAAATAAAAACAGACAGGTGTCAGAAAACCAAAGAAAATTGATGTCGTCATGTCCTTAAAGGCCAAGAGGGCCATTTAAAAAACAAGCTCCGGTCGTTGAAAAGCAGGAAAACAACAGAATAAGGTTTAAAGGAAAAAGAGCTGAGTTACAGCCTGCCATCTTTGCAACAAGGGATGAAAACTGGTGAGCTCCCAAGGGGAACTGTAAGAAAAACAGACAATGATAGAAATGTTTAATTAGAAAATGCACATGAGACAAATTAAGAACTTTCTGTCCTGTGTGTATTTTAATACTAAAGAACGAAATGAGAACCTTGAGCAGATGGACAATGCATAAGGAAGCAGAGTGGACACAGATGGCAGAGGATAACAGAACTAATGTTCTAGTTTATGAGAAATCAGTGATCAGTTTTTAAGTGCTGGCCAATACTGTTTGGCAAAAACAAGGGCTCCGAGGCAGAAACAGTCCCAGAGAAAAGTACAGGAGAAATGTCCTGCTTTTAATGTGGAACTTGGTGACCTCTTCCTGCCAAAGTCAGTGCTTTCTTCCATATTTTAGCTCTTTTCATTTAGTGACAGAGCAAAAAGATGGAGACAGGATAAGCCTGTGAACAGTGGTGCTCTAGAGACAACCCTCTGTGTCTTCCAGATTATTACTTTTTAAAAATGTTGTTTTCTGCAGTGTTGTTTTTTTGCAATACAAGAGCAGGAAACACAAAAACAACATGAACACAGGAGTTAACAGGCATCAAATTGGCCGTCTCCCAGCAGATATAAATACAGTCAGAGATAGAGCTGACTCTGTTTGACCTGATGGAGAGAGAGAAGAACAGTTAAACAATCAAACAAACAAAACTAACAAAACACAAAGAACAGCTGATGCTAAGAGGCAGAAAGTATCATGCAGAGAGAACAGTAACAGAGAGATGTTAACAGGCAGTATGGCACAGACACTGTCATCAGAAGCACACACTTATAATCTTATCGGACCGTTACCATAATTTATATCATCTTAGAAAAAATTGATCAAGAAAGATGACATTTTGGTTCACTCCTTTTTTATATATTCCATCAAAACATGTCATCAAAAATCCAACCTGAGGCTGCTGCCATGTTAGCTATGACAAGCTAATATTCAATGTAAGGTATCATTTTTAATAATCTCATCATAACTGTGGCCTGTCACAACCTCCTTTATCAGACTTGAGATTTTTGGACCTGGTTCAAAACTAACTTGCTTTATTTAATTATTTACAATATTGAAGGTTTAACATTTTTAAAGGTCATAAAGGGTTAAAATCAGGCTCCTTTTTTTTCTTCAGTAATAATATTTGATCTTTTTTAATTACATTTTTTTATATTTATTTATAGTTTTTCAATTTTACAAAGTCAAATATGTTGAAAACAGAGCATCATACAATACTAATTGAAACATACTTAATTAAACAAACAAACGGTACATATAACTATTAGCAGAGAGAAAGATAAACAAACAAACAACATAAACCACCAAATATCAAAAACATTGCTGCCAGTTCATAGAGATACATAAATAGTGTTTCAAAATTGTTATCACCAAAGTAAGAACTCAGGAATGAGGGAAGGTGACATGAATACTTGGTGTACAGAGGTTTAAATTTAGGCTCCCCAAATCCCTCCTATGATGATGGGTTAATGTTACATTGTGCCAAAAAAGGTCCCCAAACTCTCTCAAGTTTACTCTGTGTGTTGGGTTTATGCAGACGCAATTTTTCCATTTGTAAAACATACAGCATGTCTTTGAGCCAATGCAAGAAGCAGGGTGGTGAGGTAGACTTCCATGTGAGGAGAACATGTGTCTAAGACATGGGGCAAGGACAAACGGATGTTTTTGGTGTATTCTTAATTAAAAATACCCCATTAACAAAAGTTTATTTGCGGTTTGAATCATTTTCTTTCTACTACACAACTACACAACTGCTCAAAGCAGAAAGAAGCTGACGTTAAAAAAGCGGTCTAACATTGTATGTAAGGCTGGTTTTGCTTGTAAGGCTTCTGCCCCCCTTCTACAGAAACAGGTTAGCACCTGAATGAATGTCTTCTGCACCAGTTAAATATACTCAACAGGTTAGCAAGTTATAGCCACTTTGATGTGAGGGCTGGTTTGGACCAAGCGGCAACCTCTGGTCTCAAACTATGTAGCCCATGCGGAAGTGTTATAAACTGCAATTAATCGAGAATCCGCTTGAGGCTGGCTGCAGAAACCACATAGACATGAATGGGAAAAAGACGATCTTTGCAGCATTAATAAACATGTTTAAAGCCTGGTTCAAAAAACGGCTTGGCTCTACAAAGCTTATCTCTCTTTCAGCACACACTGTACGGGGGGTGAATTTTTTTCTAACTCGATGGTTCAGAAGATATTAAGATTACAATTTTTTGCCCAAATAAGGACATGACTGACGTGACTCCGGTCGGGAACACATAGCTGTTGGCTAAGAGGCTCAAACTCTGCCTCTTTGCTATCACACTATGCCTGGTTGAGTTCTGCATTTCCAATATGGCTGCCGCCGTCGATTGGCTTCAAAACAGCGCTCAGGAACAGATGGGTGACGTCACGGATACTACGTCCATATTTTATACAGTCTATGGTTTGGACATGTGTATAAACATTCAGTGGATTAATTGATTTAATGACAATGAATTAAAACCAGTTTTAAAAGGTATGAGGTATTTTCTATCTATAAGTTACAAGTTGCTAAACTCGAGGATTAAGGACCAATGACAAGTCAAAGTGTCTGATGTTGAAGAGGCTCTGATTTAAATATGTGCTCTGTAAGGATAAATGAGCAAACAGGAAAAATGTATTGAAAATCATGATCTGTTGCTGCCCTGGTCTAGCTTCTGCTCTGAAGGGTTAAAGAAAGTAAAGCAAAGTGAGAACATGCTGAGAGTGTTGTTGAGGTGTTTTTGGACACAGCGAATGACAGGGAAAGATAAAGCAATAGCTCTCAGCCACAGTTTGAGGTAGAGGTTGAAAAAAGGAGTGTAGATGTCACACATTTTTACAGAGAAAAATAGAGAAGTGACAGGCAACAGCGCCGAAGATAGAACCAGAGTGCAAAGTGTGTGTGTGGGGGGGCATGGTGGATTAAACAACTTCATAGCACCACAGGGCCTCCCTCTGACTGCACGGCTTCTTGGTTTGAGATGTGGCCGGCTTTTGGAGATCCATTGATCCATTTAAAGTCATTAGGTGGTCAGAAGGTCAGCCAGCCGTCTCTGACCTGGCGTTAATCACTGGCTAAGTGAAGGGAAATGACTCTGATTTAGTTTCCTGCCATGCTTAGAGTAGCCTGGCTGACCGATATGACCAGCACTTCAGTTACCAGAACACATCTCATTAAGCATATTAACTGCATGTCAGTAGCTGTGAGTCAGCCTCAGACATGAGCATAGTATGCCAAAGGTTAGAGCCCCAACAAAGATGAGTTGTTGATGTTGTGAGAATCGAAATGAGGCCAGTCAGTCAGAGGGGAAATGGTATTTTGTGATTTATGCACACTCAAATTTTCTCCACTGATATTCAAATAAGGGCTTTGCATGGAATTTGAAAATGTACAAACAGTGTGCTATAATTTTAAAGCAAAGGAATGACTGTGACCTTTACTTGTTTTCTGCTTTTCACTTCTAAAAAGCCTCCAAATATTTAAATGACCCCGTACTGTCCTTTATCTCTTATTACAGTGCACAATGAGGGAATTACATCATTGAAGGATTAGCATGTTCTAAAGCCGTGTAAGGATAAAGCCATAAAAATGTCACCAAGATGAGATTTTTTTCACTGTGAACATTTCCACATGATATCAGCAGATAAATAAGCTGCTTATTTTAGATGGTGCCATCAGATGCTGCTGCGGTTATTGCCTCCTGCTATATTACAGCTCTCTCTTCAATATTGCTTCACCAAATGATAACCTTCAGTAGCTGATGATCTGTAATATGACAGGGCTGAATTTCATGCAGTGGCTCGTCCCCTCTAAAATGCCACGAGGTGACCACTGCTGTGACACCGAGGGGAGGTGAGAGAGAAGTTTGAAGGGGATGGCGTTAAAGAAGCTGTTGCAGGCATGTTGCAAATAGATAGTAACCACAGATGCTAGGAAGCTCAGAG
This sequence comes from Notolabrus celidotus, assembly GCF_009762535.1. Taxonomy (NCBI): domain Eukaryota; kingdom Metazoa; phylum Chordata; class Actinopteri; order Labriformes; family Labridae; genus Notolabrus; species Notolabrus celidotus. The sequence goes on along the minus strand of NC_048282.1, from coordinate 18,566,613 downwards.
GTAATAAAGACTTTGACCTTTACAGTCGACAGACTGTCACTCCTGGTTTGGGTCTGGACGCGGCGGTATAGGTGCACAAGCTTGTGACAAAAAGACCACCTGACATGCCTCCGCTTGAGTCTAACTGCATCCACAGCTGACTCTTCCTTCTACCTGCTGATCAAAACACACACTAATATATCAGTAATTGACAATGCATTCCTGAATGATCTCCCACTGTATCTGCCATCAACTCTTCTGCTGAGAGTGAGCAGACAGTGATTCTCCTCCTCTGGTTCCTGTCCTCACAGGCAAAGCAGAGATAGCAGCCTAATCAGGAGGTGATGACAAATCCGACAGATTCACAGGAGCACATAACACCCTCCCTAACATGTCAGGCTGCTGTCAAAACGGAGGGCTGCTCCTGTCCACCTTGATATATCAAGCTTCTCCTTATATATATTTTTGGAACACAGTTCAAAGGAGTTATTGCATTAAATTCAAAGAACCAAGAATATGTAGAAGTCACAAAATCATGTCCAAAGTATTGACAAGGATCTTTTATATTTGTGATATCATGAAAAAACCCTGATATTACAATTCATTCTTTATGCTAGAGCTCAACTAGCAGAACTGCTGCAAATTAAGTCATTTATAACTAATGATGAATATTTATCAAGCCTCAACTTTCCCCCTTGTTCTGCAGAAGTATAGCGGATGGATCTTGCAAATAAAGGGTTAAGCACATTCATCAGTTTTCTCCAGTATAAATATCTCTTTGGCTAATTAGAATTAAACCATTTACTCTAATGAACTGACTCTGTCCCCTTGCCCGTCTGTGCTCTGCACTAAAGAGGCCCTTTTTCATTTTGCTCAGAGGGGGCTGTAATATTGTGATTTATTCCAGAGACACTGAAGACAGCAGCAGTAAAATGTATTAGGCTGAGAGCTTTCTGGCTCATACACAAAGTAGTCATTATTAATGAACTCCACCCGACTTTCTCCTTGGCTCCTCTCTCATGAGGAGGCATCGCTATGTTTACCACCTACAACTTTTTATTTTCAATGTGGTTTCCATGGTTTATGCTGCCTGTTAAGCCTTTCTCTAGCCAAGCATTTCTCATATTGCAGTGTGAAAAAAAGCTGAAACACTATAGTCTGACACATTTAGAATTTGTCACACTGTAAATCACATGCAGGCTAAAGGCATTAGTGGCTCCTTTCACACAAATAATTTCAATTCTTGCAACAGGCAGTGTAAAATTGTTCCCAGAGCATGAAATGCAAAAGATCACAGTGTGACTCTGCTGGAAATCAAAATGTTCTAACATGGAGAAAGCATGACAGGGAACATCCTGCTCACTGTATGTAGTCTAATGATCCCCACCAAGTGGAGGAGCTGACACAGTACATTTACTGCAAAGGCTTATCTGATAACACCACTGATATCTTCATCTGTATCTGACAGGATAGATATCAGCCAAGATGCTGCTTAATTTCTGCAGCAGGAAAGCTGAAAATCTCCTGAGTAGCATCAAAGTTAATGAATTTGTGAGGAAATGTATTGTGAAATCTTTAACCAGGCAAATTCCCTGCATGAATGAATTATTTTCCCTTTTTAATTGCAAATCAATCCTCCACGCAGCAACAGATGCTTACAGAATATTTAAATCAAGCATGGCCAATAGAAAATTGCATCTTCGTTTCATAGGTGGGGGGTAGGGTGCAAAAACCTGGCCAGTAAACGTACTGTAAAAACCAGCGCTTACTGTGGGGTCTGAAATCCCTGCATGACAGCAGTGTAATTTCATTTATCATGCCTCAGCACACACCAAATCAGACATGGACGCTTCCTATTCTGCAACCTGTGTGCAGATTTTCTGTGGGGGTGGGGGAGGGTCAAAGAAGCAGCACAGGAGGAACACAAGCAGCAGCAGTGGTGGTGGTGGTGATGGGGATTCGATTTCCACTGATGTAGCATGTCCTCAAGTGGAACAAATTCAGCAGCCAGGAGCAGGTACAAGAAGATGGATAGAGATACAGAGGGGGAGATTAAAAGAAACAAAGGAGAGGAAGGAGGAATGGCAGGTGCAAACTGCAGACAAGTAAAATAATTGGTGGATAAAAGAGCCAAATAGAGAAGGAGACAGAACAAAAGTTATTCATTTACTACATGTAGAGGATAGAAAGATCAATTAGGTTGACATCCCTTTAAGTTTTCAGGTTTTCAATTCAAAGACAAGCCTGTGTCATAAGACGTGGATAGTTTTCTTTTCAACTGATTATAAAGGGGTTTGTTGAGAACCCTGGATTCAAGTTTATTTCAAAGAAGCATAGGGGCATCCTTAACTCATCCTATATGCCTTTTGTGGGTCCTTATTTGCAGTGGTGGACAGTAACAAAGTAAATATACTTGAGTACAGTACTTCAGTACTTTTTTTGAGTATCTGTACTTTACTTGAGTATAATTTTTTGGGGATACTTATGACTTTTACTCCACTACATTCAGAAGACAATTATTGTACTTTTGACTCCACTACATTTCTATCAGTGCTCTAGCTACTCACTACTTTTGCTTTGAAGTCAGCTCATGAATTTCCTTCTTTTCTGAAATCTGATCCCTAAGACAGTAAAATGTGTTTGTGTAGTTCTGTTTGTCTCAGTGGTTTAGTCGTACCTGTATATCAAACACAGAGCAAATTCCACTCAGATCAAGTAGTTCATTTAGAGGTGGTAATGATGGCTATAATTCTCCACCTGAGCACCCATGGTCATATCTTCAGCCCGTGTTAGAGGTTTTTGAAATGAAGAATGATACGTATCGTTTGAAATGTTCTCCCTGTTTTCCACTCTGCTCAAACATACAAAAAATCACTGTCCAACCTGAGAAAGAGTGTTGAGCTACATGACATTTGTTTCATTCCACATGAACATTTCAAACTAAGTTGTCTCTGTTTGGAGTAACTTAGTTTCTGTTTTTATTCCATGGTATAGTTTTTAGAGATTTCAAGTAATGGTTTCTAAGTAAACATAATGTAACTGAATGTACTCATATTAATGTTATGTGAAAAAAACAACGTTTTGAGATTTTTTAAAAGTACTTTGAATACTTAAGTATTCTGAAAAGCAATTACTTCAGGACTTCAACTCAAGTAATAATTTTAAAGAGCAACCTTCACTCGTATTGGAGTAATACTTGACCAGGAGTATCTATACTTTGACTTAAGTAATGAAGCTGTGTACTTTATCCACCACTGAACACCTACCTCATCCTTCTCCCCTCAGGGCGCAGAGACAGGGCACCGAGGTGAGCCAGCCTTGGAAAAACCGAGAACCCTGCTGTTATAGCGGCCCTGAATGACACGACCTCGTTTGTTTCAGTGTTGAGTCCTTTGTTGATAGGTCGTTGAGTTTACAGTGTCATTGTCTGTCTATGGAAATGCAGAAGATGCTGTGAACAAGAATTTCCCTAAGGTGACAATAAAGTCTGAATACCTCACCTGTTGTTAGCCTACTAGCGTCCATGCTAAACAGCTAGTTTTAGGTACTTTTGGTGAAGTTATTTCCAAACATAACAAATTATGAAACTTTTAAATTGAACTTCCTCACCTTAATGTGAACATACTTTTGTTGGCAAACAATTCAACCCATGTTTTTTCCTGCTGCCAAAATGAATGACGAAAATTATGAATCAGAAGTGACACTGCCACTCGGAGACACTGGGGGCTGTGACATAATCAAGAGAACAGACAGTTATTTAGGACCAGAGGGAACACTAGGCCTGTGTCAGCATGCCAAACGGCAATCACACTGCAGCGATGGTTCCCTTGTTCTTCTTCCAAATGCCTGTTCAAACCTAAAGGCTTTGGGTGCTGCATGACTAATGTGCTCCAGGATAGCATCAGTCAGAAGACATTAGTTACTCTGCATAATGGTTCTGTCATGAGTGACAGGTTCTGATTCATCACTTGGGATCAATGAGTTTAAACTGTAGGATTGATTTCACTTATCAATCAACAGGGATCAACTGAAAAACTGTAGAGCTGGATAAAGAACTAATAAAATATTTTCTATGACGACTGTATATGTACTTTTTTTGGTATTTATGCAATATTTGATGATGAATTGACTGCATGTGATGTTATAACACGGTTAAAAGAGACAATGGACGCAATTTTATGCATTTATTCATGTAGTTATTCCACTCTGATTCAAAGGCTCAAGGCTGGGTCAGCGATTTAATAGCCAAAAATACTCTAGAATTTATGGTTAATGTTTTTTTTAAATCTCCTTCAGGTTTTCTCTTCATTTTTTTTGTACCATCCTTCCTTAAAAATGCCACAAAACTTTGAAAAGTGCATTTTTGTGAATATCTCCAAAACTTCTCAAGTTGTTCATATACCCCCCGTAAAATGTTCCCCATCATCAAGGCTTGTGAGGTCACAAATTTGCAACAAGAAACCACCAACATTTTTTCCCCAAAGGTTTTATAACCATCCTGTTCAAACAACATTCTCTTTTTTCTTTTTACACAGCCAGAGAACAAAAAAGATTAAACATAATAAACTCCCAAACCTTTTGTACAGAGAAATCAAACTAAATGAAGAAAACATCTCTTATATTAGTCCATGTTTTATCCTCTGAATCCACTCTTGCATTTGCCATTAAATTGGGAAGGGAGACACAATTGTGTCAATATGAGGCTCTCTGTGTTGTATGCAATGTCAATCAGTCCATTTCACTTGCTGGTTTTAACTGTTTTATATGGAATAGAAACCAGGAAGTCTAGGCAATTCAACAAGTTATCCAGTAATGTCTATGATAGTGTGTGCGTGCGTTCAAAGGTTATCAGTGTGAGTGTGTCAGGAGTAGGCAAATCTAAATCAAGTGTATGCATGTCCGTGTGTGTTAAGAGTCTCATAGTTTAAGCCAGTCCGAATCCCTCTGAGCATTCCTGAATGGCCAACAGCAGCATATGTCTCAGCTTCTCGTAGCTCTCGTAAGCTGGGAGGTCCAGCTGGTTAAAGCTGAGGGTTGAAAAAGAGAAGCAATAATGTTAAATATTGTTCTTTCCAGTATTATTTAAACTTTGTAAACTTTGTTATTCGTTTACCAGGTATGAGCAGATGGCAGACGGTCAGTGGAGCGATCGTCACGGTGGATCTGGAATTTCTGGATGCCATTCATGCCCTCCAAAGCAGCGAAACCCTGGAGTGGAACCTTGGATGTGCCGGTGACAAACTGGAGGAACTTTGCCCTGTCCGCCTGGTCAAAGGAACGCAAAGCTCTCCAGAACCACTGGATCTGAGGAAGGAAAAAAAACAGAAAACAATAGGTCAGTTACAGGATCATTTTGTATTTTTTTTAATGTGTGGAAAATTACCTTAAGCTTTAAAGTGTGTGATAACATCACATATTAAATAAAAGCTGCTTACTATTGTTTCAAACAACATAAATATTTCACCTGAAATTGTGCCACATGGCTTCATCCACCCATATTTGCCCTCACACATATGTAGCAATGATAAAAATGTTGTTCATGTGCTTATTCATACCTGAATGGAGCTGGACTGGTATTTGTGATATTCAGTATTAGCCTTGAGGTCATCGATGTCAATAGTAGGCAGGCCGGAGATGAGCAGCTCCAGCTCCTGCTCAGTGAAGATGGAGATCAACCTCTTGGGGATGATCTCATAGAATCCCTCGAGGAAGGCTGCCAGCTGCTTGCGAATCGCACCTTCAAAAACAAGTCAACATATTCACTTGAGGATCTGTCAGGAGGCTGTGAGAATATACTTTATTTAGTGTGTGACTTGTATTTTATCAGATAATTATGTGTTTTTTCTTTCCAATTAAGCAGCTAAAATTAAACCCTATACTGAATTATGTATTTAAGCAGCAGCTGGATGGTGCTGGGTTTAATAAATCTGGAATCTCCAGAGAGAAAACACCTTTGAGCTCTCTGCTGCATACTGAGCAGTTTGAAATTGAATAGTGCTGCCACCTGCTGTTTCTTTTTATACCTCACTGAAAAAATTTCTTTCATACAAAAACCTGACTATTTAAAAAAACATTGATTTAATAACAAAGAGGAGCCTATTCACAGTCTGCATGACTAGGTTTTAAGACAATATTGGTTTAATTTAGATTTACATCTAATAGGAAACAAGGCATCTGGTGTAATAACTATAATCTCACCTGTCATCTTCATCTGGCATACCAAGTGCACATACTCCTTTTTGTTTTCCTCGGTAACCAGGATATTGGCTCCGTTTGGCTTGAGGTCTCTCACTTCGCACACCCCAAACTCCTGGACCTAGATACACAGTGCACATAAAGACTTTCAGCAACACCCACCTTGAGGAAACTCAGCTTAATATTTGACTTAGTCTGAGACTGTATCCATTAGGACTGCTCTAAGGCGATCAGATCCCAAATGACACTGCTGCAGTACTTGTTCTATGAGAAGACAAAGCATTTAGGCTCCAAACACTTGAAGCTCCAATTTCCAAACAATTTCAGCAGTCCCAAAGAGGATACATCATGAGAATCAATTTTCCACTTGAAGCTAATTGAAACTTTTAGAGAAGAGACACAAACCTCTGTGCTGAATGTCAGCTCATAACCCAGTGTGGATACGTCGTTCTCCAACAAGTACACCAAGCCCTGGAAGAATGGGTAGTCCTCACTCTCCATGTCTGTGTACCTGTTAAGCCCACAGAAGTAGATCAGTTTTATTTACACATCCCAGAAAAAAACAACCTACAGGCTTTCTGATCACAGCAGCGCTTAGTATAGCAATAAGCCATGACATGTTGGCTGATACATGAAGTTTGAACATGTTTCAAATCAACTACTACATTCCTTGGCTGTAAACACCAGTAGCTCACATACCTGACACTCTTGCCCAGGATGTGCTTGTAGAAACTGCGGGTGAAGTAGCACTCCAATAACCGGTTATCATAGACGGCCTTTGCCACCACTCGACCAACAAACTTGAAGTAGCTGAGGTGGTTGGGGTTGCAGTGGGATGAGGGGTTGATGGTATAGGTTACTCGGTCGCCTGGCGAAGTGCGGAACAAGGCGTACATGGGGTTGAACATTTCCCGGGAGATGATCATGTACCATTCTCTCAGCAGGCCACCGGCATCCTGGCCCTCCTCCCCTTCAAACACAATGTACCTGTAAAAGAAGGGAGCAGAGTGAGGTTGAGTGATTCCTAATTGAGGTGTCACGCATGTGGATAGAAGGGCAGTGGAGCCTTACAGCCTATTCTTCATGTCCTCTGGGCTCTTGCGATGCAGCTCCCTGTAGGAGTCCTCAAACACGTGATCTCTCCTCACGTGCACAGCCATATCCTCCTTCCTTAGGCCTTCATCCAGTCGCTCCAACTCCTGCCGGAAGTACCTGCAGAGAGTGCCAAGGAGATGAGCATATAAGTAAAAAAAACAACATAAAGCTGTGTGTTTGAGTAAAGAGTGCAACGTCATCCTCCTTACTTCCGCTTCACATCAAAGTCCAGGATGCGTATGTAGTCAACCAGGACTGCAAATGGCCCATCAGCCAAGTGAGTGGTGGACTGGCGCAGGATCTGGTTAAGCACTGTGCGGTGAGTTTCTACAAAGGAAGAAAACAAACTGTTGGACACTGAATCACTCATGGGACCAAAGCTTCATCATTGCCCTCACGTCAAGCTCACCAGCAAAGCGGAGGAACTTCTGCGTGTCTGGTGGCAGATTTGAAGAGATGTGCATGGAGGATGGTTCCCTGGAAAAGAAGGGGTCAAGGGATGAAGGTGTGGCTGGTGTTAGGGGTGCTGGTGACAGTGGTGGAGGCTCATCTTTGATGTGAGATAGCTGGCTCTCCCTGGTGTCCCTCACAGGAGGTTTGCTCTCCCGCTCTGTGGCATGGACCAGGAAGAAGGCCTCCACAGCAGGCTGGAGAACTAGGAAAACAAAGGAATAATATCACTTAACCATGCTCCTTCAGAAGACATCAATACAATATGACAAAAATATAGATATATTTTCTTACCCAGTACGGCATGCTGGTCATGGGACTCCTCCAGCTCTTTCAGGCACTCCCCAAGCATGTCCCAGAGTTCATCCAACAACAGCTGCTCACTGAGTAGTGGGAGGTCAGGAAGTCTCTCCTCGCTTTCTGACTGGCCGTTTCCATCTTCATCTAAAAAAGACAATTACATTTTTTTTTACATTAACATCAATTTTGCCTGATGACAGACTTACACTATGTTTTAGCCTGTTAAAAAGTAATCTGTTTATTCATATGTATAGTGGCTGGGCAAAATGCACTGGAATGGAGAAGTTGAGAGAGAGAGGGCTTGTTGTGGAATTAGTATTGATGGACGTTTTTGACAGGAACTTGACAAAAGGAGGATCGCACTTATGCATCATAGCAGCTATCCGTTCTGAAAAGCAACAGTCACTTCAGGTGTTGTTAATTTAGTTGCAAATAACATCACTAATTTAAATTCAGCCTCAGTTTCTAACCTCATTATCCATGCACTGATCTGAGTGAGCAGGGATGCTAAGATATTTCAGCTGTGGTGATTGGCTGCCTGAAAGTTGTCTAAAGGGGGACGGTGCAGACTGTTGCAGAGACCAATGCAGAGTAGAGAAGTCTGTACAAAACTTTGCCTAACCAGTCATGGGATTCTTAACCTTTTTTAAAAAGGAATAAGAAATATATATATATGCGTTGTATTAAAATGTACACTGGACTATCATATTGAAACATGTCAACTTATTAAACTTACCAGAGAAAACAACCCTTTTAAACTCAAAACTCACAATACAAGCAACACTTCAGTCATTGATACATAATTGTGTGGTTCTTCTTGACTTCTGTTTCTTCAAAACTCTCTCTCAGAAAAGCTGACATCACATTTATGACCAAACAGCAACAGGAAAAGCAACATGACTCCACGTGCATTTGGAAGCGTTGATAGTAGTTTAAAGGTGGGCCATACCCAGAGAAGCAGGGTCCTGATCCAGAGGAGATGGCTGGTCCACATCCATTGGAGAGTCATCCCTGTTGGCTGCCTGTGCTTCTGACATTGACTGAACTTCAGACTACAAGAAACAAACCAGGAAGGACCAGAGAGAGATGATCAGCACTTAGGAAACAACTAGGTAGAAATAACTATTTACATTTTTCAGGGTATAGTGAACATCTGGACTGATATTGCCATGCATAATGACATTCCCCGATCCACAATGAGAGAGGAGTGGAATGGGAATTGAGGAGAGGGAGGGAGGGCCGAAAGCATGAAGCCATGTCAACCAGCAAACAACAACATTGATAAAACAGATCACAACAGTTTGGAGCAGGCAGCACATTCACATTTCAATAACTGTAAATGCAAACACTGATGAACAATGCAGTGGATGACTAACACATCTGTCTCAGCTTGGCTGTTAATCTTCAGCTCGTCAGCAGCTGTCACTTTGCATACACAAATTGAAGCAGCAAACTATATGGTGATTACACTGTAAAGCAGTGTTTACAGATACTGTACCAAAAAAAGATTGACTGTGGTTATTTTGTTTTAGAATAAAACAGACACACAATGCAACTAGTGTGCAAGATGATCATTGTTGCTAAATGCACAGGCAAATCCAGGGAAGACATAAAAAATGTAAGAAACTAATTTTCATTAATAGAGTACAACTTGATGACTGCTACAGCACTTTTTCAATCATTGTGTTTTTATAAATGTGCAGTGTGTATGCCTGCTGTCATTGCAGCCCATGCTAACCGTGGCAGCAGCAGCCGTGCCAGCAGGGGGAGCAGCACCAGTGGGGGCATGGGGGGCAGCCACCGAGGATCCGGCAGCAGCAGCGGCGGCGGCAGCAGTAGCAGAAGAGGCGGTTGGTGGGGGGGCCTGTTGGAGCCTGCGAGCCCTCTGACCCTCTCTCACCATCTGGATGATGGCGTCAGCCTCAGCCTCCAGCTGACGCACGGCAGCCTGGATACTGCTGGCTGAGCCCAAACTGGTGGAACCTGATCACGGAGATTGATGAGAGGGTTTTTTAATAATTGTATTCAACATCAAGATCTTGCATGCATCAACAATACTGAGTAAACAACACTCCCTTACCTAACCGCCCTGTCTGTTTGGCTTTCTTGTTGGCGCGACGCGTGTCCTCACGGAGCTGGATAATGACTTGCAGCACTCGCAGGAAAAACTTCTGTGTTGATGTCTTGGAGGTCAGTGAGCTCATGCAGGGGAGCTGGAGTTCTCGTCCTCCGAGAGTACGCTTCTGTGCAGCCACAATGACCACACTCTCCGCCCCATCAAACCTGTGCCCCAACCAACAAACGCATACCAGGTAAAGGACATTGCAGTAAAGAAAAACAACTTTGTGCAAGAACGGATAACATAACTACATAATGTTATCTTATAAGGGTGGTAGGACTTCAACACAGTAAGTCCTTCCTAATCTGAATCAGGTGTTGAAAACAACATCACTGAAAAGCTCAGAGCTATCGCTGGCTAACCTGCTGGTCATCTTGCCCTTCAGTCTGGCTGAGATGGAGGAATCCTCAGGAGGAGCATCTGGGGAATGTGAATCAGCATGTGCCCGTCTCTGCTGCTCCAAGTTGTATTCTCTTAGTTCAGCTAATAACGTGCCTGTGTAATAAAAGAAAGGAAATGTTGGAAAGTATGCTTGAAGAGAAAACTGTGTTGGCTTAAATGGAAACATGAGAACAAGTTTCTGTGCATCAGACAAGCACTGACCGATCTGTTTACACAGAGTGTATCCGAGGTGTCTGGCCCCACTGAGCAGCAGTCTGAGCACAGTGTCTCTGGTGGAACCATCTCCTCTGGATAACTGCAGCAGAATATTAGCTGCATCCTCCAGACCCTCCTCTGAGCATGAGTGAGACGTCAACACCTTATCAGAAGGAAGAAAAGAGACTTTAGAGGACAGAGAAAATAGATAATTTTATATATTTCAAATGAGTCTGGAAAAATTTAATAATTTGTGAGTTCAAATCTGTATACAGGTGTATATAAAAGACAAACTACCTAAAGACAGATGCCTACTAGTCTCAGTCAGACTTTATGAAGTCTCTCAGGTTGTTAGACTTGTGGCTCTTCCAAGTTTAATGCTGCTGTTGCTCTTAAACCCTGAAGAGCTTCCGAAAAGCCTCAGGAAAGCCATTAATGCAAATTTTAAAAGTCATCTAGAATTCAATTTGGTTTCTTTGGCACTGAAGTTTGTACATTTTGTTCTTAAGTTGTTGTTTTTAGTGGGTTCTACACTCGTCTCTCTTTGACTTGAAAAGTTTTAAAGATGATGACAGGATGAATCACCTTATGAATATTTTGCCCTTACCTCAACAGAGAGCTGGAGCTGTTTTTCTGTGAGCCCAGATGAGGCCAGTTTGTTGTCACTTTCTGTACTGCTTCCAGTGGCTCTCTGTTTCCCTGTTTTTTCAAAAGATAGGAATGAATCAGAGTTTATAGTTATTTTAGTCTGATAGAAGTCAACTCTAAAGATTAAATACACTGAGGACATGGTCATTTGGAATCAACAAACCCTACCTGAAGAGGTTATTCCAGTGGATGTGGGTATACAGATTGTTGTAGAGGACGTCTGAGAAGCTGTTACTGTTGTCCCTGAGGATGTACCTTGGGATACCGTTCCCACAGAGACCCCTGAGCCTGCCACAGTGGGCTGGGTAGACCCTGCCGAAACCAAGCCCTGTGATGTGATTTGGGCCATGGCTCCTGAGCTGGTTGCCACACTGGGGTTGGCAGCCTGTGGGGTGGGGTGTCCAGCAGGCACCTCGGTGGCCTTGTTGTCAGGTAGGGCGATGGATATGAGGGAAAGCAGGCGCAGCAGCTTTTCAGTGAGCAAGGAGCTCCGTCTGATTACTGGGTGAGACAGCATGTTCATCAGCTGACCTAGAGGGGAGGACTCCAAACTAAACTGAGCCCCCTCAGCCTCTGCACTGCCCCCAAGAGGCACTGTCTTCATGGAGGCTTTGCCCTTGCGGCTGACATTCATGTTGTCCAGCTTGACCAAAAGGTCCCAAAAATCAGTGGAGATTCCCAGAGACTGGAGGGCAGCCGCAGAGGAACCCAATGAGTTCTGGGTGTTGGGGGCATTGGAGCTGGGGTTGTTAGATTGCGACCCTGACCTTGAGCCACCACCTCCACCACCTCCCCCAGAGGTTACTGAACAAAGACGAGAGTCCAGATCAGAAGAAGATGCTGACAGATCTTTACAGCGCTGCTGGGTGAAGTGGCTGGGGAACACCTGTAGAAAAAAAAGACTTCAATTGTTATAACCCAAAAGACTTTGTTTTCAATTTTAACAGCAAAGAACATTACTCATTTTCCAACAGACACATTTAAAGTTACTTGATTCCCACCTTAGCTAGCTGAATAAGAGTGTCCAACACATGTCTGCAGACCACAGGTGCAGCCTGTGGGTGGATGTGGACAGTAGAACCTCCACCTCCAGCACATGTGACACCAGTAGCAGTGCCTGATACTCCTCCTCCCAGTGTTCCAGATCCTGTAGAGCCCCCAGCTGAGTGCCGGTCAGCATGCTTCCTGCCTGATACTCGCTGAATCTGGAAAATGTTCGTCCTGCAACCCAAAGCTGCGTCCATAGATACAGAGAGCCAGGAAAGCTGGCTGGAGCTGCGAGACTCTACCCTGTTCAGTAGCTCTAAGGATGAAGATGAGGATGAGGAAGAAGAGGAGGATGAAGAGGATAGGGAGGAGGTAGTTGAGCCTTTTCCTCCACAGCCTCCCTGATTGCTCCGTTTGCCTCGAGAATCTTCCAAACGTGAGCTCTCCACACACACCTCACTCTCACTGCTGCGCTGGAGGATGGATAACAGGCTGCGAATGACCCACCCACGTGTCTGTGAGTGGTAGCAGAGGTTCCTGAGCACACGGTGCAGACGGCTGGTGTTGAGCTTCGGCTCATCCACAAACAACAGAACTAACAGGCAGGACAAAGCTTCATGGTCCAGCAGCAATCGACCACGCAGTCTCAACAAGGAGTCCACATTGGAACTGGATGGTCTGAGGAAACAAAAGGACAACATCAATTCAGTATTTCTTCAGTCAAAAGTGAGGTATGAACTCATCAGGATCACCTAGGAACAACATAAAGGTCAATCATTCATTAAGATCTTGAGACAAATCATATTCAATTTCCTAGTCATTGAACTAATAAGGGAAAAAGAGTTTTAAACTAACAACATTGAAAATACTCCACAGCCTCTTCTTACCTGTGGTTTGTTCCTCCACCCATCTGGAAAGTGCCTCCTCGCTGCACAGCCAGACGAGTGTATTGGACGCCACGATTGCTCCCTAACCGACTGGTGAATGCTGGTGAGCGGAGGATGGCCGATAGGGCTGATGAAGAGCTGTGACCAAACAACCTCTCATGCATCAGCTGCCTCTGGCGTGCCTCTTGCTCTCTACGCAATGCGGCTGCTTCTGCAGCAATGTCAGGGGGCATGACAGCCAACACGCTGTCCTCCATGTCCTCCAAGACACTACGCCGGAGCTCTGAGGGCAGCGTTTGGATGAAGGTGACAGGATCCAGAGGGGTGTCTCCCTGTGAGGGCTGTTGGGCTAGCTCCCTGCGCTGCTGCTCTGCCCGTTGCTGGGCAAGAACCTAAAACAACAAATGGCATGCTGTGTTAACACAACTGATTCGCCTGAAAGTCATTCTGTGTGGGGTAATCATTTATAACTTCAGTGTCTCTCACCTCTTCCTGGATGGCAGGTGGCAAAGCAGCCAGAAACTCTGGGCTGACCTCTGTAACCCCTGGTCCTCCTAGAACAGGTGCAGCAGTGGAAGGCAGGGTGGTGGCAACAGGGGGACGGGAAGGTGGCCTGATGCCAAGCTGGTTCTGCAGCACCTCTCTACGGATGTCCTCTGGGAGAGCTGCCAGGAAAGAGGGGTCCACACCCTCCGGCAGACTGATGCCTGCAGAGACAAAAAAATATTCATTACAAGGTATGTTTAACCAGAAATGAAATATATTAAAAACCGGTTAAGGTAGTGGAGTGGGTTTTTTTTTTTTTTACCTGCAAGTGGGTCCTCGTCATCGTTACTGGTGGATGGGAGTGGCTCTTCCTGGATGGCCTGAGACTGGCTATCAGCACTATCACTCCTGGGCATCGTTTCCCCAGGTGATGAGACAGAGGTGGAGCTGTAAGCATAACAAACAAACAATAAAAATATTGCATCAAAAAATGACCTGAACAAAGCGGGTGAACAAATGTTGAAAACTGAATGCTTGCTGAAACACAGAGAAGGAAGATAGAAATGTCTGCTTTCAACTCTGCCTTCAAGGTAAATAAATAAACATCCATGGCACAATCACTCTTTACATACAGGCTACATGATCATTAGTCTTACTGACCCAGTCTCTGCATCTGTCTGCCTGTCAGTCAGTCCACTCTCCCCACTGCCGGACAGCTCCTGAGACAGCTGGGCGGTCTGAGCAGGGTTGGGAGCAGATTCTTCCTGAGTGGCAGAGGCAGGGCTGCTGGTATCCATAGGGGAGCCTTCGAGTTGTGACACACCCACCACTGCAGGCTCTGACGTCTCCACAATGTCTGGACTAAGTGAAGCTAAGAAAAAAAACAAGAACGACGACGTTAAGAGAGGGAATGATGTTAACAAATTTAGGGTAGCAAAGTTTCCTTTTTGCTGATAACCCTTAATTGACAGATTTCTTTCAGCCAGATTCACGCTACAAGCAAAGCTAACATCATTTACAGATGTGTGTCCTTACTGACTGCCAATCTGTATAAGGAGAATTTTCAAAGTTAGTCTACCTTCCCTGCCTTCATCCAACGCTCCTCCTCCTCCACCACCTCCTCCGACTCTCTCACCGATTGTGGGTGCCGGGGACATTTCCATCTGAGATGCCTCTGCTTCACTGTTTGGCCTGTCGCCAGTCGACAAGGGTGGAAGGCCTGCCCCTGCTAAAGCAGCCAGTGAACTGGCATGAGACTCAGCCAGCAGCAGGTCGGCAATTGGCTGGTGCACCTGCTGACTGATCGCAGTCTCCAGGGAGACCAGCGCCTGTTCGTGAGGAGCGGGTGTGGTAGGAGTGACCTCTCCAGATGGGGGAGCAGTGAGGAAGCCCTCAGAGACCCTGGGTGGATCCAGACATGGAACAGTGCCACCCTGAGCCTGCTCGCCCTCTGAAAAATCCAGACATAAAACATGTGTTAAGACAGGACTGGGAGTTTTACACACTCTTCATTAGAGACAAAAATGTTTGATCATGATCACCAGCTTTTAAATATCACCTTAGAATATTTCACAACAGAAAACATCTTTCCTACACAAATGGAAGCCAGACCTAATACATTTTCTTAAAATCAGGATATACATGACAAACATTTAGAGTACGAGATTTCAAAGCAAGCACACATATGTTACTAAAAAAAAAAGATTATCAATAATAGATTTTGTTTCCACAGATGCTGTGGGTCTCTGCTGAGGAAGGCAGTAAGTTGTATAGTTATCTCCTCAACGGGGTGAACAATCCTGATCCCCAACAACAACACAACTTACTACCTCACCACAGCACAGCCAGCTGCTGAACAAATGTAATGAATGCCAGTCACACATGTCCTCTCACTGCACTTCAAATGAGTTTAAGACATATTGAGCTGTGTCCAAGGAAAGATGGGATCTTCTTTGCAGGTGAAGATGCTGAGCGGGTATAGCGTTGCCATAAGAAAGACAGTAGACTGTATAGTTATCTCCCAGATCTGGTGTGATCCTAAAACTATACAAACTACTACCTCATCCCACAGCACGCACTGCTTGTTGAAATCCTCTTGTGAGAAAGGCCCATTCCTGAAAATAATTCAACATAAATAGAAACTTGAACCACACCATTTTCAGTACCTGCAGTGTTCTCTGTTCCATTGACTGTTCCCAATCCAGAACCCTACAGAAAAAACAGTAGACATTAGTAGACGAATAAAGTGTGTGCACGTCTATGTTTGTATATTATTTCTTCTCAACAGACTACAAGCATGTTATTGACAAACCTGCAGGCTCTGCTCCCTGGCCTGTTCGGCACCAGAGGCCCTCCGTTCATTCTGCTTTGACTCCTCCTCCTCAGCTAGCTGTCTCCTTCGCTTCTCCCTACGCTCTTCTAGTTCCTCATCCCTCAGGCTCTCCAGATGCTGCAGGATAGGCACCTTCACCACTAAAAGAAGAAACAGATTTAAGAATTAGTTGAGGCTTTAAGGTTGAAAGTCGCAACAAGTCACAAATTATAATTCATAGATTTGCAAATGTAACCTATGACACTGATAAGGGCTGTCTCCTGTTCATTTTAACATGGATGGGAACAAAGATGCCGAACAAATACAAAGATGCTACAGATGACACTGCAATTCTCCTCCCTTTAATGACATTCTTTGATTGTCAGTGTCCAGTTCTTACAACATCCCCAGACTTTGTACATTTCATCAAGTATTTTCAAGTGTTTAATTAAAAAAGCACAAAATGCCTGGACACTGAACTACAGATTAAATACATGGTCACACAGCTTGTCAAACAGAATCCGGGTACAAAAGAACTATATTAACAACAAACAAATGATGGCAAGTTTGCATCTCCAAACAAGATGCAATCATGGTCAATCCATATGTGGTTAAACTAATGAAGTTCTGCAGTCAAAAACTAAAAAATAAAGACTACTTCTAAACACTTCGCAATCATAAAAAAGGGCATATTTACTTTCAGTGAAACAAGTCTCAAGTTAAAAACGAACTTACCTGCTACACAGTCATGCATACTCTCAGCATCCAGCACTTTACACTCATCCGTCCATCGAGTTAAGGCAGTGGGAATACTAGAGAGGGTTCCTAGAAAGAGCCAAAAAAACAATCATGTTTATATTTTAAGATTATTAAAGATAAAAACTAAACCAAAATGTTTCCGTCAAAGACAATGTATGGATGCAGCAAATTGTGCTTCATAATTTTCTTGCTCAACCTTACTAATGAAAAGGTAATTAACATCTCTTCAACTGTCTGTTCTGATTACCATGCACATTATAAAAATGAAGTATAAAACCATTCTGTACATAACTTATAACCTTAAGTTACCTGGGATTGTAAATATCGTAAGCAATGATGCTGCTGTTTTCTTCAAAAATGATATCAATTAATTGTAAGTGTTAAAGACAACCAATAGTAATCCCCACCTGCTTGTCCCCCTGTACTGCTCTGCTCATGGAAAAAGTCGTCCAACAACTCATCGTCAGAACGAGCAATGATGTGCACATCCTCATTTCCAACCAAAAGACGGGCACGACCACGAGATTGCAGAGGCAGAGAGCTGGACAGCTGTAAAATGTCTGCAGCAGCACTGGGGCCCAACAATCTGAAATAGGAGAATATGAAGGGCACACTCTTTAATTAGCATAATTGGTTTAAAAAAATAGCAGTTAAGCAGATTTTGCAGAAAAAATGTGATGCAACCCTCATGAAATAAATATGAATTCACCTTTGCAAGATGAGTGGAGGGTTGGGCTGGCGGTTCCCAGGGTAGTGGACATGGATTGTGTGTCCGCTGTTGGCAGTGAGCTGACGGAGTGTTCGCTGGCTGCGACCCATGCCTTGTGCCAGGCGACTGCTGGTGCCTGCCACACCTAGAGTGAGGGAACCGTGGTCGGCGTGGCGCACCATCAGTGGGTGGGAGCTGGGGATGTTGCCTGGGGAGGGAGGGATGTCAGCTGATGGAAAAACAACAGAAAATGGTAGCAGGCATTAGGGGAACAGCTCTGGCACAACCCCAAGGAATGTTTTTTTAAAAGTTAAAGAAAATCACTTTCTTTTTTATTTGATGGAAACTCAATTTAACTGAGAAGAGCTACTTTGAGTAGGGGTACCCTCCCATTTGTTTCATAACTGACACCAGTCTTTTTAAAGGAAGAGTGAACCTATCATTTATCAACAATCAGTGATTGAAACAATCAAACATTAAGTCTGACCTGAAAATATTACACATTTATAGTCCTGCTCACCATTGTTGGAGAACATGTTGTCGAACTCTATGATGAGGTCATCATCCCTGTCAAACCTTTCGAAGCGGATGTGTGGAGCAGCATTGATGTCGGGGAAGTCCTCATCCAACTCCATTTCAGAACCTTCGTCATCATCATCCTCATCTCCCTCTTCATCATCCTTGTATGAAAGTAGCAACTGTGAGTCTAACAGGACAAGATACTTCAAGATTTGTTTGCTGATCCTTTTTGTATTCATTTATACCTGATCCTCTTCCTCCTCTTCTTCTTCCTCCTCCTCTTCATCCTGGCTGTCTTCGTCATCGTTGCTGCCACTTGAATCTTCCTCTTGTGTGTGCTCCTCATCCTCTGGTTCTAGGATGTTCATGGAGTCTGAAAGGGAAAAGGATCACAGAGTTATTTAAAGTTAATACAGTGATCACTGAAAAATAACCTATACTGTGCAATAAACGTACAACTATATACACTGTGCAATATCCCTGCCACTTATCATCCATGTATATATCTCCTTCATTCCCAGCACTTTTGTACAAAGATAATTTCTAACTATTCTGTGCATCTGTTTATACTTTATTTTATTTGATCTTTATTTGATTTGTATATTATATCTTATTTTATTCCTTCTATTAATATTTTGACTTTCTTACATACTGTTTATTAGAGATCTGTAATGACCAAATTGCCCTCCCCAGGATAAATAAAGTATTTCTGATTTCTGATTCTGAAAAAGATCTGGGAAAGTATTCAGGGGAAAGGGGGTTATAATATTTAAGGGTCTTACCTTCTCGGTTGGCCTGCAGAGTTGATGCCTGGCTAATATTAGAGGGGGCCTCATCCATCAAAACATCCTCCTGTGATTCATCTTCACCGCTCCGTCCCACTAATTGAAACAACACAGAAGTTATACATCCCTTCTTTCTTTGTCTGTTAGCAATACAAGGAGCGCCTGTGCGCTGGGATCAAATATAAAATGGAAAGGATGTCGTTATTCCACTTGTACTTTCTTTTCTTTTCTTTTTTTTGTGTCCAGCAACTTTCTCACCGAGTTTCATTGGTTGTGCAAACAATAACTTTAAACTATTCCCACCTTTTTACCATCACCCAAACTGTCTATTCCCAAATAAATCCATTGGCTTACCTATAATTGTGCTGTTGACTGTGCCAGCATCTCTTTCCAGGAGCTCATCAATGAGATCCACAAGCTCATTCTCCACCTACAAACACAGGATACCAAACACAAGTCAGAGAGAGATAATGTGGCATAATGAAGACAACTGATTTATATAATTCCAATTATACGCAACTCATTTAAGGTGATAAACATGACGTGATGAAACATCTTTTACCGTAAAATCAGGAATACAAGCAATGGTATCTAAGTCACAGTCTGGGTTTATTTAATTAATTAATTAAAAAAATTTTTTTTGGGGGGGGGGGTCCCAGAGGAGAAAAAGATTTATACTGTGTGCCTGTGTTCTGCCTGTTCTTATCTGAATTCCATCTGTTATTACCACCCAGCCAGCTACCTTGTAGTGTAGTTGAGCACAGCCTACAGCAGCACTGATAGCAGTGAGATACGGAAAGACCCACCGCCTGCCAAAAATTTATGCCACCCCTTCTGCTTGTCACTTGTTCTATTAAATCCAGGAGTCTTTTCAATCATACCAGTGCTCATTTAGGTTTCTTTACTTAATCATAGTATACTAATGTTTTCTGTTGAGGGAGAAACACTTTCTAAAAGTTGGGCTAATAGACTGATCAATCTCACTATGCATCTAGCATGCTTTTTGCACTGAAGTGCACCCTTGATTCTTGGAGCACCATCCTCTGATTACAATACATTAACACAATAAAATACCTCCCTCTGCATATTACACTGGTATATTGGTGCATAGGACCCAGCACTTTTTTTTTAGTTGACACAAAAGGTATCAAAAGTGCATAAATATCTTTAAAAGCAAACTCAAGACAAACCTTTTTAGTCTCGCTTTTAACTGAGTTTTATTCTTAACAGTTTTATTTATCTATTTATTATCCAGTTCAAATTGTAGTCACTTTTGTTCTACTTTATTTATTTATGTACTTATTTATTTATTTTAAGTATAGCATCTTATTTTCTTTTAATGGTTTAATATTTTAGTGTTTTATTATCTTAGAAATTAATTTTATTTTGGTGATTTTAATTTCCTGTGTTGAGTTTTAAAATCCTATTTTAACTCCAGTGTTTCCTCATTCAGATATCATGAGAGCGTTTCCTCAGTTCGTTCAGCAACATTTTTATTTGGTATTTTATTGTTTTTATTACTATTGTTCCATATGTTGTGTTCTTAACCTTAGCATTGTGGGGTGGGTTTGGGTCAGGGCTGGGGGTGGGATCTTTCTCTTAATTTATTCTAATTTAGGTTGGTTTTTTTATGTACAGCACTTTGTGTTACAATGCCATTGTATGAAAAGCGCTTTATAAATAAAGTCTGATTGAGTCTGATTGATTCTACACCAAATTTAAAGCAAGTATTATGTGTAATAAAATGTCAATCACCTGCATAGCCTGTGTGCTGAGAACCTCTGGCTGACCAGCAATGACTACTGTGTCTCCCTCCGTCTCTCCATCCATCAAGTCGCTGTCTGTTCCCTGCACCCTATGATTACCCTCCACTGGCTCTGCCTCTCCAGACTCTCCTGTAAAAGATGCAGCACATCAGTACAAGGAATATGCATTATCACCAAATCTAGGGTTTTGAAGTATCTCATCTTGACCTCGATCTCTAACTGACATGCTCTTACCTTGGTCCTGAGTGTTGCTGTTGCTGTCTCTGGCAGTACCCACTGGGTCATGTTCAGTCTTGTTCTTGCTGGAGCCTCCTTTGCCTCCAAACAGACTGCTGGCTGGTTAACAATGCGGGACAGAGTCTCCAGCGGCTTTAGGGCAGCATTCACTGTGTTGGCCATGTTGGGACTAAACCAATGAATCAAATGAAGAACAATGGGTCATTTTTAACAGATTTGATCTTGTGAAATTATTTTTATTAAGCCTACTTGAAATCAAATTATAAATACTGTGTATTGTCAACCATGTTTCAACACTGCAATCTGTGGCGGCAATACTCAAAACATATGCAGTCAGAGCATTTCATTCAAGGTCTGCATCAATATAAGCTTGCAGCATTCTTTGCAGTTCTATTGATTCATTACTCTCTTTTATTTTGGATGATTTAAAATGCTCAGGCTTTACATATGTTCTAAGAATGCACTGCTAGGAACTCATTACACCTTATGGTTACACAGTTTATTAAGTAACACCAACTGTAAAACCCAACTTTCATTTCCAAAAACAATCCACAGTGTTTGTTTTTTTGCTGCATTGAACAAATATGGAGCACTATTTTACCTGGACAAATCCAAGCTGTGGGGCACACGAGCCAGGTCATTGACCAGACCTTTCTTGAGAAAGAGCCTGATGATGTTGTTCATGCCGTTATGTTGAGTCTTGGCTGCTGCTGTGCTGTAGAAACTGGATGTTGAGGGACAGGACTCCATGATGGTGCTAATTATGCACATCACTGCCTGAAGCCTGTCAAATAGATTGGTGAGAATGAAGAGTACAACATTGAAGGGATTTATGTAACGATCATTCAGTTCATGGGTAAAGCTTCAAACAGAGATTGGTTCATATTTTGAATGCTCCTACCTGGCATGTTTCTCTGCACCTTCTGTCATTGCCAGTGCTCTACTAAGGGCCGCCTTAACCTCATTGACTAGGGCCACCTGAGCATCAGTGCCAGTGCCAGCAGCTGCAAGGCTGGCCAGGAAGAGGCGTGCCAAAGCTGGAGTGTCCTTGTCCTCTGAATTCTGGGTATGGGGCAGTAGGTGGTCGAGCACAAAGGCAAGAACACTGCAGTCCTGTTAGGATACAGGGAGGTCCAGACAAGTTAGGAGGAAAACAGCTACAGTGAGAGAAGTGAAATAATACAGAGGTGTACAATTTTAACAAGATTTTGGTTAACTACCAACCTCCTTAATCAGCTCAGACTGTCCGGCAGTGTAGCAGTAGGAGGCGATTAATGTAGCAATGCCCACGTAGGAGCGCACAAGTTCAGCCAGCAGTCTCAGGATGGTGGAGGTAGGCATTAGAGGCTTGCTTGCCTTCACCTTAGATGCTTTACTCTCCTCTGAGCTGGTACTCTTCTCTCCTTCCTGTTCTTTTTTCTCCTCACGCATCTCTTCTGGTGTGGAGGCTGAAGAAGTTTAGATAGCATAGTCATTCACAGTTAATATACAGAACCCGTACTGGTATGGCAGGTCATCTAAGAACTCAAATCTATTTTGAATGAAATAATCGACTCAAACATCAACATTAACAGCAATCAGTCCCACCTTCACCTTGCGGTGTGCCAGACTGGGAAGACTCCGCTACAGCTCCATCGGCAGCAAACACTTGAGTCTGAGGACAAGAGAGATGGTTTAATTTCTAACTACAGAAATGACGCATGACATGTTTGGAAACTGCACACTTTGTGTTTGTCACTCACATTGATATGGAATGCAGACTGGGAGTCAAAGTCACTGCCCTGTCGGGTGAGTCTGTACTGCTGGTAAACGTCATCACCAACGTCCTGCAGTATCTGGCACAGGTCTTGACCACCAGGCACGGCTGCTGCACGCTCTTCTGGACGCTCAGCTGTCACACACAAAAAAATGCACTCTATTTTGCACTCAGCTATTTTGATTGAAATCACACACACACAGCCTTGACATAGATGGCTGTCAGGAGTTTATTGAAATGACTTACGTTCTTCGGGAGCATGGTAGGCGGCCAGCGCATTGAGCATGTCGTAGATGACCTCTTTGATGGTATCAGGGATGGGTGGTAGAGGTGACAGTTTTAGAGGAGTGGTCTTGACGAGCTGCACTGCATTGGGACCCTTAATCCGAAGGTTCTCAAACTCATCATCAGATGCTAGAGATAAAGATTACATATGAGCTTAGGGTTACAAATATTTAGACATAAGGAAATACTTTTTCTAGCTGCTGTTGCTGTCTGATCAACGGTACTTCATCTACTTAGAAAAGCCTGCACACTCACCTGTGCCAGCTCCCCGAGGTGCAGGCAGTGCAATGCGGACACAATTGCTTGCTGTTTCAGCAAAGCATTCGGGGTTACGGCAAGCTGCAGGTCCCAGGACTCGAAGGATGTAGTTGATTTCTCTGGAACCAAGGCTGCCTGACACCACTCCTGAGGTGGTGCTTCCAGCTCCACTGGTCACCGCTGACCTCACCACCTTTGTAACAGATTTTAGGGAAATTAATAAATTAATTAATTAACAAAACTGTATTTTTATGTATTAAGTGACACTTTTAGTCTGAAAGTGTCTTCATAAACTGTGAGCGATTGCAAAACATGATGAGACCAGACACTGACCTTTTCCATGGTGTGCCGCAGCGTTGCCGGGTCTTCAATGATGTGTCTGAACAGCAGAGTGACCAGCGGGGTGAAGCCATTGAAGCCTGAGCTCTGCGTCAACCCCAGAATCATCCGAGTGCTCTTTAGCTCAGCAAACATCATGGCATAGTGGTGATTGCGTGTTAGGCGCAAACAGAGACGCAATGTGGCATGGAGGGTGTCTGGGTCCACAGGAACACTAATCATGCTGACACATGCACGGATAAGAACGGTGGTCATGTCCTCAGTCAGGCCCTCAACTACAATGTCTGCGCTGTCAGGATCCAGAGTGGACGAGGGGCCTGTTGTGGTCTCCTTCACCGGGGTGGAATCATCCTTTGGAGCACTCATCTCCACTGCAGACACCGAGTCCAAGTCGGTGTGAGTCTCCTCCACTTTGCTCCTGTCTCCCTCTTCTCTCTCAGAGTCAGTGATGCTACCAGTCTTGGCAGGTTTTGGCAGGCGAGGAACTCTCTGAACAGTCAACATCACTGGCCTCCTGTTTCCTGTCTCTTCATTTACCTGTCAGAAGAATCAGTGTTAATTCAACAACCCACAACGGTTGATTATAAGTTTTGAATTGTTATAGTTCTGCTCTGGGAGAACAGTAAGATGCTTCAGTGTTTGTTTACCTGCACCATGGTGTTAAACTGCACAGTGTATCTCCGACGACCAGCTGTGAAGCGGACACTGCTCTCCCCAGCCCTCCATGCTGAGTCAATAGTGCTGTTGTTTGATGCACTATAACTGCACCAACGGCCTGAGCGATCATCAAACCATCGCCAGTTATTCCCATTGGGCTGCAGATACTAAAAGGAGATAAAGAGAGCTCATTAATTTTACATAGCAGGTGCCAAAAATAACCCCAATGAATGTAACACAAGCAGTTTATTCAATAATGCCTGACAAGATATACAAAACAAAACCGGATCAACTTGTCAGTGTTATATATATATATGTAATCATGTTTTAAGGTTGTGCGTTTTTCCCCCCACTTCATATATACCAAGTAGCCAAAACATGCATCTTTCTATCAAGGTCATCTTATTCCAGAAACTAACATGGATAAGAGGAAAAATTAAATAAGAGCGCAACCAGCATTAAGACTGGGGGAATATGGCAAAGTGAGTAAATTTGGCTTCATGAAAGTGTCTGGTTTTTACTCTCTTCCAACCTTTATCTTTTGACTTTACAACCCACAGTACATTTCTGATTATTCACATGTGTAATTTAGTCTTAGTATTCAGTATGTGATTTTACTATTGTAATCTGTGTATGCAGATTTGTTTCTAAGTTGTCTCTTACCTTGTTCATTTGTTCCCTACGCTTTGAGGAGACTGCCATCTTCTCATAGAAGTCAATGATCAACAGCACTGGCGTGATCCATCTGCAGAAAGGAAAAAAAGTCAGTCATTGTTGTTGTAGCCTAAGGGGTATCAAGATAAAAAAGAAAGTACAACAAATTTAAGTAGCGGAAATTTCATAAGGCTTGGCACAACTTACTTTGGTGTCTGGATGTCTTTCTGTTCTTTAGCTGCCTGCAGACAGGGCTGCACAACCTCAAGCAGCTTAATGAGCAATTCAAGGATCCCACTGTTTTGCACCACTCTGGCACCAAACAGCTTCAGTTCCTACAAAGAAGAAAAACAAATCAGGATGTGAAAAATTACCACTGGCAGTATTTGGATGCAAATTCATCCACAAGTTTATATCTTAAGGCTAAAACTTTCGATTTGTGTATTACTGGTACCTCAAAGAGCAATGTAAGCAGCAGAATCCGTGTAGCCAGCTTGGAGGCCTGGGCAGAGTGGCCATCTGTCTGGTCCACTCAGACACCGTCTTTGTGTCACTAGTAGTCAGGGGCTCAGCTGCCCTGATCAGCACGTCTGCTGCGTCCCACACCTACACACAACATGGACACAATCAGGCTGATACAATAATGCTGTGCTTCTGTTTCTATTAGCATTCAAATCACCATTTGTAATGTTGTTCTCGCAGCCCAATCTAATGAGGGATAAATCACAAAAATACGTAATAGCTACTAAACTGTTTGATTTCAAGATAGTGTTAATTGGGTATTTAAAGCTAGTAGTTAATGCATCATCACTGACCTGGTGGACAACCTGACCAAGAAGAAGATCTCTGTACTCTGGACCACTCCTTTTAATGGCAGTCATCAGCAGGTCACAGAGACGGTAGACTGTGTCAGGAAGCTCATCGAGAAGGTGGAAGCAGCCAGGCAGCATGGAGTCAGTGAAGGTATGCAGCTCCTTGGGGTCCAGAGGCTCGGCCTCCATGAAGCGCTCCAAGCAGCGGGCCTCCTCCTCCTCTGCCCGCTCCCTTGCTCTCCTGTCCTCTTCCTCCCGTCGGCGTGCGGCTTCCTGAAGCGGAGAAACAAATAATCTCAACAGCTACTCATCCAAACTGTACATTCTAATTTATGTTGTTTCTATTTGTTTAGTCCAGTTTTGAGCAGTGAGGAGGACACACCTCAGGTGAGTCGGAGCGTTGCTCCATGCTGACCTCTTGCCCGAGTGACATGGCGATGGCCCTCATCATCTGATCCTCTTCAGACATAGTCAAGTCCTAAATGAAGTAAGGGCAACAGTGTTAGATTTCTGAGTTTGAATAAAGGAGAGGTATTCATTTTGTGTTTCTGTTTATGAATCCTTACTCTCACTGCTCCTCCAAGAAGCGGTGGAGGGTGAGTAAGTAGGTACTCAGTGGCCTGCTCCATGGTGCTGGTGTTCAGCAGGGCCTCCATGGCATGCTCTCTTGAGAAACCCATATCCATCAGCTGAAAGATGACAAAAAAAGATGAGTTGTGAAAAGAATTACACAGAGATGGTTTGAGGGACAAAAGGCAAATAAAATTAATCATCACAAAACTGATAATGACAACAACTGAAAGATGTAATAAATGTTCAGGAGAAGTCTCACAAACTTGACCAGTGTTCCTCTCTTCCCTTCCTATCATATCAGTCCAAGTACTCAAACCTCTTTCTATCCCTTGCTCTCTCTCGCCATATTTTCTTAACTTCTTCTCATTTCCCTGATGGCTCTTATACCTGCTGGAGCAGCTGCTGGCGGACCTGTGCATGCCCCTCTCTCCCTCTGTGTCTTTCCTGCCATAAAACAAACGGTGGCTCAGGATTCAGTACATGCACAATTGGTGGAAGGAACAATGTTAAACACAGAACAGTTTTTTTGCTTGCTTGCTTATATGGGACCCTGATATACAATCACACGGTTAATCTGTACTGTGACAACCTGTTACAGTTTTGGTAAAGGACGCTGAATTTACGGCGAAGGCTGAAGGAACAAACCATCGCTGGAAAGCAGAAATCCAAAAATATCATCACACAATTAAATGGAAAAAAAAAAAAAGATGTAAACATTTACAAGTTGGTCTGAGAGTAACAAAAAGAAACAACTGTCTTGCCACAGGGCAGTCAAGGAACTTTCCCACATACCTGTGTTAGCTGAGCCTGGTTCACCTGGGGCTCACGGCGAGGGGTTGAATTAGTTGAATCTTCAGCTGATCCTGCTGCTGGGTACTCCAGCTGTTGGCCCGGCCGGTGCTGGTGCCTCTCCAGCTGTTGTAGATGCTCCGGGGGGCAACAGTGGGTCCCAAAGGACCAGTGGGGGCTGCCTCTTCTTCCGGACGTACTGTGCCCTCTCTCTCCTTGGCCAGGCGCTCCTGTATTACAGGTTCTCCTCTCAGAATGTGACAGAGGATGGCCAGCATGGATTCAGCCATCCGGCCTCCATACACCTTCAGCGGCTTCCTATTCCACAAGTTGCGGATGCAGCTGAATGCAGCCTGGAGAAAAGAACAAATTGTATTAAATTTCAAGAACACAACAAATTAGATTCATAAATCCACCAACCTGATGCTTGGACAGGGAAACATTTTTAAGACCTTAATGCTTTAACAGTATGACACAATTCAATAGGGCCCAGTTTAGCAGGACTTTTAAAAGTTCTGATCATGGAAGTTTCATTCTTAAAATGCTGCAACAAAAACAGAGAACCATTCTTTGCAACAACAAAAAAAGAAGAGTAGAAAGGAATCTTGAAAGGCTGTGTTCCAATCTTTTTCTCATTTGCCTGCCAACTGTTCTCACAAATTCAGCCACTTGGATGCCCCCTGTAATGTACACCTGACTTTCACCATCTCAAACCGAGCCCACAAGTTTTATTCGAAGGCACTTTTTGATTCTTTTTTAATTCTATAGTTAGCCGATACTGACCTTTTGGGTGACAATAAGAAACCGTAGGGCACTGAACTGGGGCATGGTGGGAGTGACTCCGGGCATCTTGGCTGGCAGGGAATGGGGTGAGTCCAGCACTGTGCTTGGGTTCACCATCTTCTCCACTAGCATCAACCAGGCATCCAAAAACTCCCCAGTTCCATCTGGTAGATCAGTATGCTCCAGACCCTCAGACACAGGCACCTTCCCACCCATCGACAGGGCCCAGTTAAATGTCCTGCACAAAGGCAAAACAACCAATAAACCTTCTGTTTGACATATGTTTGCGTACATACAGTGCTTTGAAGATCATATGCGGTTGTTCTTATGGTGTGTAACTACTTTTGAAAGAAACTCACTCAAATAAGGCGTCATGACCTCCAGAGCAGAAGAACTTTTGCAACATGAGGTGGTATGGGTACTTCCTCTCGTCAAACAGCATGGGAGACGTGAAGCCCACAGAGCAGATAAAGAAGGTCAGCCTGTAATGAAAGAAATAGTCCATGAAACCTCTGCAGTGCAATGCAAATCTTATATCTTAACAATGGCACAAGGTACAGGTCATCTTCTTATACCTAAACCGAGGGGTGGGGGTGTAAGGTGGGGGCTGCCAACTCAGACCCTTAGTTAGGAGCTTTGTGAGTGCAGAAGCAGTGGCCCTGGCAGCAGGCGTTGGGGTTGTGCCTGTGCTTGTGGCATGGTGTGAGCGGCGTTGACGCACTGGGGAGCCAACACACAGCTTCACAAGCAGGCCAAAGAGCTCAGCCAGAGCTCTACCTAGTCGAGATGAGGCTAGAAATACACAAGAAGGTTAGTGAGGAAGAATGAATCCAGAACACTTCAATAAAACATAACTGTCATAGAAATCAACTTACCAGAGAGGAGCGGTTTTATCTGCTTTATGCGTGTGGCCATAGCTGGAGTGAGTTTGGACTTAGCCTTTGGATCTGATGCAGTGGGTTCGTCCGTCTCCATGGGAGCCAAGGTGTCCCCATCTAGACCCATGCCTTCCAAAAGTCCACCAGCAGATGAATCCACAGTCACTGCCTCAGACTCTGCTAGATATAGGAAGATGATGTGGTAGTTGAGTAGTGTGTTCCAGGTACATACTAGTTTTCAATAAGCAAATATAAACTGCAGTATTACCAGTTTTCCTGGAGCCAGAGGCTGCTGTTGTTGCAGTGCTGCTGGATGGTTTCTCTTCTTTGGGTACCAGTTTCTGCATGTCTGCCTGGCCAAATTCACAACCTGGAGGCAGACTGTAGGGCACAGATGACAGGTGTTAAGATGGGTCAAAGCTGTCCACAGGTTAAAATGAGAGGGAAGGACAAGAAATGTACCTGTTAGGTGTGCAAAGGGACAGCAGCACAGTGCTCTCCCACACCAGAGAGCAGTACAGCTGGCTGAGCTTGTTGAGAACACTCAAGCCAAGCTGGGAGCCCCACTGGTTGACTGAGATAGCTCTGATCTCACTCTGTGATTAGAAGAAGTATACATTTTGTATTATAAGAGAGATAAGCTTTGTGTGAGTGATATTTTGGTTATCTAAAACATCCATATTTACCTGTCCTACTCTGCAGGTGTGCACAAACATGAGGATGTAGGCATGGGCTGCAGTGAGAGCGTGGAGCAGTGGTGTGGCCCGGGCTGACAGCGTGGCGTCGGTGACATGTCCAGCGTTAGCGAGCTCTCGGAGAAGCACAGACCCACCGGGCATCTCAATTGGTCGGTGAAGTGGCTCCAGAGAAGTCAGGATACTGTCCAGTTGGCACAGTCCCTCCTGGAGTACTTTAGGCTCATGTGAGAGAGTCTAAAGATGTATTGAGGGGGAAAGCCATTTATCATTCAAGTAAAAAGTAATGTTTGTTTTGCCTTTTGTCATCAAGGTGCTAAGTGAGTGAAGATTACAATGTAGTCTCTGATTAAATCATTTCAATGTGCCCTCTCCCTAAGGAATAAGAACAAAATCTTGTTAGTGATTTTTATTTTGTGCTCACCAGTATTGACTTGCAGACACCAGCCACAGCCTGGCAGGCAGCAGAGGTGGGGAAATCTATGGGCAAGTTGGGCAGGCCAGAATAGAAACCAGAGGCAGCAGACCCTTCTGGTTCACAAACTCCTGACAGTGGTCGTCTGTTGTGTGTTGCTCAGGATAGATTCCACAAACTTCATCTGAAAAAAACATGTGCATCAAAAAAAATAAAAGGTTGAACTGAAACATGAGGTGATTACCTTCCCAAAGCTTCACGTCTGTCACAACATATGCAAAACACTACTAAGACTATTAAAGAATGATATCTCACCACATTCAAATGTATCCATTAATGGAAGGGGATCCGCTCTTCAGTTCCCACCACCCTGCAAGAATTCAAACATCATCAAAATTATGACCACAAACTACAATATCTGACACTGAGTTTATTGGCTTGAAAAATAAAAACAAAATTGTATAATGACTGATTGTCCTAGTCTATTGTGTTATGAACTCAGCGTCATACAGTTCAAGTGGAACTGACTGTCTGTTGCTCTCTGGTTCCCCCTGCTGCTGGCTGAACGTGTGGAGGGCCTCTTCTTCCTCTTCATCCTCACTGGACGCTTCTTCAGCAGCGTGGCTTGAGCGTGCTGGCGGCACCGCCACAGTGCCATCTGCTTTCTGGATTGATGGTTTCTGACAGATGTACTCTGGGGCTCGACCCAAGTTGCAGATCTCCTCCAGTAACTATAACAAGAACACAGCTTTAATTATCCTGAAAGATCAGGTGAATAAACTTTCAAAGCTAGGGCTTGGTAGTCACGGAAAACTAGCATGAATTTGAATCTAGCATTTCCCAATGGCAGGGATTGGTTGGTGTTTTCCCAGGTTTACTCCAGCTGTAGATAGCAGCTTTTTTTCAGAACACATTATGTATTGATTGCCATCAGGACATAAAGATCATTTTAACCAGTATAACAAAAAGTGTATCTAAATCTGACTACCAACCCCAGCTCTAAGAGCAAGTGATCGAAAACCTTGGTAGATTACCTTGATAATGGCAGTAGTAGCATCCGTCTTCAAAGTGGGCTGGTGCCTCATGAGCTCATCCACTGCACTCCCCAAGTTAGAAGCAGTGTCACCTGAAGTCAAACACAGAACATGTCATTCACTTGAGAATGTTCCACAGGGAAAGTTCTGAATTATAGAGTGCATACAGCCCAACTCACCCAGTGGGTCAGAGCTGCGTCGCCGTCGCATGGCAGGCAGGTAGTCAGGAGACAAAAGCACTTTGAAGAGGCGCTCAAAGGGCTGGCACTGAACGAAGGAGTGCAGGCCTCTTGCATTCAAGCACAGGGCACTGAACACGTTTGGGAGGGAACCCAACACCTCACGGGTAGCAGGAACCTTGCAATGAGAATAAAGGTGCTTGTTTGTTAAGCAGAAACTGAACTTAATAACCTTCAGCAATTAATTACACAGATACAACAATGACATCACGGGACGATAAACCGTGCTCCAAGGATAGAAAAAGAAGACAGAGGAGCACTAGTGTACATTGACGGAGTGCACGTGAAGAACGTGTGTTTCCTAACCTAGCCCATGCAAAACAAATCTATCACTTGTCTGGTGATATAAAGACATAATCATCATGCACAGGGCTTTGACCTTCTAGCGGGGACTAGGTGTGTGTTGGACACCAGTGTGAACAGCAATGTGTCTTGACAGGGTTCTCACTCTTTTCTAGAGATAATTTTCCAGTACATTTCAAAAGGGACAATTAAGCTGCTATGACAGCAGTGCATTGCACCCTTACACTATTTCATTTCCCAGGTGTTTTCAATGAATGGAAACCTGGTCAACTGTATTTACTGTTTTCCAGGACGCAAGGGAACCCTGTGTTTGACTGTCCACCTTTGTTCAGACATGCGTTTAAAAAACAAGCGTAACAGAGTCTGAGGAACAAGCAAAAAAAAAAAAATTAGAGCTGTGCTGGACACTCACGTCTTTGATAAGAAGGGCATGCAGCATGACATCAGTGAGACCATTATCCTGCAGGGATGAGAGCAGGGATGGCTCCTGGAACACGAACACCGTCACAACCTCTGTTGCTATAAACCCCAAAAAAGAAAAAAGAGCAGGGGAGAAAGAAAAATAAAGGTTGATAAGAAAGTCAAGGCCACATTACAAAAAAAAATTCAACGGTTACTCAGTCAAAAACGACTTGAAAGACTTTTTTAAAGGACTACTTGGAACTCACCTAAGAGGAACAGTGAAGGGCCATAGTACTCTGCATTACTGATGATGTGCTTGAGTGAGGTAGGCAAGGACCCATCCATTACTTGAGAGGGAAAAAGAATGCATATACATTAACATCAAATATTTACACAACTAAATGCATAGATTTTAATGCAATAAATCCTAAATCTGTTTAACAGAAGCTTGGTATATCTCCTGCATCTTAAGTTTATGTGAAGTACAGGTGAGAGGATGCTGATGTCTCACCATGACGGATTCCATCAGAAAAGGCAGGGTCCTGGATGGCTTTCTTCAAGAAATTTAGCATCGATTTCAACAGAGCTGCCCGCTGAGGGATACACTGCATACCTGGGTAGTCACAGAGTTGTATTAATGATGGAGTGAAGTCAAGACGAGTTTTGTGTTTCTTTGCATGTTTGCTGAACATACCTGCACGAGGCGTGTTAGGAGTGCTGCTCTGTGCTCGATGGTCCGCCTCTGGTCTGGAACCAGAGGATGTGGACGGTCCGGGGCTGCTTTCCATGGCAACTTCTGACACTGTGAGAATACAGAATGCAGGAAATGAACCAGAAAGCTGTGATATTCTTTATAACTTGACAATACTGACAAATATACCAGAGTTTAAATGTTAAGCTTGGCGTATAGACAGTAATCTGTACTTATTATTGGTCTCACTAATGGTGACTTACTCTCCATGTCTGTGTCCATGTCTTCAGACTCCACAGCTGCACTAGGCCTCTGAATCTTTGGCTTGATGACAAAAGGGCACTCTTTCCTTGACAGGTCCACCTCATGCTACGTATAAAATAATATACAAAGGAAAGGAGAGTAGAAAGAGAGTGAGTCCAGTGAGTTTGGTTAAAGTGTCTCTGACTATAGCAAAAGGCAATAATGACAACAACAGGGAAATAAAAAGTGCATAATAACCTCCAGCCTGCAAATGAAAATGGAAAGGCCGCTGTGGGACTGAAAGGCAGCCATGTCGAGGTTGGTGATGAGATCCACAACTCGCACTGCTCGTGTCACAAAGGTGATCTGGTCCTGCTCATCCCCCAGAAACTTGATCACCTATCAAGTCAAGGATAATAACAGCACAGATGTGAGTCATTGAACAAACAAACAAGTAAACATAAGTAATGGTATCTAGGCAAAGTCAAGAAGTACCTTTAAGAGGGCTTCCATCATGCCACAGGAGACTAGGGCTTCCCCTCCAGCATCATAGCTAGCCAAGTGGTAGAGGAATGAGAAGAGTG
This sequence comes from Notolabrus celidotus, assembly GCF_009762535.1. NCBI lineage: Eukaryota > Metazoa > Chordata > Actinopteri > Labriformes > Labridae > Notolabrus > Notolabrus celidotus. The sequence goes on along the minus strand of NC_048282.1, from coordinate 18,533,394 downwards.
CAGTGGCAAATTGGTGTGGGTAGGGCTCCATCAGTGGATCTAGAAAACACAAGTCAAAAGTTAAGAGATAAGCTTTAGTTACAACTGCCCCTTTTTCCCATACATTACACCTCAAGTTAGATAAAAAAGTTTTGGATGGATTCATACCTATCATTGCCTGTATACAGTTTCGCACCAACACAGGCAGAAACCCATGGTAGGAGGCAGTGCCGGTGCAGTCGATGATGTTTGAAAGCTTAGGCGTCCTCTCCAAATGGACAATCGAAGTTAAAGTGCGCAAAGAGGCTGCCTTGATATCCTGAAGAACAAAAATCATACACAATCAATTTTACAAATAAAGAAATAATGTTTGTGCAGGACAAACAAAAAGTGTAATAATGTAACCACAAAACATTCTTACCACAAGCTGTTTGTCTGTAATTTGTAATACATCCACAAGCTCCTCTATCAAGCCATTGTACAGAATACTGTTGGCTGACTCTTGGAGTGCATTTGAATACACTGCAAACAAAGACAAAAAAGTCAGGGATGAAGACGTGAAGAATTCTCTCACATTGAATATTTGGGAGAAGGCTTCTACTAACCCAGTATAGAAATTGCATGCAGTCGAGCCTGCACAGCTTGCAACCTCTTCTTATGATTTGAGAAACCATGGGCCAGTCGAATGTGTGTGAACAGCAGGGTTTGCTTGTCTTTAGGGATGTTGTACATCACTGTCAGCGACTCCATGATCTCAGATGGGCTCTCTGAAATCTGAGAGACACAGAGCACCATATGAATGCAGAAAACCCAAGGTATCATAATTATGATTAACTATCCACTGACACAAAACCAACTCTACCTTGTCAAGCTGCTCGATGTGAATATAGTGTAGTGTGTTACTACTTGTCTGCAGGGAAAAAAGAAGAGTTCAATAAAGATTAGCCAAAGCCATACACATGAATATATGTTCATTACAACGTAACTACAGAGAAAAATGTATTTGACTGTACCTTTCTCTCTACTTTGACCTCAGGGCCTGGTTCCGCATAAAACTCAAAGTGCAGTGTGGTGGCACTGGGGGGGTACTTCTGCTCATGTACCAACAGCAGCACCATGATAAGAAAAGATAGTTTAAGAATCACTAGATATTGTTTCCATTTAAAAGCTGGTTAAATAAGACTTATTCACACTTTTAACACATTTATGACACATATGGGGGTATACTTGTTCTTGATCTCATTATGTTTCTATAGCCTGTTTGATTCTGAGGTGTCATGTAAGTCGACTTTGGCCTGGTACCATTTTGTGCATCCTATTCCAAGAACATACTACTAGTGCCACAGAAAATCAGACAATAGTCTCACAGCCGTAGTCGGTGAACATCAGAAATTCTTACCCCCATTGGCAGATCCCTGCAGCACTCCGCTAGACCAAAGCCATTCTCTTTTCCTCCCCAGCTCTACAAAAGAGAACAAAACAAGTAAACAATAAAGCTCTTTCACTTGAGGGACAGCTGGATAATAGCAGGAGGGGAGGAAAAATTGCATTCACTAGACCTCGGCTAGGTGTTGCAGGCGGGCCAGTAGAGGAGTCCTTTTGTCGGATCCCAGTCTTGTGATGTAGTTGGAACGTTTACTGAACACATAGAGCAGGTTCAGCACAGACAGGACCACCTGCATGTCACATGACGCTAACAAGGTGGTTAAGTGCTGTAAGGGGGAAGTGATAGATAAAAGAGAAGTTAGTGAGCTGCTTCATATTTTACCTCTGTGACATATGTACTGTCCAGTATTTCAGCGCAGTGATGGAGAGTACTCTAAGTTCGTGCCTACCTCTATGGAGCTGTAGAGGTGCCTAGAGAAGCTATACTCAATGAGCAAGGCTGTGAAGTTGAGCACTGCCAGAAGCAGGGCTTTGAGCTGGCTGTTGTCTGGACGGTCACACACCAGCAGCCATGACATGTTCTCCACTGTCTGGCCTGCATCGCACAGAATGCCATCAAAGCGGTCCAGCAGATCAACCCAGTGGTAAAGCTCACACTATAAAAATAAAATAAAACGTTACTTTATAGACCAAACAAATGAAAGTTTTAAACACGTATCTATTTTTCTCAAATACATACGGAACTGCTTCCTGAATGTGAAAACACTTGTGACGTGGATGATGGCAAATCAGAACAAAGTATATGACAAATTTCCTGCAGTAAAACTGATGTGAAATGCCATAACACATACATGATAGTTTTTACCTTATGGTGATATTTGAATGCTATTAACCTGTTCACATTCAAGAGGGAATCAAAACAGGATTTTGTACTGGTTCTTGTCAGCTTTCTGCACTCTGTCAAGTAAGGTGCTGATTCTTACAGCAGTGAAACACTACGTTCTATTTAATGAATTGAGTTGCCCTAATTATTTGTACTACAGCTGCATGTGAATGGCCACTGGTTAAGAGAAAGTATAATTGAGCCACAATCACTTCTTCATATTTTATGCTCATTATGTTGTGAGATACATGTATGGGAAAATATCTAAAATATGAATTCTGCCGCATTGAGCAGGAGACTAATAACAGTTTTACTGGGTTGAAACAAAGTAAATAAATTGTCTCTTCAGCCTGCTCAGTCAGATTAGACTATGTTCAAATATTTTTGTTGTTGCTTTAAATGTTTGCTGTGATTGCTTATTTGCAATGTCACAAAATTATAACACAGCATTCCTGATCAACATGTGTTTATTAATGATGATGCAGCACAGTAGTACGTCAATTGGAATTGGTTCACATGTTCTTTTCTCATGAACTTACCTTGCCAATATTCCAGGTCTTGATGTGCTGGAGCTCAACCAGCAGCTGCTCATCACTGCATGCCTTGAGCTTCTCGATAAGTATCCTGCAGTCCGCAGGCTACAGGTTCAGATGACAAACAAAAGGGTTAGAGAAGCAAGACGCCACCTACTCTTCTTATCACAGTATAACATGCTTTCGCTATGCTGTGACATGCCAGTGTTCAAATTTGCATTTCCTCTCTTAACTCTTGGTAGGGGGAAACCCATTGACCATATTTCTGTCTTGTGTAGGAGCCAAAGTGCATTCCACGTTTGCACCCCTGCTATAATTAAAGCAACAGCTTGGTATCCCAGTGTGGTCAAGAATGATCACAAAGCAAGGATTATTCAAACTCACAGCTTCCGTCGGTGTTTTCTTTAACTTGCTTCTGTCGACCTTCATTGTCGATAATCTCTATTTGTTGCTCCTGTTGAGAAATTTGGATTTTCATCAGGGAACAGGTCATAATGCATTTCAATGTGTTGTTACACAAATGTACTTAGATTGATGATTAATAAAAGAGACTAAGTAAGTATTGCATTTTGTACAGCTACATATCCTAAACAGCAACTGTACAGGATAAAAATGCTTCACTTCACTGCTGATAATGTACTTACACAAAATAACTTGGCAATACCCACTCAACAGCATTTTCCAGTCATTTTACCTGCAAAATGAAGGACAAAACAAATGAGCAACATTGCCTCACATGGCAAAAAACAAACTGAGTTTTACAAATGTATTCCCAGAATCTTACAATATAGCAATCTCAAGAAATGCCAAAAACGGGAGGTGATTCTGTGATTGAGTTGTAAAAAATCCATTTGATTTGAAAACATCAAATTCACAACAAGCTGCATCTTAGTCAAATCTAAAAGAAAAGATAGATTTGAGAATGCTGTTACACAAAATCCAACACACCATGATTTCTCATATTCGGACAAAGCACTCGTAAGCAACAGCATTTGACAAAGGTTATCTCCTTGGAAATAGAAATCAGCCCACACTGTTTGTGTATAGTCGTTGGTGGAGGGGATAATGGTGATACCAAGTTTGTTTCGGGTCATTTTAAAGAGGACTGATCATCACAAAGCAGACCAAGGCTGAGCGTTAGCCAGCGGCGAGCTAGCAACATACGACACAAAGTTAATTAAATCAGGTTGGGCCCTTTTTGATGGCCTAAATCATTTTTCTCATGTTCAACTCACTTGTGATTCAAGTGATAAATGTACAGAAACATACTGCTAACACGGCGTATGCGTCTTCATCATGAGCTTAAGTGACTAGATGCTGACAGGTAAAGTTATACTTACCTAGCCAACAAGCTAACGTCAACCTTGCTAACAGCAGAACGTTATTTACCTCCTATAACCGTCACTGTAAACATGTTGGATAGCAGCTGCTAATCACAGAAGACAATCGTTTGCTTCTTGATAAGATAAAGACAAAATAAGACGAGGTAGAGAGCTCAAAGGACTACAGAATTATTCCGCTAACGTTCGCTACGGAGTTGACGTTAGCCTCATGACCAGCTAACAGAAAGCTACCGGTAACGTTAGCAGATGGTCTGTTCTTCAAATACTTCAAAGCAAGTGAAAACCACCAAACACCAAAAAAGCCTGCCATGGCCCGATGAGTTACGGTTGTAATCGACTAAACGCCTACCGTATAGCTAACCCCAAAATCAAGCAGATTTAGGCATCTGTACCAGAGCTGTCAGTCCAGGTCTCACAGATCCACCATGCTGTCCTGACCTGACTCTGAACTAATTTAGGTCGGGGCTGCGCAGGCCGCAAAAGAAGCCCAGCACTCCCCACTGAAGCAGCATCCCAGCTTTCGGTAAAAACGAAACTGTAAACACCAGTCGACGTCCAGCAATGGTAAGAAGGAAGGGTGTCAAATACCTGAAGCCAGGTATCGTTACTTTGCGAAGCTTCTGGTCCTGGTTCCCCAAGCTAGACTTTCGTGGCACGCGCTAGCTAGCGAGCTAGCTGTCGTTAGTTGGGGAGCAGAAACGCAAAATAACTCGCTGAATCATTGTCGAGTTGACGAGTCTATCGTGACACTGCGAGTTTTGTTTTCAGTTTACGCTCGGGCAAATTGACTACAGGCTACCGGCTCGGTATTCAAGTATGTTCATCCATTCGCTGTTGTATTTTTTCACAGTATCCGCGCCTGTTTCCATAGCACAGAGGCACTAGCTGTTGGCACAGTCATCATGACTCTGGGTAGTGTGCAAAAAGTGAATAACGTTACGGCAGGCAATGAGTAGCCACTGTTTATCGATGCAGAGCATGTGAATAAAGGGCAATTGGCCCGCTGTAGAATACATCCCCCCCTACACATTAAATGTAGTCTTTAGTCCTTACATATACGATTAATCCAAGTCCCTAAAACTGACACTCTGAACTGGAAACGACCATTAATATTATAAATATGCAAACTCAAGATCTACATACCATAACTGTGACACATGCAGCTGAACAGTTGCTCATCATACATCGAAACAGAATGCATAAATATGCTTAAGTACTTCACAGAAGCATCGGCATTGTATCAAGTTAGCCAAATGCATATATATATATATATATATATATATATGTCAAAGTACCTGAAATTGATAATTGGGTGAATTAGGCTGCAAACACATCCTAATCAGACCAGGTTTGAATTTGGATCACTTTGGAAAAGCACAGTCCTGGAAATTTGATATCATGCTTGCAATCCTTCAAAATTTTCACCACTGAAACTTGCAAAAAATCACTAAGGGATGCAGGGAACCTTACCCTCCTCCTCCAGACTTTTAATCTGGGTTTCTCATACTTCAGATTTGGTTACAGATTTAGATTTACACTAAATTGATAATTTCAGGTAGACGTGGTTGACGTTTTCCCAATTTAAGGACATCTATTTGGTTGATCATATCACTTCAATTGGCTAAAATTGTAATATAGAGTACAGTAAACAGTTTAGTGAAATGTGTCTATTGTACTTTTTAAAGGAAACACTGGTCCACATTATGATAGTGTAAAAAGCAATCATCTCGCAACTCTGGCATCATAATTACTGCCGTACATCCCATCAAAACCGAGGCACAACTTCCAAAACAGTAAACCATATGAGATTCACTGCATTGTCTAGAAAAATGTGAATAACCCTCCAAATGTCAAGCAACTGTTCTCACAATTAGAATATCTGGAAGGATATGGCCATCCTGTGGAATTTTCCATCCGCATCAAAGACTGAGGCACATATTGTGGGAAGTTTGGTCAGTGTTTTAGCTTTATGTTTTCTTATCTGATAAGACAACTTGAGAAGTTTTTCCACATAAAATACTTCTTCAATTTCAAATGAATTTCATTCAAGTTTACTTGTGTGAATTCTTTTAAAAAAGACATCTTTAGACAAGTGAGAACTAATTGAATGTAACCACGACTTATTTGGATCATCATAACTTCTGCATGTTGTAAGCAATGATGCAGTAATGTTAGCATATATTTGCCTGTCACAAATATTGACGCTGTCTTGTGTATTGACAGATGTGCAAAACTGAATTGCAGTGACGTACATGGTTTGTATTAATTCATTTTTCATATTTTTAAAAGTAAGACATTACTCCTACCAGTCAGGATTTATAAAAAAAATGTTTTGTCAAGACAAGTTTTCAATATCATAAACATTTTTTGGAAAAGCATTTGAGAATCATTTCCTGGACAAAATGGAATACCACAGTCAACCATTATTACTCTTAAATATTGTGTTTCATTTTTAAAAGTCCCCTGCAGCGTGCCAGCCTCTCATCTCTGATGTTAAGAGCTGCAAAAGCCCTGTTCCACAGAGCTCCTTTGAATAAACTGAGATTAACTACAGCTGACAGGTGAAAATTCAGTAAATTATCCAATCTTCTTCTGAATGACCGAATTAGACCTGAATAATAATTTCACTTTAATTGTTTATCTTAATATGCAATGTAAAGAGTTCCTGCTTGTTTTTTTTACTGGAGGAAACAGTCTTGATAGGCCTTGTTTCACTACAAATGCAGAAAAAACAGAAAGTCCTTTATTCTCCTTGTTATTGTTCATTTAAAGGGGGTTAATATTGAGCATATATACTGGTTAATTTGCAAGATTGACAACAAGTAGTGATGGCAAATGATTGTACCCTTTAGTCAATGTGGGAAATGGGTTGGCTGTACATACCAGAAACTGCTTTGGTTCAATAGTTCCCCCACTCTCATCCTTGGTTGGCTCTGCAGTCTCTTTTAACTATATGCAAACACACAACAATCAAATCAAACAAGTTTCTTGACCAAAATGAAAGACAATACACCGTGACTTCAGGTTTCACACAGGCCAAAGCTACAGAGAAGTATAACTCCTAAATGCAACTTCCAATCCAACTATACTCAGAAATAGTGGGACTGCGCTAACCAACATGTATGGAGGAGAGAAGCAGAACTCTGTAAGGGCTTCTTTGTTTGTGATCAGTTATAGTTGTTGTTGAACGCAAGACTTTTCCCTGATGTTCAAACAGAAACCTGTTGGGCTCGCTCTGACAGCAATACTTCCAAATGCCACCCCGAACCCACCTATATCTTGTGGTCTGAGTGGCCTCCTACAAACTGCAAAGTGTGATCCAGTATACAGTATGTTTCTCTGTCAGACCTCTGTTGCTTTACACATACCATTCAAAGTCTCAAGTCTTTTTTGACGAACATTTGGCATATGCTCCTTTAATACTTTATTTAAGGATGCGAATAAATGGAACACATTTTAACAGGTGCATGGACTAGAACCCCATCCCTCCAAAAAAAAAAAGATATCTAAGGGGACGACTTCTCAGCTGACACTTGTTTCAGTAATGCCTATGGATGATGTGGCTTACACAATCAAATCTAATTTAAACAACAAACATCAGCACTGCTTTATTCAAGACAGACATCCTGAGTGTAGGCACTATCCCTGACTCATGAGGTGCTGTGGTGAAATCAAAAATAAGATCATGTCACCACAAAAAAAAAATCGTGATCACATTCCCTTTTTTCCTGTTTCGGATATATAGACATTTACATTTTATATAATTAATAAGCAGGTGCAACAGAAAATCGATACTATGTCCAGCTTATTTTGCAGTGCTCTCCTCCTGATATAGAGTCCTCGCCAGTGGTGGACAATAGCAAAGTCAATTTACTTCAGTACTGTACTTAAGTACATATTTTGAGTATCTGTACTTTACTTGAGTATTATTTTAGAGGGGAACTTATTACTTTTACTCCACTACATTTATGAGACAATTATTGTACTTTTTACTCCACTACATTTCTATCAATGCTCTAGTTACTCAATATTTTAGCATTGACGTCAGCTCATGAATCTCTTTTCTGAAATCAGATCCCTAAGACAGTAAATGTGTTTGTAGAGGTGGTAATGATGGCTATAATTCTCCACCTGAGCACACATGTCCATATATTCAGCCCGTGTTAGAGGTTTTTGAAATGAAGAATGATACGTATCGTTTCAAATGTTCTCCCTGTTTCCCACTCTGCTCAAACATACAAACATTCACTGTCCAACCTGAGAAATCGTGTTGAGCTACGTAACATTTGTTTAATTCCAGAAGAACATTTCAAACTAAGTTATCTGTGCTTGGAGTAACTTAGTTGCTGTTTTTATTCCATGGTAGTTTTTAGAGATTTCAAGTAATGGTTTCTAAATAAACAGAATGTAACAGAATGTACTCTTATGTCTTGACTGCACCTATGTATTTTGAAAATGCAACATTTTTAGATATTTTAAAAAGTACTTTGAACACTTAAGTATTTTTAAAAGCAAGTACTTCAATACTTTAACTCAAGTAATAATTTGACGAGCAACTTTCACTTGTATTGGAGTAATATTTGACCTGGAGGATCTATACTTTGACTTAAGTAAGGAAGCTGTGTACTTTTTTCACCACTGAGATCATGTCACCACAAAGAAATCGTGATCACATTCCCCGAGTTTTGGACACATAGACATTTACATTTCATATAATTAATTAGCAGGTGCTACAGAAAATCGATACAATGTCCAGCTTATTTTGCATCAAGTGCTCTCCTCCTGATATAGTGTCCTCACTATGGTAAGTGATTGAGAATGTGAGCAGTGATGGGAACATGTCCAGGATTTACTTTTGCTTTCTTATGTTTAAAATAAAGAAGTTTGGTTGTTCACATGGAGGGACCCCTGACGTTACATGCTAACAATGACTGTTAGATACATTGAATATTAGCAGTTATCGTTAGAATCCCATCAAACAATATAAAGCTTCCTTTCTCATAATAAATATTCAGACACATCTTAAGTAATACAACATGCACAGAATAATCCAACAACAAAGCATGAACGTTAACACTTCCCACTGAGGTGTTGTGAATCAGAAAACGACCCTTATAAGTTAAAGTATTCGGTTTGTTAGACGATGTTATTATAAGTTAGCTATCCAACGTTACTCTGTGGAGATTCAGTATGAGTCAGCTCTTACATTAAAAAAGTTTAAAGATAGTTAGATGACGTTAGCAAGGTTTACTAGCAGTTATGCTAACGTTAGTGAGTTCGGCTCCAATACAGCTTTGATGGCTAACGTTAGCAGATTACCAAAAGTCAAATCTGCAACTTGACACACATTTAAACGCTCACCTGTTCTCGATCCTTTTTTGACTAAAGTGTGTAAGGTAAGCCAGAGGACGAGGTGACTGCTGTGTCTCGTAGTTGTATTGTACAGAGGCTAACAGACCCTCACAGTGAGTCTGTGTCTGTGTGTTACATTTATGTTTGTAGGTTCAGCGCGAGCTAACGAGCTAGCAGAGAGAGCTCCACACACAATGCTCTATCAGGAGGATCATGGCTAAATTAAAAATGGCGGTTTACACATCATAAGATCCGTACTTTACCCTTAAAAAGACACCAGTTCTATGGTTTTGGATCCAAGCGACCGGCTCGAATCACCGTTAGTAATTGTTAGAGAGGGACAGCGTAGCCATGAGTTAGTCCAAACCCCTGTCAAAACCATGGAATAAGTATTTTTGCTTACCTCGAATGCGTGTTACATCTGCTTCTCCATCTTGCACTAGCGAGTGGTAGGGCGGTTTGAATCTCGCGAGATTACCTGCTGCTGCGTTTACCCAGGGTACTCCGAGGAAAACAACGCCACTGCGTTTTCATCTGGAGGAGTGCACAGCTCCTGGTAACTGGTATTTCCAGCTTCACCAGGACTCTCACACGGAAGCACTCAACTCACTCATCAGGCTATAGAAAAATGAATTCAAAGTATTTCTAAAATGAAAGTGTCATAAATGCAATGAGTATAAGGAACTTTTTTAATAACAAGCTGACTGAACTGGGACAGGAGAGGTGTAGCCTATTTACAGCAAAACCATGAATGTCAGGTGAATGTAAGAGTGCAGTAATTTATACAATAATAAACAAAAGTAACTTAACCCTCCTGTTATTTTGCGAGTCAAATTGACCCAACTTAATGTTCAAAAATCAAAAAAATTGAAATTGTTTTTTTTGCTATGAAACTTCTGCTTTGCGTAATTAGCATGAACAACATGTAAAATGAAAATGGTTCATTTTACACATTTGACCCCCCCCCCCTCCGGCATGTTTATATTACATAGATAGTGACCTAGCACGTGGTACGTTGGTCATTATTGTGGTGAGGTTAATTGTTGATGAAGATAATGGAAGGTCTTAAATGGTTTGGTTGCTTCATTGTAGATGTTCCTTATTTTATTATTATAACAAAAAAAATCCTTACTTACTTTTTTGCATTGCCTTTACACTGCTTGGCAGTACCTGCACCCTAATGGACTTGAAGCACTTTATTACTCGTACTGATCTTGTTTCCTATTGTCTGGATCTCTGCTTGTGTTGTTCTTCTCGTATGTATGTCGCTTTGGATAAAAGCGTCATGACATTGTAACATTGTAGATATTGTTTGTTTGTGGGTCAACTTGGCCCAACAGTCAAAGTGGAGGCTAAATAGGGTCAGAATTGTCAAATAATAAATGTTTCTTTGCAACTGTGATACATATTTCACCCCGAACACTTTCCAATGTACATAAAAAAGGTAAAAAAAAACCGAGTGAGTTATCCTCTTTAACTATGATCTGTGAGAATGAAATAACACCAATGCACTAAATCTTGATTCAAATGGTTAATAGGGGAGTTTATAATGTGATGTTTATGGGGATTTTTTTGGGTTCTGACAATTTTGAATTATCAAATATGCCTCATTAAGTTGACCCAGGAACATTATTGCTGTCCCTAAGAAACGAACATAACAGGAGCGTTAAGAAGATACCAACATTTATATTATTTGAGAGGTAGAACAAGAATTTATTTGTTCTTTCATTGAAGTAAATGAGTAAGTCTAGATGTGTTTAACACATCGCCACAATATTTTTGTTATTAAATAATTTAATATAAAAAAGCTATGTGAATGTCATACCCTAAACTAGATTAGTTACCAAACAGAAAACCAAGTGGTGATTTGGTGAGAGTATAATAAATCTTAACAATAACAAAGACATTTTGCCAAAGTTGTATTTTATCTTTTCCAGGTCGTATTTAAACATTAATCATGTTTAAAAACACATAGTACACACCAACACAAGAGTGAATATTGACAGTAATTAATATAAAACTAAATGGATGAAATAAAACAAGGGCATTTATTTCAAAACACTACCACTATTACATGGACAAGACAACTTGACAAACTATGAATGACAATTACTGAGTACAAATATAAAAAATGAACTATTTCAGATATTTTCCAAATACAGCAATGTATCATGTACAAGTTATTTTACGAAAGATTTCAAAGTTTTGGAACTATAAAAGAACTTAAATTACAACATATATTTACATGTTAATCAATTTTCTGCACCTTCACAATGTTGTCACATGGTTAATTCTACACTTCTGACAAAATGATCACTAGTACATTCTGCGGTAAGAAAGCATATCTCTAGATCTGTCCCAAGAATACTGCAAACTCTTGGGACGCAAATTATGGCAACTTGCAGGAAACTAGTCACTTCATCTCAATACTTTCTGCTCTTTAAATGTAAGTATATAAATTACAAATATTACAAATATTTACAATGACAACTTAAATCGTAAAAATTCTGACAAAGTAATGGCTAGAACTTTTATACAGATAGTAAGTAGTTTGAAAGAAATGCAGTCGAGACAAAGATGACTGATGAAAAACACTGGGTTAAAAAAGGCGAAGAGATGGAAAGATGCTGCTTTGTTAAATAAATATGTTCGGAATAAATATAGTCATATGATGGAACTCTTGGCATTGGTTGAGTGCTTTTTAAAATGTATATAGATACAGTATATGATGGTATTTGTGTTCCTTAAACAGTGAAAAATTACTTAAATTAAATGAATCCATGTGGCATACTGGCAGATGAGCACAGGCATACAAGTGAATTTTATTAAATTTTTTACTGTGTAAAGATTGTTGTCCTGTTATCATCATACCACACAATAATGTGTTTTATGAGTTAACAGACAACTAAATAGAAAAATATTACCACATGAGAGTGTGGGGGATTATGTAACAGACGGAACATTTTACCCTACTAGAAAATGTGTTGAGTTACTTTCCCTTTTAAAAAATTCAGATGGACCGTGAATGTTTAGTTTTTTCCGGCATAAATGGAGACACTGAACTGATAAAACCAACTGTGTTTTCTGTTCAAACTATTGAAAGGGTGCACTCACACAAGACCGGCTGCCATGACCGCACTGAAATATGATTGTCCACCATATGCTGGTATGAAAGTTTAGACCTCGAGTAGAGGATGTATGTCAAGGAGAAAATACCAATTTTATTTGGACTAAATTATTCATTATGTTATTATTCATTCATCATGTATATTGATTATGCAATGCAGCAATAAGAGGGGTTGCGTGTCATGTCCACATTGCCTATGCATGAGCAACTGTTCAATGCTGAAGCCCACCTCTTCCAAACATGCCAGGGCCAAGGAAGTATGTTTGCCTGAGCATGGTATAGAGCACACACACTGTACTGGTCAAACAAACTGGACGGCACGGATTGCATAGCGTGAGTGCGCCCTAAGTCGAGTTAAACCAATGTCCACCTGTCATTTTGTAACGCATATAACACATCCAATTGCCGATTTGATGTTGTATGTTGCATCTAGCATATTTCAGTGAATGTATTCAAGTCACACATTTGCCTTTCAAAAAACTGTTTTTGTGGATATGGAGAAGTGGAGCTCCAAAACAGGTGGCAGGTGGGAGTTCCCTGCCAGGGTAACTGACGTATGACAAGTTAAAGTGAGGTTCAATATCAAGTGAAAACAGTAAACAAATTTATCTAGAGTACAAAATATAGATCACTACCTCTATTTCCTTTAGATTACCTTTTGCAAAGCCTTTTTTTTTCATTCCACCTTAGAAGTCTTCAGCCTTATTTCAAACATCCCTCACAAGAGAAGTTTGCCATTGCGGTGAATTTTCAAAATTTTTCCAAGTCTCTGTTTTGCAGTCGCAAGTCCTTTCTTTGGACGTTTTCCTGAATTGAAGTGAAAAGGGAAAAGGCATGAGAACACTTGCTGTCGCAGGGATAGACGATTATGCTGTGAACAATTGACATCTCTGCTCACCTTGACCGACTCCCATAGCGCCTTGGCTGGCTAAACCTGCCGGGGACACGCTGGAGTGAGGGCTGCTGTTCTGTGGAGATAGTGAAGGGCGGCGTGACGTAAGGAATACACCAGGGGCCATAGCTCCACTGCCCCTCGGGCCTCCAGGACCAAATGGTCCCGGCCCTGCTGTATACTCATGGTCCAACAGACTAGCGGAGAAATAATCCATCCTTCTGTCTGGGCTAAAGTCTGGAGCAGACTCTGGAGCAGGTGGTGGTGAGGGTGGGGCTGGCTCTGTCTGAACAGGGGGAGGAGTGACCACAGGAGCAGGAGGACGCTGCTTCTTCGTGTACTTCCTTTTGGTGGGCTTCTGCTGCTCCTTGATCATAACCAGTAAAAACATGACAAGAGTGATCATTTTATCTAGACATGCTTCGACTCTACATTATTCACTGGGCACATGCTGTGAAGATTTTTGATTCAACTTACTTGTTGTGCCAGCTTTGCAGCAGCTGCAGCAAGTCCAGTTTCTACTGATGCGACTCTGGCCCCCTCCCTTGCTGGACGCTCTTGTTTGGGAAGGGTGGGCATCACCCTGGCTGTGAGCGAAAAGAAAATATTGAGTGATCATCAATCATGCAATAAATCAAATCTTATCCTTCTAGCTGTTGTGTTTTCCCTCAGGTACCTTTTGGGCTCCAAGGTGTGTCATCCCAGTTTTTCTTTCTCTTCATCTTAGCCTTGTTAGCATGGTCCTCCTCATCAGACTCCAGGGATGGGTAAACTTAAACAAACATTTCATGACAATAATTTAGCATTGGCTTGATAAGTCAAAGCTATTAACTGAAGTTATCTGACTAACTTGTAAATCAGCAGGTATGAGTCACTGAGTGTATTTCTCACCGTAGTCTGAATCCTTAAAACAGGTTCCCAGAGTCTCCTGCTCATCTGGACTCTCCTCGTCGCTAAGATGACGGGCTGGCCGTTTGATAGGCCGTTTTCCAGGCCGCTGGATAACAGGTTTCTTCTCAGCACTTCCTGTCTTTTTAACCCCTCCAGTGACCCATACAGCCCTGCCACCTTTTTCCTTGACTTTCCCTAGTCCTTCTGTCAGGCCTCCAGAGATAGATAAAGGGGATGAAGACGAGGAAGATGAAGATGAGGAGGGCGGGTTGGCCATGGACAGCATACCTTGGATTGCATCACGGGTACTGGGAGAGGCTGGTGCTTCCTCACTGAGTAAAAAAACAAAATTGAGCAATCACTCACTAAACTCAAACATAATCTTATAATCGAGTGTCCCGACAGAGCAGCTGTAAATATATGATCTAGGCACATTTTTAAGGTTACAGTGTGAGACATTTATCCCCGGGTAGGTTCCTGCAATGTCTTGAACTCAAGTCAACGCCTAAACTCAAATGTCAGTGTGAAATGTATAAAATACTTGATCCAGTGATCAAAGATATCTAACCTGAGCGCTGCTGAGTCCAAGCCCGCCACCTGCTTGCTGGCCTTCAACAGGTCCAGAATGCCTCCTGCACCACCCTTCACCCCGTGGGCAGCGAGTGCCTCTTCGTCTGTGGTGTAATCCTCCTAAAGCCACATGCATTAATAAGCCATTGTTATGCCTGAATAACAGTTTTCAATCATAAGTGAAGTCAAATAAATTCTGATGACATCTCTTAACTAACTTGTACTTGCTACTACATCTTATACTTTAAAGTTAGCATCGACATGGGGCTTCAGAAAACCTCACTGTTATTTCAGTGTAACCTCACCTCAATGTCAAAGTCTACCTCTCCAGGCTCCCTGATGCGATTCGGGTCCGAGCAGGGTTTGGCTCTGGGCAGCTTCCTGGGAAGACCTGATGGCAGATTTGAACTTTAATTACAGCAACAGGATGGCTTTGAAATCAGACTTAACAGGTAAGACATTTGGCTGTTGGTTTAAAAAACTTAATAGCTATAGGGATCTTTCATGGATTTCTCTAGCATAATCAAGGTAAAGAAAACGATTTATTTCAGAGCAACACATTGTATTCAGAGTAGTGTTTCTCACCGCTCATTTTCTTTTTCTTGTTAGCTCCCGCAGGCTTACGTCGTGGAGGAGGGGTCTCGTCAATCTGCAGCTCATCCTCAGACTCCAAGTCAGACAGACTGGATCCCTCCATGGCAAGATGTTTGTACTTTCCAGCACTTCCTGCACCATTACTACTTCCATCCTTCTTACTAAAAACAGATGATCAGCAGGTAAACACCAAAACCTTTGATAGGATCCTTCCATCATACAATAATAGGAACACCACAAGAAGCTGCAGAGCTTACCCTTGGATTTTTCCATTGGTCAGAACAAGTTTCAGTTTGCTTTTATTAATCTTCCCTTCAAACTCCTCTAAAGGCAGCTCCAACTGCAGGGACAAAAGAGAATTGCAAACAAAGATGAGGATGAAAACTTTACAAGGAAAAACACGTGGCCAAGCATTGCAACATATCCACAAAATTCGGATAACATTTTACCTTGCTCTCATTTTTGGATTTGCCAGGCTGAAATTTTTTGAGTGTATGTTTTGTGTGGATCTCAATGAGATCCAGTTCTCCTGCCTCCGCTTTGAGCAGCCCTTTCTGACTTTTTTTCTTGGTTCCAGGGGGGCCAAGACCCCCTAAGACTTCCTTGGGCTTGGGCCCCTTCTTTTTTCCAGGAGGGCGTCCTGAATTCTGTGAAGCAGTCAGGGGAGCTTTAGAGAGTGGCGAGCCAGGAAACTGAGGTCCAGTACGGCCAATGTTTTGCTGGAAGATATCCTATGAATAAAGAAATGTGATATTTGGTCAGTAAATCTGCAAAAAAACAACATTTTTATACACACAAAAAAAAAAAACATGCATACATTTTGAAGAATTTACCTCAACCAGACGAATCTCTTTGGCCAGGTCCTTCACGAGTGTCTGAGTATTGATGGTTTCTGGAATTTCCACTTCATGCTCTGCTAAAGCCTGTGTGTGAGGAGAACAAGATCAATCATCTTACATAATATTTGTATACTAAAAGCTGATTTATACTTTAAGGATTTTCTGATTATTTATTTATTTGTTTTTGTTTTTAAATTCAAAAGGAGAAGTTTGACAGTAATTTCAGTGATGTGATTTCTCATGTGTTCAAGTATTTCTGGCAAAATTCAATACACTCATTGCTGACAGTTTAGGCTCAGCCAGTATCCAGTTAGCTTAGCTTTACAATCACAATCAGTTTAAAATGCAAAGTATGTGAAGATCATATTAATGTATCTATTTGTATAAGTATGTGTATAGTACAAAGCAGGCAGGATTAAAATCAACAGTAACTGTGTGCAACGTTTTTTAAGATTTAAAAATGTATCCTCTTAAATGGAAGCAATTGGATTTATTGACGTAGCAAGGCTGTTGACAAAGTATAACTGATTCAATTTTGCATCGGAGTGATGGGCTGCTGAAAAAAAAAATGCTCTTGAGTCTGGTTATTTTTGAGTTCACAGCTCTGCAGCACTCACCAGTGGTGCAAAGTTGGCATATGTTGTGACTGGGGAGATATGTCTTTAAAAGTACTACTTTACCTTTCTTTGTACAGATAATATTTTTATTTCTATTTTTATTTAGAATTTTTGGATTTGTGTTTAGGTTTATATATTTATTGTCCTTTCTGTCTTGCTGTGTCCTTTCTGTCTTGTTGTGTCCTTACTGTCTTGCTGTGTCCTTACTGTCTTGTTGTGTCCTTACTGTCTTGTTGTGTCCTTACTGTCTTGTTGTGTCCTTACTGTCTTGTTGTGTCCTTACTGTCTTGCTGTGTCCTTACTGTCTTGTTGTGTCCTTACTGTCTTGTTGTGTCCTTACTGTCTTGTTGTGTCCTTACTGTCTTGTTGTGTCCTTACTGTCTTGCTGTGTCCTTACTGTCTTGTTGTGTCCTTACTGTCTTGTTGTGTCCTTACTGACTTGTTGTGTCCTTACTGTCTTGTTGTGTCCTTACTGTCTTGCTGTGTCCTTACTGTCTTGTTGTGTCCTTACTGTCTTGTTGTGTCCTTACTGTCTTGTTGTGTCCTTACTGTCTTGTTGTGTCCTTACTGTCTTGTTGTGTCCTTACTGACTTGTTGTGTCCTGACTGTCTGGTTGTAGCCTTACTGTCTCGTCTTGTCCTTACTATCTTGTTGTGCCCCCACTGTCCTGTCCTGTCGTGTCCTTACTGTCTTGTTGTGTCCTCACTGTCTTGTTGTAGCTATACTGTCTTGTTGTAGCCTGACTGTCTTGTTGTGTCCTTACTGACTTGTTGTGTCCTGACTGTGTGGTTGTAGCCTTACTGTCTTGTCTTGTCCTTACTATCTTGTTGTGCCCCCACTGTCCTGTCCTGTTGTGTCCTTACTGTCTTGTTGTGTCCATACTGTCTTGTTGTGTCCATACTGTCTTGTTGTGTCCATACTGTCTTGTTGTAGCCTTACTGTCTTGTCTTGTCCTTACTATCTTGTTGTGCCCCCACTGTCCTGTCCTGTCGTGTCCTTACTGTCTTATTGTGTCCTTACTGTTTTGTTCTGTCTTGTTGTGTCCTTACTGTCTTGTTGTTAAGTACCAGTGTTCCATTTACCACGTCAAATTCCTTGTGTGTGCGAACTCACTTGGCAATAAAGCTTTCTTGAATCTTGAATCTTGAATCTTATGGGTTAGCTGTGTTTTTTGCTTTTCCCTTTTTCAAATGTCACTTTGTTGAGTTATTGAAGTTAACCTATGATTCTATGTAATAATAAAAACAATGAAGCTGCTGCACCTGTAATCTATTTGTTACACCTTCCACATTGTATAAAATGATTAACTATGTAAAGAAACAATAAAGACATGACATTCACAAACAATGACATTCTGCCTACTTCTTTACGGGTCCAGCCGCGGAAGGCATTGTTCAAGGCCTTAGCTCCGTGAACCAGGTAAGTGGCAGGATGTCTTCGGTTTTCTCTCAGACCTGGGGGTCAGAATAACAAAAATGACAAACAGTCAACACTGTCCACTCCAAAAATTCACATCAAGACATTACACAAATATTGACATCTGTTAAACTTTCTTACCTCTGAAGGTGTCAAGAAGGTGCTTTCCAACATACCAGCACACAGTCTCAAAGTTGGGAAATCTGAACAAGTCTGCTGTGCTTAATCTCTTCTCTATTTCATATGCCCTATACATGGTGACAAAGAAGAGGGAGAATAAGACACACATGGTCAAACACAAAGCAACTGGCCATAACCATTTCTAATACCACAAAGAAGTAACTGTCCATGGGGTATATGTTCATGAAGCAATGAATAATTCAGGGGCCAACACTTTCTTGAGTGGAATCATGTTTTAGATTGCAGTGTGTCGTAAGAGTCATGAAGGTTAGACAATTAACAAAGAGCCAGTGTAAGGGGGCTGTGGTATTGGGACATACGGTTAGAGAGATTTGTCGGTAATAAGGATTGTCCAGATGTTTTTATAAGGAACATTTTCTGATTTCTGTATGTAACTGCTTTAAAACAATAAGAAGGTCAAATCAATTCTTAATTTCAACTCCCTCTCATTATTTATTTCCCTTAGGCATCAAGCAAAAAGGGCTTCAACAACATAACTGAACTTGAAACTAACCGAAGCTGCATGTCAATGTTAAGACTATGCAAGAAGTTTCCTCCAAAGGCCAGACAGTCCACTGGAGTCAGCACAGCATGAATCCATCCTAAAAGACAAGAACATGAAAAAGGGGGTAACATTAATTGATTGTTCCACAACTAAAACCATATACTAACACAGCAACAACAACCAAAAATAACAGCTTACCTGTTGGAATAAACAAGGTGTTTCCCTGTTTGACGGAGCATTTGTAACACATATCAACCTGGTCTCCAAAGAACATCTCATTCTGGTTAGATGAAGAACTCCACCGCTCAAAAAGTGACAAATTTGCTTGAGTTGGGGAAATCAGGTAGAAGATCTTCTCGCCCTGAATAGACAATGAGGGAAATTCTTAATAAAAAATATAATTTAAGTGATAAATAAGAAAGAACATAATGTGTTGCTGTCCCTCTATAAGAACAGAAAAATAATGTTTCTTCTTACTCTCAGGACATGGTACCACACTGAGGTTCCTCCAAAGTCAATGTGAAAGTCTGTATAGCTGTCCTTTACTCCCATTAGGCAGTACTTCTGCACATTGGGCCGTTCAAATACTGACTCTTCAGGCCAGAGGTTTTCAACCCATGACAGTTTCCTCACAATCTTTGGAGTCTCCACCAAGTTTGAAAGCCTAAAAAAATAATAATAATAATTGCTTTAATCATCAAAACATCAGATCTATCACAACAAAACTTTCCCGAACCTATAAAGTTTTTTGTTTTCTTTTTTTGACATAAACTGAATCTGATGTTAAGAAATATTAAAGAAAACACTACATCAAAGTGAAACTTCAGGGTACCTCGTCTCAGAGAACTCCAGGCTGATTACATTCAGCACTCTGTCTCTGTTGGGGCTGTTGTAGTATTCAGCGAAGTCTCCCAAACGCATCTTCATATCACTTTGGCGGGACACATCAATAACATCGATCTCTTTGTCTGCACCTAGAATTAGAACAAAATCAACAAGTTTCAGCAGAGTGTTGATGACATAGTTATCAAATTCAGCACAACATTAAAATATTTCAAATTTCCCATGACACATTTATTGTCTTTAAGGAGGGTAAAGTAAGGCTTATTTATTTAACCTAAAATGTGTCAAACCTTACCAATATAGTGCTCTACATCCGTGACGCCAAAAGATGCAGGAGGGAGGGTCATGCCGAGGCCATCTCTCCTCAGCACCATGACGGGAACACTGAATGAATGCTCTTCCAGAAACTCAACTGTCAGCTGGGCCCCAGATGGTTTCAGCAAGACTTCATCCGCACTGTCAGAGAAATACAGTCAGACATATACATAGGTTTTGCTTTGGGATTGCAGAGTAAAAAAAATAAACAGGCCTGAAAATCATTGTAGTGTAAGGCATAGGCCTTCCCAACAAATCTAAACATGGAAACTGTAACATCAAATTAAAGAAACAAAAAAACACACACAGGGTTCATGAGGTTTGGCAAAGTGAAGCATGTGTGCAATCAATTCAACAATATAACAACATGATGCCATCAGTTGTAATAACAAAACAATATGACAAGTGTACACTAAAACCATTACATCACCCAGTTATAACCATGTTTTCATATTTTTATTAAAAAATGGGAGAGATTTACTTTGGGAAGGTGCGGCTCCGTAGTTCTCTGACAAACTGTACACTGCCGGTCTTGACAGGTCGACTTGGATCTCTTGTTCCAGCAGAACCTCCATCTGTTTGCTTGTTACCTCCGCGGCGTTTACGCACTGAAGACAAAAAAGGCACCAGAACTTTAAGTTTTTAAAAAGTCATCCAAAAACTTCAACACAATCTTAAAAAAGCAATACTTAAAAAAAAGGTAACACATGAACCTAATCCAAGCATGCTGTGGACCAAGGCGTGAGCAATCAACTTCCACTGTTTTAGGTGGTAGTTAGCCATATAATAATAATAATAATAATAATAATAATAATAATAATACATTTTATTTAAAGGCACCTTTCTCTGCACTCAAGGACTCCGCACAGATATATATATCTATCTATATATATATATATATATATATATCTATATCTATATCTATATATATATATATATATATATATATATATATATAAATACACGAATTTACATTATAGGAAACTAAATCAAAATCAAAATGAAAACAATATAAACTGACGAAGTGGTAAGGAAATACCACAACTTGTTGTATTTGAACAACTATTCTGCACAGAACATTACTATTTGTACATGTTTGCTGATTTATACCTATATTTTATTTATTTTATATTATTATTCTGATTATTTCAAACCTGTTGGTTTACCATTGTTGATGTTGTTTTTATGTAGTTGCTGTCACTGTGGTTATTATGTATATATATATATGTATGTTTCTACTTGTCCGTCTCACTGTACAACAGGTATGCAGGTGGGAAGTTGGGGGAGAGGGATGTTCTTGTTCATGTACAGTTGTGCTCATAAGTTTACATACCCTGACAGAACTTGTGGTTTTTTATGGGGCATTTTTCAGAGACTATAAATGATAAGAGAAAATCTATTTTTTTCACTCATGGTTAGTGGTTGGGTGAAGCAAATTTTTTATCAAGCAACTGTGTTCACTCTTTTTATATCATAAAGACCACATAAACTACCCAAGAAACCATAGATTCTGTCGGATATGTACACTTATGAGCACAACTGTATGTTTAGAAAAACAAAACAAAAATCATTGTATCAAACTACACTGTGATTTAAACCTGCTTTTTGAAAAAAAAAAAATGTAAAAAAAAAAATGTAAAAAAAAAAGGTAACTTACTGACGGATGGCCCATGTGAGACCTGACAGTTCGGGCAGTGATAAAGATCGATCTCAGCTGCTTTGTCCTCCTCTACTCCAACACAGCTACACATAAAAAAGTCTGGAGTCAGAGTTTGCACAGAATACAGAACACCTACAGCAATCATACAACGAAGACAAGACATTTAACCATCATAAAATAATTAATATTCAATTTGCATGAAAAACAGACAACAGTATGAGCAATGCAATGTTAAATATTAAATGGCCTACCTTCCATGAAACCAGTCTTGACAGATGTCACACTCAATCATGAAACGTGTCACATCGTATGGAAGGCGACACAAGCAGTACACTGGCACTGAAGCCATGTTGAGTCCGTTTGTCTAAACTAGCTTTTAACACTTGTTAACGTTGAGAAGGTAAAATATATATTCAGATGTGAGGGACCAAAGCACTGAATGGTTACTGATTTTACAGTAATTTAACTGCTAATGTTTCACTGAACTCCAAGTTCATCTATTCACTTGCAGATTCCTGAAACACATGCTCGCTGGGATTCATTCTGGAGCCTGTAGAGATAAAGGAGAAGAGAAAACGTGTTGATAGCTCACCGTGTGAATGTGAAATGACAGCATCAAAACTGCAATTAAAAGCTGAAAAGAATATAATTTAAGGACTGAGATATAACACAAGATTCAAGCTAAACCCTGCTTCCATAGTCCAGGTTGTAATGTTGTGAGGGAGCAGGAGAACTTTACTGAAACTAGATGTTTTGGTAGCATAACAATGCACAACATATGTATTATTTACAGAATCAAACTAAATAACATTATCGCACATGAATAATGAGAGAGGCAAAGCTCGCCGTAATTGTTTTACCTAGATTTTTTCTCAAAAATATATAAATTAAGTTACTTAAAGTATTGTTTGTTGATAGCATTAGCTAATTGACAGGTCGTATCGTTAGCTCTCTGTTTGTAAACATGCTATTCCTCGTTTAGCACGTAGGCTAACATTAGCCATGTTAGCCAACCATGTAGCTACACTAAGCATTTAAGACGCTAAGTTTAACTTCCACAAGAAACACTTGGTGCAATTCATTTGGTGTTTAAACTCCGAATAAACTGTGTATGCACATAACATAGTTAATTCATTGTAGTCGCACTAACACGCGTTGTTTGCGAGCAAAATGTATATTTAAACGGAGGGAACTCACCGACATCAAGCTGCGGCAGGCCAAGCATCCAAAAGCGGGTTTAATCCTACGCAAGCTCGGGGGCAGCTGCGGCCTTATTATGCAACGTAAATTAAAGGCAATTTGCTTTACCACATTTTTGTTTATCAGTTCCGTTATGCCCGAATTTAAAGGCTAGGCCCTGAATTTCAAAGTGGAGCAGAAACTAAAACCTGCAGAGAATCATACGAGCAGAATAACTACAAATAACGGCGTAATAAACTACATCAACGCCATTTCAAAGGCTGTAGCGTCAGACCGTTGTTCGTCGCTTTTGTTGCTGTTGACAGAACAATAAAGTTGGAGACAGTCAAATGCGGAGTCGCGTTCAGGAACAAGACGTTGCAGAACGTTCATTCAGGAACATAGTGACAGAAACACAATATTCCAAAGAAATGCAGAAGCCTGCAAAGTACATTGGGTGTAAATAAAGAAATAAACAACAAAGTAAAATATCTTTATTTAAACTCGAAAATCATTCAGAGCGAAGCCCTCATTTACAATGACGTCGAGCATATAAATTAAAACATTAAAATACATGACAAGCAAATAAAAGTTAAAACCTTAAAATCTCCTCCAAGAATCGCCACCTTAACCTGGTGAAGGAGTGAACCCGGGAGCTGTGTTGTCGGGGGCATTCGCCCCTGGTAGGGTCTCCCAAGGCAAATTGGATGGAGCCGCCACCCTGTGGACCCACCACTCGCAGGGCTAGGCATGGGGGTTGGGTGCGAAGGAGGCTGGGTGGCTTACCTCCACGCACTGCTCTGGTTCTGGAACCAAACTCCTGGAGAGGGGCTGGTCTCTCTCCTATTCCGGAGTTGCTCAGGGGGAGAGGCGCCGGGCGGGTGTGGGGATACTCACAAGCCCCCGGCTGAGCGCCTCGATATTGGAGTTTTCCCCGGGGGGCGAGAGGGTCGCCTCCCTGCAACTTAAGGTTGCGGGGAGGAAGGCTCTGACTGTTGTTTGTGCATATGCACCGAATGGCAGTTCGGAGTACCCGGCCTTCTTGGAGTCTCTGGATGGGGTTCTGGAAGGGATCCCGGATGGGGACTCCATTGTTCTCCTGGGGGACTTCAACGGCCACGTGGGCGATGACGGAGACACCTGGAGAGGGGTGATTGGGAGGAACGGCCTGCCCGATCTGAACCCGAGTGGTGTTCTGATGTTGGACTTCTGTGCTAGGCATAGACTGTCCATAACGAACACCATGTTCGAGCATAGGGTGGTTCACAAGTGTACCTGGTACCAGACCACCCGAGGCCAAAGATCGATGATCGACTTTGTAGTCGTATCATCGGATCTGCGGCCGCATGTTTTGGACACTCGGGTGAAGAGAGGTGCAGAGCTGTCAACGGATCACCACCTGGTGGTGAGTTGGATCAGTTGGCGGGGGAGGCTGCATGACAGACTTGGTAAACCCAAACGAATAGTGCGGGTGAACTGGGAACGTCTGGCGGAGACCGCTGTCCGGGAGGTCTTCAACTCCCACCTCCGGAGGGATTTCTCGTGTATCCCGGGGGAGGTTGGGGACATGGAATCTGAATGGACCATGTTCAGGGCCTCCATTGTGAAAGCGGCTACTAGGAGTTGTGGCCTCAAGGCCATCGGTAGCGGTAACCCTCGAACCCGGTGGTGGACACCAGCGGTGAGGGAAGCCGTCAGGCTGAAGAAGGAGGCCTTTCAGGTCTGGCTGGCCCAGGGGTCTCTGGATGCGGCTGACGGGTACCGGGTGGCTAGGAGGGCTGCAGCATCGGTGGTCGTGGAAGCAAAAACCCGGGTGTGGGAGGAGTTCGGGGAGGCTATGGAGAAGGACTTTCGGTTGGCCCCAAGGAGGTTCTGGCAAACTGTCCGGCGGCTCAGGAAGGGAAAGCAGGGTGGGACCCAGGCTGTTTTCAGCAGGGGTGGGGAACTGCGGACCCAGACTGGGGATATCATCGGGCAGTGGAAGGAACACTTTGAGGATCTCCTAAATCCAGCAACACGTCCTTCGAGGAGGAGGCAGAGTCTGAAGACCCAGCGGAGGACTCGTCCATTTCATTGGCAGAGGTCACTCAGGTAGTCAAAACGCTCCCCAGTGGCAAGGCACCGGGGGTGGATGAGATTCGCCCTGAGATGCTGAAGGCTCTGGACATTGTTGGGCTGTCTTGGCTGACACGCCTCTTCAGTGTCGCATGGAGGTCTGGGATGGTGCCGGTGGAGTGGCAGACCGGGGTGGTGGTTCCCATTTTCAAAAAGGGGGACCGGAGAGTGTGCTCCAATTATAGGGGTATCACACTTCTCAGCCTCCCGGGAAAAGTGTACTCTAGGGTGCTGGAAAGGAGGCTCCAACCAGAGGTCGAACCTCGGATACAGGAGGAACAATGTGGTTTTCGTCCTGGCCGCGGGACAGTGGACCAGCTCTTTACCCTTGCGAGGCTCCTGGAGGGAGCATGGGAGTTTGCCCATCCAGTCTACATGTGTTTTGTGGACTTGGAGAAGGCCTACGATCGTGTACCACGGGGGCTCTTGTGGGGGGTACTGCAGGAGTATGGGGTTCAGGGGCCGCTACTGCGAGCTATCCGGTCCCTGTACGACCAAAGTGAGAGTTGTGTCCGCATACTTGGCACAAAGTCAGATGCGTTCTCGGTGCGTGTTGGACTCCGCCAGGGTTGCCCCTTGTCACCAATCCTGTTTGTAATCTTTATGGACAGGATCTCAAGGCGCAGCCCGGACCTCGGATAAGCGGAAGAAAATGGATGGATGGATGGACCTTAAAATAATGATGATCAATTTAAAACAGACAACAATTAAAAAGTATTGTTAAAACCATTCAAAAGTAATGTTAATACAAAGTCAGTTAAAACAGGTGCAATCAGAGGTTACAAAGTTGAAAACTAATGATTTAAAATGACTAAAAGAAACAAATGCAGTCATTTTAAAGTGCTTTGAGGGGAGTTCCATACAGATGGTGCAAAAAAGCCAAAGGCAGATTTCCCCAGCTCTGAATTAACTCTGGGAACCTGGAGAGTGAGCCAATTAGTAGATCTGGTGTGTTTTGCTTCAGAGGACCAAACTATCATAGAAGATAAATATGACGGTAGCATGCATACAAGCGCTTTACAAATAAACAGGGATGAATGTAAATCATGCCTTTCAGTCAGAGAAGACCATGCCACCTTATTGTACAGGATGCAGTGATGAGTATTGTAATGATCACCAGTAATAAATCTCAGTGCAGAGTGAAAAACAGCATCAAGAGGTTTTAAGGTGGAGGCTGAAGTAAACTAAAATTCCCTTACAAACTAAAATACCCTTTCAAATCTACAATTTAAATACAATGATGGCCTGCTTTACTTATTTTTTATTCATCTTAGTATCCATATTTGCTCTTTATGTTTATCTTTCCAAGGATGAAAAAAAAGAATGATGAAAACACAGAGCTGATTAACTCTTTTAAACTTGGCCTTTCCCTTTGGATTTGCTTCAGAGCATTTTTTATATATATTACTGGACAGTGTTTCTGAAACAATGTACAATACTGAAATAACTTTTCATGGATCCACACATTTTACTTTGCTTTTATAAATATAGTATGTGATATTTCAAAAACTAATGATCCCCAATTCAGTTAGGATTGGTCCTTTTGAGATTATGCATGTGCATGTAGTATGCATTTGCTTTAGACACATCCCACAGTTTTACCAAAGAAATTAATACCATTTTAAAAAGTATACTAGGCTGGACAAAATGTTAACAGTGGAAAGTATAATCAATATATAGTAGTCATCATTAAAGATGTGAATGCAAAGTGAAGTTGTGATTATGTCTGATTTCATACCTTCAAATTCAGCCATTATGGTTTCCTGGAGTGCCCAGCTTGTTAAAATAGAATATGACATGTAAATAATCCTCGAAACATTGCTGTTTGATGTTTTACGTCATTTATTTAGATTAGTTACAAAACATAAATAAAATCAACAGTTGAATTAGTTACAATTTACAGAGGCTAAGTCACCAGCAACATAGTTTATTTTTCAAGCTTTCTCTGCCAAAAATGTCCTTAAATCAATGGTTGTCATTAATGTTACTTTAGGACTCCCCAGATTTTTGTTGCACATATTTTTAAGTTTGCTAAATCTGACCTGCAGCCGTGCAGGATGGTTTAGGTTAATTTTCTCTCTCTATATATATATCTACAAAGTTGTTGTTCAGAACTAACGTAAAAACTTCAGAAACAACTTTAAAATACATAAACAAAAATCTTATGACCCTGGTCTGTCAGGATCCAGAGAGGTACACCAAGGCAGGGGAGTCACATGTAAACAGGAATGAAAACCAGCGTTTTCTAGTTTCAAACAACCTCTGATTTATAATGATGAGAACAAAATTTTACAATTTGTACAACCCCATTTCAAAATACAAAAATAGTTTTTATCTTTTAGATAACATTTTGGTAACACTTCAAGGACAAAGCCAGCTTCACATCATGAATCATGATCATAGAGCTTTAGCTTGCGGTCAACATGTTAGTATCAGACATGACAGCACAGTATCTCACCTTCACTAATAATGAACTACAACTTTGTGACAATGCGGATTTTGTTGAAAAGCAAAAAATACAGAAATCATTGTTAAATCCTAGATTATGCAATAGAAGTTTCTGAACCACCATACCCTTCTCAATGTTTTGACTCACATTTAGCATTCTTTAACGACAATACAATCTCCTGTTTTCAGTGGCACACAATCTCTCTATCAATAAAACAGAAATGCTGCTTTGACTACATGCTACTTTATATGCCAAAAAATGTATTCACGCCAGACCATCCACAGTCAAATGTGTACTGATAACTCCAATCAAATGTACTGATATATATCAGCTGCTGATATATCACTCTGTGTATTCAGATAGAGTTTAGAAAGAAAAAGAATGGAATATTTTTGACAAGTTTCAACCTTTTGCAGTGTGCGTAAAGCACATTAATGGCCCACAAATCAGCTTCTGACAGATTCATACTCACTGACAGTCCATGTTCAAAGACTAAATACTTCACCATCGAAATAACAATTTTTAAAATGCCTGGCAAAGTTGCCACACAGGCAAGTGAGGACAACACAACAGTGTTGGTTATCAAACTTTCAGTATGTGCATGGTCTATCCTCTTACTTGTTTGGTTTCTTTAGGAAGCAAGCCTAACAGGCAGGCAGAATGAACATTTTTAGCTGGGTACAGTGACATCTGAGAGGCTACTTTGAATGAGAAAGAAAACAGGGGTGCAATTTATAATTCACTATACAACTGGACTATCACAGCTTTGTCACACAAAAAATATAAACTCACACACACACACACACACACAAAAAGCATTTTTTCAAAGGCAGCATGGGAATAACCCGTATGGTTTCCCCAGATTATAATACTAATTGGCAGTTTTTTTCCTTTTCATC
Organism: Notolabrus celidotus; assembly: GCF_009762535.1. Taxonomy (NCBI): domain Eukaryota; kingdom Metazoa; phylum Chordata; class Actinopteri; order Labriformes; family Labridae; genus Notolabrus; species Notolabrus celidotus. The sequence goes on along the minus strand of NC_048282.1, from coordinate 18,504,827 downwards.
ATCCTCTGCAGCATGACATCATGGTTTTATTTGATATGCAGAGCTCAAACTGAAAGCAAATGTTGAATATGAAAGCCTATCATACTGAAAGCATATTTACTCATCACTGATGAATCATCTCATTAGGCTACAAATGTCAGATCCACGAAAGAACAGGCAAGTCAATTTAGTTATAAGGTCATGCAGTCATGGGCTGAGTGTACCCACTTCACAAAGATGGCATTTTTCAATTTACCATCATGTTACGAATTCATCTGAATTTATATCACATCACTTATGGTTTTTTCAGACAATTCCTATGTTACAATGCTCAACATAAAATAACACAAATGAAGCACGTGCTTTTAAACAGTGCGTTTGGTCGCATTGTGGTAATGACTGTAGCTAGATAACTTAACCGTGCTCTACAGTGTGACATGCTGTAGTCTGATATTTTTCCATTGAAATACCTTGTGCTGTAGGCCTGCAGTTTTAAAAGATCCTGTTGGGATCATGAAATTATCCTTTATGCATCTGGTTTTCATCAGTGTGCTTCTACAAAAATATTTTATGCCTTACAGACAGTTCCATACAATACATGCTGATCAATTTAGATGATCACTACTAATTGCACTTTTAAAAACTGATAGTCCTTTTACTTTAAGCACTCACGAAAAATGTCAACAAAATGTCAAATATTTCGTCCTTGTTGTCTCTGCTTAGATCAGGTCCAACTGAGTTTGTTTCAAAACAGAAAAAGAACATTAATTTGTGTAAAAGGACATAAAGGGATATGTACTCAGATAATCCAGAAACACTCATCCACACTCATGAATGCACACACCCATACATTTAAGAATTTGTACATCTCAACACCCAAACATGCCATGTTTCACAAACCCAGGCTGCTGTGTTCCATGTTTCCCTCTTGTCTGTACATACTAGAATCTATCGTCTCACACATTCACTCCCCATCTCACCCAGAAGTTCTGGAAATCATATATTCAATGCAATCACAACTCTGTCATTCATACACAACTAACACTCCACATGGATCTGCTTTACGTCCTGATCCACTTTGTGTTTCCATCTCTTGCACCTTCATTTTGACCTCACACTTCGCCTTGGTTTCATTTCTGTCCCAGAGGAAAAGTAGAGGTGGGGTTTGCTGGGTTTATTTTGGCACTGGAAGGTAGAGCAGCAGTAGAGCATGAGGAGGAAGAGGTGGAAGAGGATGAGGGAGAGGAGCTAAATGTTCCCCCAGCAGTAGCAGCAGCAGCAGCAGCAGCAGGAGCAGCAACAGTAGCAGTAGCAGTAGCAGCAGTGCTATCTGTGGTTGCAGCCGTGCCACTGCCAGGCAGCAGAGGCGCAGCTGTGGACACCGGAGATGAGGGAACTTGGGAAGGCAGCAGTGGTTGGTTTTGAGGTGGCGAGAGGGGCAGCTGGGCGACAGGATGTGTCTGTGGTTGTGACTGCGATGGTAGGGGACTTTGAATCGGAGGCTGCGGTATATGCTGGCGAATCGGGGACTGCTGATAGGTTGCCTGCTGGAGGGGTAGGGACTGATGGATGTGTAAACTTTGCTGCATCTGTGGCACTTGAGCCATGTGGGTTTGTGGAGCTGGTCCCGTAGAGTGCAGGTTTGTCAGGTTCCCTCCACCTGTGTAATGAGAGGGGGCTACCGCAGGTATGCTAGCAGAGGTCGGTGGTACCTGGGGGTTCAGCGGTGCCACAGGAAACCAATTTTGTGAAGCCACCTGTAAGAAATGAGTGCTGAGTAAATATTACAGTACTATGTAAACATCCTTTAGGAATTGCATGGAATTAGAAATAGATGCATACTGAAAAGTGTAGTCCTACCTCTGTTGACTGGCTCCAGCCTCCAAGCTCCTGCACTTGCTGAATCTGCTTGATTTGATTGAGTGAAGGCTTGGGTGGGGAGGGGCTGACTGGATCCTTTGTCCAATTATCAACGAGTTTGTGCAGTTCATCAGTGAATGTGCTTTTTCTTAAAGGGCTATTATCTGTTGAAAAAGCACAGGACATATCACACCACTGTTGATGCACATATGTGCTGTCTTGACACATCTATGACAAAGCATACCTCTTTTAGCAGGCAGTGAAGTGTGGTGCTCAGGGTTGCAGTATAGGGGCAGTCTAGTCTGTTCACCACCTGAGTAACTACTTGACTGCTGAATCCCTAGAGGAGAGTTTCAAAAACAGTTAGACAGAGAGCAAGTAATGGAAAGATAAACAGATGAGAAAAAGAAAAGTTAAAAGCCTCACCAGAGTGTGAAACTCCGTTGTTGTCCATGTGAGAGTGAGGCCGGGGCCGCAGCTTGGTTTTGGCTGGCCTAGGCCTACGTGGAGAGAGGAGAGGAGGAGCCGTGGGAAGGGGAGGGGTTCGGGACAGCGAGGCAGGCAGACTCTGCCTTTGGTCTTTGAGGGAACGAAGCTGTCTGTACAGTTCCTGCAGTTCTCTGTTCTGCTGAGCTTGGAGGAAAACCACCTCTTTGATGTGCCTGCAAAGGAAAAAACAAAACAGAGTGGTGAAAATTCATGACTGTGAAGAAAAAATGAATGTGCAAAATGTGAAAGATTTGATGTAAAGTCACGAAGCCATAAATAATGATCATAAAGAAAAGGGTAAGAAATGGAGGAATCTCTAAAACTATCGGTGTCTGATTGTGATATATGACTCTGGGAACTATGCTAAACATTTCAGGCATTCCAGTGTTCATTATAAATAAATGACTTCCAGCAAAGACTTCTTGTTCCATGTTCTTCACTGTATACAGTCCAATTAGCAACATGAGAAGCTAACGTGTTTAGATAGAAAGCAAAATTCAGTCCCTCCATCAATTACAGCCCTTTAATGGTTCATTACATTCCCCAGAGTAGCGCCTGTTCATCTGCACCTGGTGAGTCTCAGTTTCATGGTCAATAGTAAGTTACGCTGCCTTCACTTTTGCTTACTTCAGCAAAGCAGTCAAAGAAAACAACTTTTAAAACACTGCTTTGGTGAATGGAGGTCGGATCCATCATTATTGGTGTATTCCAGGGAGTGGAGAAATCTTAACGCTGATTGTTTTTGTGGCAGTGTCGAGCAGATTTGTTGCTCAATATCAAGATATCATTTTTGATCTAGAACAGGGGTTCCCAAAGTGTGGGTCAAGACTCCCTGGGGGGTCGCGAGATGTCCTCCAGAATGTTTTTCAAAGTTATCTAAAAATATTTATTATTATATATTTTGGTTAATTTACCCTGTTTTCCTATTTTTATCTTCCTTTTTGTTTGTAAGGCTTATTATTATTATTATTATTATTATTATTATTATTATTATTATTTCTTAATTATTATTATCATTATTATTATTATTATTATTTCTTTATTATTATTATTATTATTATTATCATTATTATTATTATTATTATTATTTCTTAATTATTATTATTATTATTATTATTATTATTATTATTATTATTAATTTAAAAAATTTTTTTTTTCTATTTTCTTTCTTCTCTTTGTTGGTTTTGTATTACTAATATATTATTTGTTAACTTGTGGTGTACAAAGAAATACAGAAATAATGCAATAAAAAAAGTTGAATGACAAAAGTTATCTATAATTATTACATTTTACCAATCATAGTACAAAATATTGACAAGAATAGTAGCTTAATTTTAAATAAAAATTAAAATTAAAAAAGTAATGAGTTTTCTGCCTTTCTTTTTGCCAGATGACTCCTAAGTTTCGGGTTAGTGAACCGTTAATTATCAAAAGCATCAGTAGCAGTACAATTCATAACGGCACAGGAAACACAGCCACATGCTCATATAGTTAGGCTAATTTTCTGCAGACCAGCTAAATGAAGCCACATTAAATCACTTTGAAGGACAGTGGTGGTCACAAGTCTTTGGCACCTATATTTTGGGGGTCACCGGCTGAAAAGTTTGGGAACTCCTGATCTAGAATACATTGTGAGCTCCACTTGCATGCAGGTATCTCCTCATGGAGAAAAAATGAATCAGCAGATGGGAGCTGTGAGGTCATAGCATTGCATTGCATTGAGCTCTGCCATGCAGACAATTTTTCTTGCGTACATCAAAAGCTACCAATATGTAAATGCTGAATACCACTCCTAACTACAAATGGAAACCAGAACACTTGTCAAACCAATGTCTGGACCCACACATCTGTAAATAGAGATTATTCATGAAGAAACAAATATCTTGTCAACACTAAATAATATAGTAAGTCCTCCCCCTCGCTGACATACTTCTCTCTGAGCTTGTGTAGTTCTTTTCTCAGGTCTTCATCTTCCAGCTCACTCTCATCATCATCATCACTGCTGCGAAGGGGTGAGTGGCCGTGCCCATGACCCCGGGGTGGGTGAGCCATCGCTGGGGTCCTTTTGCTTTCATCTCTCTCTCCTTCCTTCACCCTAGACCTCCTCCTCTCTCTCTCAACGTCAGGAGACATCGGGGAGCTGTCGGTGTGCCTGTCCTCTTTTCTAGCCTCAGCCTGGCTTACAGAGAAGCGTCCCACTTTCCTGTGGGTGCTACCATGGCCGGGAAGAGCATCCGTCAGAGGAGATGACTGGGTCACTGGAGTCACCTGATGGTAGAAGAAGTGAGAGAGATCAGATGTTTGTCCACACTGCAATAAAAAAGAAATCACACATAGTATTTTTCTGACCTGAAAACGTCCTCTGTGTGTCTGAGGTGGATTTAAGGGCTGAGTCTCCTTCTCATCTCTGAGTGTTTGACTGCTGGAGGGTCCATCTAATAAAGAGAAAGGGATGAAAAACAAAAAGGGAAGACAAGGCACAGAGACAAAAACACACAGACATGGGTATAAGAACACATAAATGACATAGTACAAACACACAAATGCAACAGACAAAGAAGAACGTCACATAGACACATAGATGCACATAGATAGACAAGGGGCACGAACAAAGGCACAGTGTTAAAAACCATCAACCAATGTCAGACATCACCAACACTGTGACTTACATGGCTTGCGCTTAGGTCTATGTGAATGTTTAAACATGTGCTGAGTTCTGTGGCAGTTATTTTATCTACACAGTAAACAATTGACTGAAGAATAAATGTGAAATTCTGTGGATGTAAAACTGCATGCCTAAGAGAAAAATGTAATGGGCGTGTGGGAAGGGGTGGCTTTTTTCATTGATAAACACAAAGATAGTAGGTCATTAAATTAATAAAACAACATATTGTGCAATGGCAGTTATATGTTAACAACAGTGTACCCCCACCCACCCACACATCCACTCTCTCATTCTCACTGACTCACCATATTCCCACTCATATACCAGACAGCAAAGCTCAATAACACAATTGAGATCTGGGCTCAGATCCACAATGCGTATTGTTCAATGTGTTTGATATTTGGGAATACAACATTAGAAAAGTGTGTACATAAATAATCTGTGTATTACTGAAAACCAACATAAGCACAGGCAGCCTGGTTTAGATTCTACTTACGGATAATGATCCATTATTAGTCATCAATGAAGAAAATTACGTACATGCCTGTGCGTGTGCACTCTAAAAAAAAACATGTCAGCTCCTGCTATACATAGGCTCAAAAATCAAACACATGCAAGATGGCAAGCCTGCTCTTTTACAGAACCTAACAGTAGCTTAAGTTCCCTTAATAAAGCTCCAATTAAATACTGAAAAGTATGACTTTGATCCAAATCTGGATATTTTGAATATATAAAAAGTTATCTTCATAGATGCTTCTTCTTCAGCAAAAGAATTAAAGTAGAGCCTCATAAAGCAATGCTATCCTGTATGAGAACTTAGCATCAATCTTATCTGGGTTATAAGGTGATTTGCATGTTGCTTTGCTGTCTATACTCAGCCAGCAGGTGGGGGTGAGGAGGTGAGATGGTTGCTGCTGGCCATGCTTGCTGACTTGAAAAATAAAGGGGAAGGATGGGTGATAAATGAAGGGATTTTGTCCTGGGCACAGGCACAGCCGGGTTTTACTCCAGGCCTCATCTGCTCTGGGATGGGCATCAGATTTCTGATGTCCTCCTCTTCCTACACTGTGCCAATCTTCCACCCTCCTCTACTCTTCACTGTTCTTGCCCACTGCGTGAGCACCACATGCAAAAAGAAAGACTGCCAAGAAAATCAAATAAAGTCAAAAGCAATATATAAGAAAAAAGGAACAAACAGCAATGTATGTAGTGATGTCAACACTTACATTACATGATGACTTTTTTCACATTACAATATGCAATAACAGAAAATATTAGCTGCAACATCTTTTAACATTTGCAATCATTACTGACGGTTAAGATGTTAATTTTCTATGTTAAGACTAGTACTACATATTAGATTTAGGTCCATGCCCCAACATCCCATTCTCTCTCTCTCTTTCTCTCTCTCTTGCGTGCTTGCCCGCTTACTAAAAGGACGCTACCTTCTTGGACTCTGGGCTTCTTGAACAAGCTGGCGGAGTGGCGCAGTTTGCATGCCCAGTTTTTGAATTTGCGAGTCCAGGATTTCTTGCTAACAGGATTTCTGATACTAGGACATGTCAGGTTTAGGCCAAAATATCCACCTCCTGCATTGTGCTTCTGCTGTCCATGCCGGAAGGGGATCGGGTGCTGATTGTGAGGCCACGATGCGTCTCCAGTGGTACTCGTTTCAGAGTGTGGGGGTACAGCCTAGAACAGTTAAGACAATTAATACTGGCTGCATGGAGTTTGGATGTTCCAAGTTGAGAGAGAGTCAAACATTTATATAGGAAAACAACACAGACTGCTAATAAGCACATTTGAATACTAACATATTGGAAATCCAGCGCAGTGAAGAAAAAAGTCAACAGATAAAGTCAAATCTAATCCAATGCATTTACTCACAAGAATGGTTGGTTCTCCTGGTACAGGTGGCCGTTGGGGCCTAGCAGAGTCTTCCTGATTGGGACGCAGAAGAGAGGTAGGAGGGGTGGATGAGGCAGAGGCCGAAGGGATAGATGGGCCAGGCTGATGCTCCACTGGACCCGGCTCCACAAATTTGGCCACTTCAATGGATGCCTCTTCTCTTCTCCCATCCTTCTCTGGGTCAGGGGAAGTGGAAGAGGAACGGGAAGAGGTAGAGGAAGTAGAGGAGGATGAGGAGTGAGGGGAGGTATCTGAGGAAGAGGCAGGTTGGGGGAAAGAGACACGGTGGATGGACTGTGGCTCAGAGGACTCGTCTCCTCCTGCTGATGTGGAGGCAGCTGATGTAGGGCCTGAGGCAGCTCCCCCTGCCACTGCTCCCCCGCAGCTGTACTCTTGATACAACAAGTTCCTCAGCTTTTCATCCAGAGTCTTTATCCGGTTGTCTACAAAATCAATTTTTGGGGGGCCTTCACTGTCTGACTCAGCCACAGAGGAAGGCTGAGCAGGGGAGGGTGTCATTGTGTGGGAGATAGAGGGTAACGGGGCGTCTGTAGAGCCTAAATGGAGAGGGGGCAGAGAGTCAGAGGAAGGTTGAAAAGCAGCAGAGTAGCTGCACGTGTCCTCAGTGAAACTCGTCTCTCCAGTGGAAACCTCTGACTCTGACATCTGTAAAGAGGACTGCTTCTGCAGTACAAACTGTTGCTGCGGTTTCTGGGGTTTGTCTGTGGTTTTAACCACCTCTTGTTTTGTCAGCTCAGCAGGGATTTGAGGTTGTTGTGGAATCTGCTGTTGTGGTACAGGGCTAACATTAAGCGGGGCCTGTTGTTGAAGAAACTGTTGACTGATTGACACCGGCAGCATTTGGCTTTGATCTGACTTTAAAGCCACAGCAGCACCCATATAAAGCTGCTGTTGCTGCTGTTGCTGCTGTTGCTGCTGTTGCTGCTGTTGCTGCTGTAGGTGTTGTTGCACCATTTGCTGGGGCTGTAAGTGTATTGTCTGTTGCAAGTTTAACTGCTGCTGCTGGGGGTCAATTTGGGTCTGCTGTTGGGGCACTACAGCAGCTTGGGGTGCCATAACCTGCTGTGGTACCTGCTGAAGATGATGCTGTTGCTGATACTGCAGTGTTTGCTGTTGAGGAAGTGGCTGTTGGGCCTGCTGTAGGGGCACTGGTGGCAGAAACTGCTGAAGAGGCATGGTCTGTTGTAAGAACTCTGTAGGACCTGGCTGGGGCACCTCAGTCAGCTGTTGTTGAAGTGGTACTTGTGTCTGCATGCGTTGCTGGGGCTGTAACTGCTGAATCGACTGCTGCAGGGCTTGTTCCTGTTGCATCTGAAGTTGTTCTTGGGACACTTGCTGTTGTTGCAGAGGTGCTGCGGTTTGTATCTTCTGTACCTGTTGCATCGTCAGTAGTTGCTGATGAACTACTGCTGCCTGCTGCTGCAATGCAGGCTGCAGCAGCAGTTGTTGTGGTGCTTTGGCCACCTGGGTGGGTGTCTGCTGTTGTTTTGAGCAAAGCTGGCTAACCACAGAGGAGGTTACTGGAGCAGCAGGAGGAGGGGAATGAATAGAGAATGAAGACTGGTCCACTGTGGGCATACAAGACCTTGCAGCAGTTATCACCGTATCTCCCATACATTGACCAACAATGGAGCAGTTGCTAGTTCCCGGAGAAGTGAAAGTATCTTGCAGAATAGTGTTGGTTGTGGGGGATACAACTGTATGTACAGTGGACAAGGTGGGGAGGTTAACTGCAGCACATATTGCGATGGATGAGGGGGCACTCAGAGCTTGGTCAGCAGAAGCTGAGGTAAAGACTGGCATTTCAAGACCACCTGAAGCAGTGACAGGAATAGAGGCTTGAAGCGAGGAGGCTGGTGCAGAGATGCTTTCAGAGGAAATGGTGTTAAGAGCAGGGCTAGTGGTGGCACAGGGGGCCATAGACGCAGGAGCTGAGACAGCAGAGACCAGAGGGGAGGAGACAGATAGGGTGGGGCAAGGTGGAGAGGCCATTCCAGTCAAGGACTCCAGACTCTGGGATCCATCACTCTCTGAAGCCGCAGAGAGGAACACATTGTTAGTTCCTGTTATGGGCCAAGCTCAGGCACGTTAATAAGCCAAAGAGTTAACAATGATCTTAGTGGAGCTCACCTCTCTCTCTTAGTGGGGACTCAGGTGTCCTCATCTCTGAAGTGGGGGGTGTCGTTGCTACTCCCTGGCCAGATAGAGAGTCTCTGTGGCGGATGGTCTGGTTGATGAAAAAGCGCCAGCGTCCCACTGGGGAGGAATGGGGCACTGACTCCACTGAAAATTAAAAAGACATTTGTATAAGTTAGAGTAAGATACAGACTGTACACAATTTCATTTCCTCTGTAGTGTCACTTAATTGTGAGTAATTTGGTGACTAACTTGTTGAGCTAGTTGGAGTGCTCACATGCAGCTGATCAGTTGATCCAGTCTAACAAAGACACAAAAATCAAGATTACAGTTATAAAAAATTAAGGTAATTTTGAATCAATTATTCATCAAAAATAGAAAAAATCTGCACACAGAGAAGGTGTTCTATGCAAATATGAAAATACACATACCTGGGAGTGTGTTTGGAGGATTTCGTGAGCTTTCTTAACAATGCGTCGGAGCTCTTCCACAAACTTCTCTTTCTGTACATCAAGAACAAAGTCCTCCTCCACCTACACACAAAATGCAACCAAACAGCATTTATTAAGACATAGCATGATGACTTGTTTAGCTAGCAATGCAGGCTCGTTAATAGATAAGCAGTTTACCATGTAATCCGCTATGTCCTCAGGTGCATCCCCCTCAATGTCAAATTTGAATGTCACCATCTTGTTGCTATGGGTCTCCAACTGGCATTCCACCATGTTGTCTCCACTACCAGACACCTGGAGGAGAAAAGACAAATGATAACATCAAGAGTAAAGAGAATTTAGCATTTAACATTAGTGGCTTGTTTATTCACCTGGAGCATGCTCAGCTGAAACTGATGTGAAATCTTATCAGGCCTCTGACAGGAAGCTCTTCTTTGAGTCTTTAGTTTCTCTATCTTCCCATTGGCCAAGATCTGAAGAGATTCTTCGCCATTAGCAGGAACAGACCTGCTGGTGGTAGGATGTTACAAGTTGTTAAGCACTAGAAAAACCAGACCCCTTCTTCTGTTTTTATATCATCCTCATTACTAAGCTCCATCACTGCCTTGTTTTGTACCTGAGCACTTGACAAAACACCTGTTATAATAATATTCAGTTTGTCTGAGGAGTGATAATATTCACATACCCTGAAGAAGAATGATGTTCTACACTTGAGTATGGACCATCCTGTAGAGTGACAGGAACACAGACACATAAAGGATGCAGGTATACAGAAAAAAAAACCCGATTAGCAACATCAAAAACTGATAAGGTAGTTGTCATTAATGTTACATTCAATAACACTATAGAATAAAAATAATCAGGTTTAAGGATTGAAACTTGTTAATTTGAATCAAAAGACAGTTAAAGCTGTTATCACATTACAAGATAGCAGCTTTCACATCATTCTGTCAATATGTCAACAAAGTGATCTTTGATTCTTCCTGTACCTGAGCAATGCCCAGCAGGGATAGGTCACAGTCTTGCAGCAAGCCGTGGGGAAGTTTTGGGGCATTAGAGTCAAGCGTTTGTAGAGTAGCAGCAGGTGGAGGGGAGGTGGGTATAAAGTCGGCCTGCCCAGGCAAGGCTGCCTTAGCCACTGGAGGAGATGTAGGCAGCTCTGGCGCAGGGATAGCAGCAGAATAGTGGGATGGTAGGGATGGTATGGATGTTGAGGGACATGAGTTATGAGAAGGGCTGAGAGGTATTTGCTGCGTAGCAAAGACAGCAAGAGGTGGAACAGGCTGATCAGCAATGGGTGTTTCAGTGAGCGTCTGAGTGTGAGAATGGGCCTGTGTCTGAAAGTGTGTCTGTGTTTGGGAGTGTGTTTGGGCCTGAATGCTTGTTTGTGTGTGCGTGTGAGCTGGGATCATCTGCTTGGCCTGGTGACGTGGAGATGGAGGGGCACCCACAGCAAGATGACCATGGAGGGAGAGAGTCCTGTCCTGTGACTGAGGGCCGGCCAAATTAGCAGGGGCTACTTGTGCAGCAGGATGATTCAGCAGATGTGAGGCAGGTGAACACTGTGGGGGCATCTGACTTTCATCAAGGGGTACCGCAGCCTGATTTAGAGGAGGTGGTACTTGGATTGGAGCTTGAATGGGCTGTGACAATAACTGAGCCTGCAGAGGAGGCGAAGCGAGTGGTTTCTGTGCCTGAGAGAGCTTCTGAAGTGGCTGCTGGTACTGCCCAGAACACTGAGGGTGAGTAGGTTGAGAGATGGGTTGAATGACTGAAGAGTCTGCAGTGGATCCAAGGGGCTGCTGCTGGGCCTGAATGACTGAATGTGGTGTTGTGTGAGCTGGAATAAAGGCTTGTCCAGCCTTCAGCACAGGGTGCGGAGTGGCAATAAAGTTTGGGGGGTTAACTCCAGAACTGATACCATCTGTCGTAGTTCCAACACTTCCAGCTGGACTAGGAGACACAATCATCTTCTGGTATTGCAGCCCTGGCTCTTGTTGCTGCTGCAGCTGTGGAATATGTGTTGTATTCTGTTGCACAGTTGGTATGGCTTGTTGGGTAGGCTGAGGGATGTACTGAGGAGCTAAACTGCTATGCACCTGGATGGATGGCTGGGCTTGAGCTTGTTGCTGGAGCTGGGTCTGCATTGGCACTTGCATTTGAGCATTCTGCTGAACATGAGTCTCATTTTGGGTCTGGCTTGGAATTGAGGTTGTTGCAGCTGGAGGCTGGACAGCAGCTTGGCTTTGTTGGCCTATCAACTGAATGTCCACTGTCTGACCTTGCACATGTGGTACTTGGACCTGTCCAATTATCTGGTGAAGCGTCTGGATTGATGGCTGAGCAGTTACTTGGCTCTGCGAGGGAGTAGCAGGTCCTTGATAACTAGCCAGTAAAGGGACATGCTGGGTCTGGATGGCAGGAGCCTGTCCCTGGATCACTGTCGCTGGAGGAGTCACTTGGGCCTCAGGCCGCAACTGAGCTGTTTGAACTGTGCTCTGGGTTACAAATTGGACCGGAACTTTTCCCTGGTCCTGTGCATGAGCCTCACTTTGCTGGGTAAAGACTTGAGATTGTATGACAGCACATGTCTGGACAGGGATCTGAGTAGTCGGAATAGCAATGGGAACCTGGGCCTGTGAGACAATTTGAGCTTGGTGCTGGAGCACCTCAGTACCTGGAGGTGCCACTAGGATATGAGGTTCCATCACAGAGGTGTGATGCTGCTGCTGCTGGATGGGTGCTTGGTGTTGTTGCTCCATCACTTGTTGCTGAGTGAGAATGGTTTGAGGTGTAAACTGAGTAGCATTAACTTGTTGGACACACATGCGCTGTTTCTCAGCTGGTTGCTCCTGCATCTGCTTCTCGTTGTTGGTTATTTGAGTGGGCACAGTGTCCTGAAGTTGAACCACAGCTGCTTGTTGCTGCTGATCTTGAAACTGTTGTTGTATCAGAGCCTGCTGGTGCATTCTCTCAGCTTGCTGTTGTTGTAACAGTGCGTGTTGTTGACGCTGTTGCTCTAGCTGTTGCAGCAGAAGAGCTTGCTGCTGCTGCTCTATCTGCTGCTTGAGTTGCACTTGCTGCTGCTCTTGTTGCTGCTGCTGTAGCTGAGCTTTCTGTTGCTGCTGCTGCTGTTGTAAGATAGCCTGCTGTTGCAAATGCTGATGTAATAGAGCTTGTTGCTGTTGCTGTTCAAGATGATGGAGTAAGGCTTGCTGTTTCAGTTGTTCTTGTTGCTGTAGAGTGAGCTGGGGTTGCTGCTGTAGTACAGTTTGCTGTTGTCTACCCAGCTGTTTATTCTCTGTTTCATTTTGTATTCCAGTCTGTTGCAATATCTGGCTGTGCTGCTGTAAAGGATGTTGATGCTCTAACTGATGTTGTATCAGAGGTTGTTGTGCTTGCTGTTGTTGTACGAGACATTGTTGTTGCTGCTGTTGCTCTTGTTGTTGAAGAAGAACTTGCTGCTGTTGTTGCTCCAATAACTGCTTTTGTAGAAGTGCCTGCTGCTGTTCCAGTTGATGCTGTTGCAATGGGGGGTGCTGTTGTTGCTGAAGCAAGGCCTTTTGTTGCTGCTGATCAAGCTGTTGCTGAACATACCCCTGATGTTGCTCTGGTGCTAAAGCTTGATGTTGTTGTAGCACAGTTTGGTGATGCTGGAGCTGTTGTTGCAATTGTTGAGGTTGTGTTATCGTCTGCTCACAAGGATCCCCTGTTGGGTGCTGTTTGTACACCTGAGGTAGCTCCCCTGCTTGTGGTAACGACAAAGCGTGCAGCTCTATACCTGTTTGTGTAGGTAAAGCTTGCTGCTGAGGAAACGGCTGCTGTGCATAGGTCTGCTGCTGAGGCTCTTGCTGATGTTTCTGGACAGCTGTTGCCGAAACGTTGTGTGGATGTTGCTCCGTTGCCGGCTGTGTTGCGATAACTTGTTGATGATCAAGCAGTGTGGCCTTGGCGTCAATTCGCTGTTGTGGTTGTTGATGAAGGGTGGAGGTATGGGCATCCATCCCTATCTGTTGTTGTGGTACAATAGCCTGCTGAGGGATCACAACAGACTGTGTTTGCTGGGGTGCTGCCGGGGGTATGATGTCAGTGGGCTGCATGGGAGTGGCAGGGGGTTGGGTCTGCTGAGCGAGGGGCACAATGGTCCCCACTAGTCCAGCAGGATCACCGACTGACATGGACGTAGTGAGAACATTAAATGGAGCTTGTGGGGAAACAGGGGGTATGTATGTCTGTGAGGGGGCCAGTGAGCCGTGGGGAGTGGCTGTTTGAAATGCTTCTGGTGGGAATGTTTGTGACTGCTCAGTGATAATGACAGAATGATGATAGGTGATGATTGGAAAGAGGAGGGAAAAAAAGCAGTAGAAAAATTAGGTGAGAATAAGCTTTGGCAAATCATTAATCAACACATTTAGTTACAACAGGGTATCCCAAAATATTTCAAAGCAGAGGTGGGCTGCCCATCATAATACAGACATTAGCATCTTCCATCTCTGCTAAGGAATTTCCTGGGAGAAACCCTGTACAGCATACACAGGATCAATGGTCAATCTCAGAGGATTATGAAGATGATTTGTGATTGGATAAAAAGTTATTTGAAGAAAGAGAACCCAAAATATGACAAAGCAGCCGGATCATAGCCTTCACTTTCTTTGTTAAATGTCATATAGTACCATCACCCTTTTCACCTGATAGTATTGTTGCGGGACACTTGGTGATACCTGTGGAACCATGGTAACAGGCTGGAGAAATGTTTGACCAACAGGTCCTCCCCCACTGTGGCCTATGGACATGCTGGACATACTAACGCTCTGGCCCATTGGCACATTAGGGACACTTCCGCCTTCAATGATTGGGTGCATTTGAGGATGAGCTAATGCACCAGCACTCTGTAATGTAGAAAAAAGTGAATGAACCATGTGATTTCTGCAAAATAAGTGCTTTAAATTACAGATAGTGAATTATTTTGGTATGATCTAATAATGAAAACAAAGCATTGGCATACAGATGCTGTAGGGGGGAGAGTTGCCTGGGAGTGGGCGTATGCTTCCCCTTGCTGAGAGAATGCCTGGCTCTGTCCACTTGCATAAGATTCACAGCTGGCAGATCCAATGCTCTCACCAGCTGAGTGTGTGTGAGTCACAAAAAATAGGACAAAATATGAAGTTCTTGTATATTGGTTCCTTCTTCCAACAATGATGTCTTAAAACTGAATTTGCATACTCTACCTGGCAGACCGAGGGTTGCCCCACTGAAAATGTGTTGCTGCCTGACATGCTGGTCCACTTCAGGCAGCTCCTCAGCCTCCTGCCCTCCTCCTCCTCCTCCTCCCCCACCACCTCCTGTTTGTCCAGCTACCATTGGCCCCAGTGAGGATGGGCAAGAGGGATGAGGAAAGGTGTAGGAGGGGAGAGTGGAGTCTCTTCTTTCTTCATAGCCCTGCTGCTGTTGAAGGAGCTGCTGCTGCCGACGCTCCCGTGACTTTTTGATCAGATTAACTCTGTCCCGGATGGATTTTCCCACCACCTTGGCATCGCTCTCGTGAAAGAATCCTGACTTTACCTAGAAGAGAGAGAGAGAGACAGAGAATTACTAATGAGTGGAGGTAGGCTGACGTAAATCTAGGTTAGAAGGAGGCAACAGTAAGAAGCTGATAAATGAGCTGAAGGATTTCCCTTACCTGACCTAACTTCTAGCTTTGAACCATTAAAATTCATACCCAGCTGATCCCCTGCAACCCATTAAAAATGTTTACTACTGGCCAAGTGTGAACTGTCTCTGTGTCTCACCATCTCTAGAGCCACCTCCTCAGCGCTGTCATTCTCCAGGTCATAGCTGAACTCGATAGCCTCGTTGTCTTTGTGCTTCCCTTTCAGCTTCTTGGGCTCTTCAACCCAAATCCGGAGAGCTAGGCAGTCCTGGGTGCCGGTATCCTCTTCTGCCAGCTCTACCCGGACCCCTGTGTCCTCCCCGAAGAATGCGTGATTCAAGAGATCTCGGATGGAAGGTCTGTCAAGAGAAGAATATGATGAGTCAGGCAACATTATGTTTTACGGTTTACTGATCAGGTATTCTGCTTATTACAGTCCAGGTCGTCCCGTCAAGAAAGTAAAACCTGCCAACCTCTGGCTCTTGTTCTGACGAATGCAGCCTTCGATGATCTCTTTGATCTCTGGGTCATTTACTTTATCAAAGCTGGCTGGCTTTATCCCCTGCAGAAAAGAAACGAAAAAACAAGCGATCACTTGTGTAAATGGAAAGCAGTGAAATTCAAAAAGCCATTTTCACCATTCAGTCAGGATCAAGCTCTGCACATATACAATCAACAAGACTTACGCTTGTGACTTTGCGATAGATCTGAGCAGCGTTTTGACACTCAGAGTACGGGTATTCTGATGTTGCCATCTCCAGCATGCACATCCCGAAAGCATAAACATCCACAGACTCATCATAGTGCTCCTCATACATTTCTGGAGCCATGAACTCGGGTGTACCTGTTGGAACCAGATGAAGATTAACAGTCAATAATAAGCAGAACAGTTTAACATAGCGGTCAATGTTTACAATCTTTATTTACTGTCACATTTATCTTTCCACACAAAAAGTCCATTGAAACTTTAACTTCCTGTATTCCTTCCTGAGTTAAACTCTATAGAGCATAATGGTTGGCTCACAGAGGTCTCTGTTTACAGTAAGTGCTGTCCACATGGATTTTAAAATGACTGTGTCAATTATCATCTATTCCCCCAGGCACCTAAGACTCATTTTAAAAACCTTAACAGTGCTGAATCAAGAGAAGAGTATTTATAGGCCCGTTTACAGTCAGCTGAAGTAGGTACAACATTCCTGGCAATGTTCTCCAAAGTAGTCGGTCTAATTATGGAGCTCACCGATGACACTCTTGGCAAAGGAGGTCCGCATAAGAGTGGCCAGCCCCAGGTCACCTATCTTGACTGAGCCTGTGGGACCTGTTATGAAGATGTTGTCACATTTGAGGTCCCGGTGGACGATCGGAGGAGTCCTGGTGTGAAGGAAGTGAAGGCCCTTCAGAATTTGACGACACCAGCTCCTCAAGACTTTGGGTTTCATCACCTTGAAGCGCTTCAAATATCTGTGCAGAGAGAGCAATAGCTAGATCTTTTGACAAATCACTGAATGCATTGTTATCAGCCACTCAAAGATGGGTAGAGGATTTTCATGATAGATAAACAATGTTGTAGATAGCTTTGAATTTCAATGCATGATAAAGCAACATGCAACTTTAGTTTGATCACTCTGAATTTTGGGATCTTTCATAATGACTCTCTTTTTCTTCAAAGAATATAAAGCATAACTTAACCCTCCTGTTGTGGGTCAAATTGACCCACAACAAGTTCAAAAATTTGAAAAATGTTTCAAAGGTATTTCTTCGGTATGAAACTTCTTGTTGGCTTAATTAGTGTTATCGACACATAAAATGAAAATGGTTAATTTCACATTTTTGCAACCTGCCCTGAATGTTTATATTACTTATATACTGTTCGTGGGTCAATTTGACCTGGCAGTCAAAGTGGAGGCTAAAAGGGATCAGAAGTGTCAAATAATAATTGCTTCTTTGGGATTGTGGGTAGAGGAACTTCTACCACTCTATAACCTAGGCCCTAATGTCAAAGTGGGTGAAAGGATAGCGCTATTCAGAGGTCGCTGCCCATTTAAACAGTATATGCCCTTCAAACTAGCTAAATACGAAATAACTATCTGGGCCTCACTTCATAAAAAGAAAAACATTCAAAATGTAAAACAAAATTAACAAAAATCTATGTCATGTGAAACTATTGTATTTATATGTAGGTCTTTCCACTTTACATTAAAAAAGTTTTAACATGATTTTTCTTTTTGAAAAAGAGTGAGTTATCCTCATTGAGCCATGATCTGTGAGAGGTAAAGAAGACCATTGCACTAAAGATTGATTTACATTATTAGTTATGGAGTTATTAATTAGATATAAACAATGTTTTTTTTTTTAGAAAAAAAAATCAAACATAACAGGAGGGTTAAATAAATAAGGAAAAAACTGCACTCTCTCTTTAGACTACTGGTTCAACATTTTATTGAATGTGAATTTATATAGAGCTGTCTCTTGGAGTTACATTGTTATTATATAAGGAGGTTATGCTTACGTTTTGAGTGTTCCTGAAGTCATGAGTTCAGTGACCAGTACGATGCATTTCTTGCCCCGGAGCACAGACTCCCAGGAATCATAGAAACGGACGATGTTAGGGTGCTGAAGCCCCTTCAGCATCTCGGCCTCCTCCTTGAAGCGCTGCTGCTCCGCCTTGGTCAGTTTGCGGTCCTGAGGTGAGAAATACAACAACAGGTTTCACTGCATGTCTGTGACATGTTTGTGGACAGTTTGCTTTCCTTGTGATGAAAACAAAGCTTTTTATTTATTTTGCTTAATTTAATGTTACAAACTGTGCTTTGTACGTCTGTTCTGAAACTCAAAAACATAAATGATTTTATCTGATCCTCCACATCCATGAGTGTGTTCACTAACACCTGCTGCCACTAGATGGTACTAGCAATACAGACATGCAGCAGTGCTGAGACAACACCCAACTCTGGGCTTCATAAAACACATTTGTACTGCACCTGCCACAAATCTACAGTATGGCGGACACAGTGGATGCAGCAGAAAACCACTTCAGTGGCACATACAGCATCCCCGAGGCAGTCATCACCCAATCCCCATGTTGAACATTGTCACACAGGTTATTTATACGACCCAACACTCATGTACTGCAGAGAAGATTTTCTCTTCTGCTGTAAAAAAAAAAAGTGCATTTCTTCTCTTGTATAACTTGTGGATTTTTATGCATTCTTCTGTTTTTCCGGTTTTCTTGGACCAGTATTCCTAAACCTACTTTCTTCAGACAAAAATGCTCATTTTAATTGAATTCCCTGAAAATCAAGTCACAAAGAAACTGCATTAATGATATGATGTTATAATTCTTAAGACTTAAAGTGAAATCAAAGCATTTGGCAGTGGAGGAAGTCCTGACTGACCCCGATGAGCCAGTGTGTATTTTTAGACATGTCAGAAGAAGCAACTGTTGTTGTCTGCAATCTTCTTGTTTACAAATAACAACGCATTTTAGGTCTGCTGTTTTTTAACCTTTATTGACCTTGTGACCTGTTGTGCATGAACATCGTTTGATGGCACTGAAAGCTGAAATCAAACACTAGAAGAGTGCATTTCTTAAAGAAACATGGAATCATTTTTGTGGGAGTCAAATGTGGAGAAAAGATCAAACGTAAAGAGTGTTTCACTTCAATGGAAGGTAGTTGAATGGCAGCCAGGGCCTGTCACTAACAGAGCTCACTATAAATAGAAGTCATCATAACACTGACTTTCCACAGATCGATTCCATGATGTTCAGCTTTGTGCTTTACATAAAGCTCCCCAAATGGAGGTGGTACACTGCAGATACTGAGATGTAAATAAGCAGATTCTCGTGTTTTGCAGTTACCTCGTCCCAAAACAGTATATCTTTTTTTATTTTCTGCCTCTGCGTCTGTTCTCCTGTGTGTGTGTCTGTCTTTCATCTTCACAGGGATCCTTCACTCTCTGTGTCTATACTGGTTCAGTTTCCTTATCTGGAAGTACTGGTGGAAGCAATCTATCCAGCCCTCCCTCTCAACAGGAAAGTACCATCAACAAAAAGGCTGCTGCTCTTTGCTCTATTATGGCTAAAAATAAGTAGCCCATCCTTGGTTTACCCTCATGCTGTCATTCCTCTAATGCCAGCTACGATGAGTTTCACTCTGCATGCATGCCAATGCAGTTGCGTGTCTACCTATGAATGCAGGTGTGTCTAATCATGCAAGGATCTTATTGCTGCCTGTGAGTACAAAAAAACAGCTGTGAGTCTTCTTTCTGGCTTCATTTTGTCATTAAATCCTGGCTCTGTTTTGGTGTGTCTGTCCTCAGTCTCACTCCTCAATCAGAGCATCACTCTCTGCCTCACTGTCTGGTCTGGTGTGAGGCAGGCTGTGTGTCTGTCTGCTGCCTCCTCAGCGTCTATTGTATCTCTTTTTGAGTGTGGCATCAGACAGCCTTAGGGTGGGCAAAGTTCAGAGAGAGTTCAGTTAGAGAGATTCTGTCTAGACAGACTCATACAAACCTTTACCCTATCTATCTGCATAGCCACTCAACACACAGGCCCACGCACACCCATTTTCACACAAATAGAAGCGCAAAAACAACACAAACATGACATTACACACTCTGCAAGTACACACACCAATCCTCTTTTATTGCCGAGACTGCTTAACACATGCAAAATCAATTACTGCTGTCAAGACACCCCTAATGCTGAGCTATGCAATAAATATAAGAGTTTAGGACTCATTAACTCTTGAAAAATGCAACAAAATGTAGCACTTCTTTGGTACTACAGCAACTAATGAAAGCAGAACAGACAAACAAAAAACAGGCAGAACTGTCCCTTAACTGACTGATAGATGGAATTGAGGAAGCAACAGAAAACATTGACATGAAGTGGGAGGGAGAAAGTGCAGCTCAGGAGAATACGACAAGGGATGATGGTGAACACTTTCCTCTAAATCAACCTGGTAGTTCTCTGTTTCTCCATTTCTGTTATCGAATAAAGATAACACTTCTGAACACGTAGTCATAACAAAAGCAAACAGTAATTCTAAAAATGTATAAGCTATAATTCAAATGCAAATCATGGATTTACATACACTACTCAGTCATTACTTTGTAGGCTGCACGCCTGCTGACTGGGAAGAGACGACGTGATCACATAACGCCTGTACTGGCTTCTCTTCACTGGCTTCCTGTATGTTTCAGGATCCAGTTTAAGACTTTGTTGTTGGTTTTTAAAAGCTTATATGGGCTCGCACCACCTTATCTGTGTGAGTGTTTGCACCTACATGCTCCGGCCAGAGCACTCAGGTCAACGCACCAGGTGGTTATAGATGTCCGGAGAACGAGGCTCAAAAACTCGAGGTGACCGAGCCTTTGAGGTCACTGCTCCCACAGTGTGGAACAGTCTGCCTCCTGATATAAGGCATGCTCAGACACTTGAGAATTTTAAATCTCTACTTAAAAAGCACCTCTTCGCACTGGCTTTTAATACCTATTGAGCGAGACATCCAATATTTTATTTTTGTTTTTATTCATTGTGGCTTTTTTCTTGTTATCTATTGTGTTTTTAATATCTGTTCTTTTTAATTACTATTTGTTTTTATTGATTGTGTTTTTTAAGCTTGTACGGCACTGCGGTTGTTTTTTAAATGTGCTATGTAAATAAAGTTGACTTGACTTGACTTGACTTGTAATGCACAGTGGAATTGCAACTATTATGCTGCCAATATAACAACTTAATAGCAGTGAGGTGGTTTCTACTTTTTCAGTAGTTTTTCATTTGTATTTTTCTATTTGGGTGTTAATGTTATACTGTCCA
Source organism: Notolabrus celidotus (assembly GCF_009762535.1). Taxonomy (NCBI): domain Eukaryota; kingdom Metazoa; phylum Chordata; class Actinopteri; order Labriformes; family Labridae; genus Notolabrus; species Notolabrus celidotus. The sequence continues at coordinate 18,483,846 of NC_048282.1, read as the reverse complement.
CATCAGCATACCAAAGCCTCTTCCAAACATGCACAGAACTCCTCACTCAATTTTCACAAAGAGTCTGGGTGACTGGGTGTGATAATACATCTTGTAAATGTTAAGAAAATGTACAGTGCAGTGAGTTCACAGAGTGATGACACTTCTATGTTGAGCAGATCTTCTCTGCTTCATACTCTTTATGCTTCACCTTAGTGGTAAGTATTGCGTTTTAGGGATGCACGATATTATCGGCACATTATCGGTATCGGCCAATATTGGCTTTAAAATGAACTATCGGATATCGTCCAACACGTCGATATCCGACGATATAATTAACCAATAAAATAATGGGCTTCTGCACACATGTTGGGCTCATTTTTTAAGTTAAATTTGAATTTAAGCAGCAGTCTGTAAGGTACATGTAGCTGACTAATCTAGGCACATTTACTGTCAAGGAGTAAACATTTTATTTAATTTGGGTGTAATTGCTGTACAGTTGCACTTTCCAAATGTTCCCTGTGAACAGAGGTTAGGTTTACTTACTATGTCAAATGTGAAATTGGCCAAATTTGCCCTGGTTGTGGGTTTTGTTATGATTGTCTCAGGGAGAGCATCATCCAAGTTTTAAGTAGGATGTATCTTTTTGTATGAATTTTGTTTGACAGCAATTGTCATAAATAAATAGACAGTTTAAGTGTTAAGTATTTTTCTTATTTTGCACAAGAAATTAATATTACATAACAGATGTGATAAGAGTAACACCATAATACTGTACGCATATTCCAATACAGAAGAGAATTGATCTCTGCAATTAGGTGTCCGTAAAAAATATCAGTATCAGTAATTGGCTAAATTTGTTGAAAAATATCGGCATATCGGACATCGGCAAAAAATCCAATATCGTGCACCCCCTACTCTTATGTTTGGACTGCAGGAAAGTCCTTGTACATAATGTAGTGATACAAACACAGAAACAGAACCATAACAAAAGACTGCTTGCACTACACGGCCACCCTCCTCCTCACTTAAACAAGACAGGGTATATCAAGTTGTGAGTGTGTCCAAAAACGAAAATCTCCTGCTGTGAAGTGCATGTGTGAATGGCAAAATCTTGCTCAGTTCAAGGCCTGAATGTCCTGTAAAGAATTAGAATATGTCAAGAGCTCATGTGCGAAACAGTGAGGTCATATCATGTTGTTGTCACCCTGACACGGCTTAGGTCCAATACCTTGGTAAACAGAGTAAGACCAAAGACCTGGTTGTGCACCATGAGATTTTTTCGGATCAGACATCTGTTGAAGCAGAAGGTCGGGCAGCAGGTTAAGTAGCCTCATAAAACAGGAAATGGACAGGATATGGCTTACAAAGCACATTTGGTGGATGGTAAGAAGCTAGGGTCATGAGCACCAAACCACGTGAGCTCTAAAACATCTATTTTGGCAAACACTGCACGAGTATCAGGTATCAGACACACTACGTGAGACCAAGAGGCTCCCCTGGATGCGTTCTTGTATGAAGGACTGTGACTTAGCTACAGTGGGATAAACATGGCTGTAGAAAAATAGATAGGTGAGTATAATTCTTGCAACAGGTGCAAATTATTAGGTAGTGTGTAGTGTGCAGGGCTCTGAAAGCATGTCAGTGTTTGAAAATCTGGGGTGGCGGGTGGCTAGGATTAGATTAGTGTAAGCTAAAACAGATCAGACTAACGAGATAGGTTGCTGGTAAAGGGCTGGCCCTCACGCTGGATTAGAACCCCAGGCCAGTAGGCCAAGTTCACAACACTCATAAAGACCATTGGAAAATGCTCTGCACTAGTCATGTTTTTAAGTGGCCACTTGTCAGGAGGGTTTTAAGTCTCCCTGTTGAGCTATGCTTTTAAACAGAGAGCAGAGTAAACCTTAGTGCCACTGTGACTAGCTAGCAACAACACCTCTCCTATTTCAATAGGGTTGCAAAATTCCCGGAATTTACAAAGTTGGAAACATTCCATGGGAATAAACAGGAATAAACCAGGAATTTACTAAATTGAAGGTTGGGTCTTAATAGGGAACTTACATATAGTTGGGGAAAATATATTTTAGCATAATCCTGACTAAAACAACCAGATTCCATGCAAGTACAGTTGAATATCTATGCTATTCCTCAATCACGCACAGCACACTGCTTACTGCAGGGCTATTGAGACCACGCCCCCTACATGCACTGTGCATTCCTCCATCACATGCACAGATGATTTCTAGAATCCTGCAGAGGCTAGGCTTGAGAAGCTTGAGGGAAGATGCTTTTTTATTTGCATGTTGAATGGGACTTTTTTGGAGGGAGAGGGGCTCTATTCATTTAACATTTTGACATGGGACTTTGTTTGGATTGCATTTTTGTTAATTTTTGAATGTGATGGGTCGGGGGGATGAGTAATATTTAACTCAACATTCATGTTTTTGTTCTTCAATGAAAGAACTGATTGTTCAATAAAATATTTACCACTTGATAAAGATCTACTTACAAATAAATCTGTTTTAATCTAATTATATTGGATGGATGTCTGCTTATAACAAAACAAATATTTATGCTTGGATATGATACCTTTCTATTAAATTACCCTCAATTCCCAGTTAATTCCCAGTTAATTCCCATGGAAAGTTTCCAATTTGGAATAATTCCAAAATTCCCCAACTTAACTTCTCATGGAAATTTACCCAAAACTATTTTCCACCCCTTTGCAACCCTAGATGTCAACAAAACTGCAAGTAAAACACCTGTCTAGAAAGGTCAGTAATAAAAAGCCATGATACTACACAAATCCTTCAAATCTGACCAAGGGATCTTTCCTGCGCCTCAGACAATAATTGTATCATCCTAATTCTATCATGTGCACCTCAGATTTATTGCATTAGACGGCTCCACAGTTCCTGCCGGTGTTTGTGTGGTAAAAACAATGACGTGTAATTGAATCTCACATTGAATTGATGGTTAGCTTTTGTGGCTACAGCCCAAGGGACATTTGCCAGCTCTGGGTGCCCTAGTTGAGGATGTAGCTGGTCAGTCTGGTTGGATCAATTCCATCCCGGCCCAGTCGGTTCAGCTGTAGTCCATTTGATGTCGCCTCTCCTAATTTGGATCACTAATCAATAGGCTATCTTTGCTCTACCTGGAAAGATTTAACTGCTCTTTCATAACCAGAAGGGGTTGAAACACTGTGTTACACTGCTGTACATTAATTTGCAGGGGGTAAGAAGTGATGCGAAATATTGTGTTTTGGGTATTGCACTAATTTTCCAAAAATCTGAAACAACCAACATTATCTGCAGTTCCTCCCTCGTTGCTGTGTGTTTCATAGAGACATAGAAATATGATCTGAAAATCACATTTCCATAACAATGTTCTGTTGAATACTGCAATGTTTGTTCATATCAAAGAATTAAGCACAGCTATCTTTCTAAGCAGAGGCAGGTGGCATTGTTGTGACAAGCTCAATTATCATAAAAACAAATGCAAACAAGGTGTCCCAATTGTGATCCACAGTGTGCAGGCAGCAGTCTGGACGATGTTAATGTTACCTTTAATCACAAGGCGGCTTTAATAAGGATGAGCTAAAGAAACACGGCCTGGTGTTTTGAAGTCGGCCGCCAGCGCTGGCATTTATCCACAACATAAATCAATCAGGTTCTATAACAACAAATAACATCCCACTAATTAAGAAGGTTAACAGAATCACGCCAACCGCAGCACTTCAGACCAGAGTGCCACTCTAGTTTTTGCAAGTCCTGAAAGTGTGACATGGCTGGGTTGATTTAAGCAGAGCTGGACCAGTCTATGCTAACTGGGTTGAACCAGTCTGGTTTCTGCTGCCCGAGTTATGCTGTCTGTGCAGGGTTTTTGTTCCAGCCTCACAGGCACCCACTGTAATTAACTCCCCTGGATCACCCTGCCTGCTCACTCACACAGACAAAAAGTGATGGAGGGAGAAATGGAGGGAGGCTGAGAGAGGGAGGGTGAGAGGCAGACACATACAGTGGCATATGTTGACACAGATGAACAGAGAACAACAGCTTGCACGCAGAAATGAAATAAACGTACAAGGATCATACAAACATATCCACCGAGGGCGAGAGGACAAGCATGGGAGATAAATGGCTCTGCTCTTTTAGGGTTGGAATTCCCAGGGAAAGGGAAAGGGAAGAAGAGCGATGGTGTCCGCATTGTGAACTTTAATTACACACTCTTTCAAGCTGCATTTGGACAGCTAATCCCCTGGCTTCCCTCTCTTTGTGGACACGGGAGAAGAGGAGCTAGGTGCTCCCAGGCTGCAGTCTCATAGGAAAGCAGAGTTAGCATCAAATAGTACAATGTCTACTCTGCGATCCCTTTTTGCGGCATTATGATAAATGGAAACAATGATATTTATACAGACAGGACCTTAGCTTCTATCAAATTGTTTGAATGAGTTAATTTATATAAGGGTTTTTTTATATAATAACTAAAAAGGTTAGATGTCAGTAGGGTTTCAAAATTCTGGGAATTCTCAATGTTAGAAACATTCCATGGGAATAAACAGGAATAAACCAGGAATTTACTAAATTGAAGGTTGGCTCTTAATATGGAACTTAAATGTATTTGGGGAAAATATATTTTAGCATAATCCTGACTAAAACAACCAGATTTCATGCAAGTACAGTTGAATATCTATGCTATTTCTTAATCACATAGCACACTGCTTACTGCAGGGCTATTGAGACCACACCCCCTACATGCACTGTGCATTCCTCCATCACATGCACAGATGATTTCTAGAATCCTGCAGAGGCTAGGCTTGAGAAGCTTGAAGGAAGATGCTTTTTTATTTGCATGTTGAATGGGACTTTTTTGGAGGGAGAGGGGCTCTTTTCATTTAACATTTTGAATGGGACTTTGTTGGGATTGCATTTTTGTTAATTTTTGAATGGGTTGGGTCGGGGGGATGAGTAATATTTAACTCAACATTCATGTTTTTGTTCTTCAATGAAATAATTGATTGTTCAATAAAATATTTAACACTTGATAAAGATCTACTTACAAATTAATCTGTTTTAATCTAATTATATTGGATGGATGTCTGCTTATAACAAAACAAATATGTATGCTTAGATATGATACCTTTCTATTAAATTACCCTCAATTCCCAGTTAATTCCCTTAATTCCCATGAAAAGTTTCCAATTTGGAATATTTCCAAAATTCCCCAGCTTAACTTCCCATGGAAATTTACCAGAAAATGTCCACCCCTTTGCAACCCTAGATATCATTGTCCTTATGTAAGAAGCACTGAGCTGTGTCTGCACCCAACTACAGCAGGACATTTAACTGCTTCTTTCAACTCTATAATTAATAACACCATGAGGCGATAATATCTAGTTGCATCATTCCTATCACTATTGTTGATTCTAATGCCACTTTGCATTGAACTGTGTGTGTATAAGCTGTGGTTAGACAGACTAAATAGGAGAGATCATGTGACCCGACAGACTAGAATGTTTCCCTGAATGCAGCACTGGATCCATTTATAGGCGTGTGACCTGGTCGCTGTGTAGTGTCTGCGTTTGTGCATGTGCATGTGTGTGTCCGTGTGTCACTCTGCATGTGGTAAGTTAGCATTAGCTACGCGACTGCTCTCTGGGAGGGATGCCATGGTAATCCTCTGTTTGGCAGCACATCTCCCCCTCTGTCTCTCGAGCTCTCTCTCTCCTTCAGTCACCATCACCTCCTGTGTCTCCTGTTTCTTTCTCACAGTCTGACTTGTTCTCTCATCCTCTCTGTTCTTTTTGCAGAATCTCAGTCTGTTCTTTGTTTCAGAAAGGCTATTGTTTCAACTCTGAAAATGAAATACACATTGACTGTTTTAAAACGGAGTAATATCGTTGTTGCATTTCTTGATGCCTTAATAAATTGCCTGTCAATACGATTTGTTTTCCATGAGGTTTTGGTGAATGATGCATATGTGGATTCAAAATTGGTACCATAAATTCAATAAACCAAGGCATCAGCAAGAGGAGACTGTTCAGATAAACTTAGGAAAACTGTATTTGGACAGTCTGCATTTTCAGTCAGAGCAGCAGAATAATGGAACTCAAGCCTCAGTGTTTTTAAAAGTAAACTGAAATTATGGCTCAAGGAAAAACAAACATGTGATCACTGAGTTATTCTTCTGAATGCATCAAACTAGAGACAATGAAATGTCATTTTAAATGTGTTATTAGTGATGGCCTGTTGTTGAGTATGTATGGTTTTAAATGCTAGTATGTTTTTATCATTTGTATTGTACATTCTTTTATATCTTCCTGCCCAAGGACCACAGATGAAAATTAGCTCATAGCTAACTCTGGCTTGACAATTTTTGTTTTGCATAGAACCTGTCAAATAAACTAATAAATAAATAAAATAAATAATATGTGTGCACTCATCATTTTGTGCCTACTGTCTTTTCATTTTCAAAAATAGCTTTGTTTACTCCCCTGAGCCAAACAGACAAAGGGAGCAGTGCCTTTGCTGGTGTCATGAAAGAATGCCGTCTGTTGGCATATCATAAATGTATTAATGATGGCTTTATTACAAAGGGTGGAACAGAATACCTTGCAAACAAAGCATATCAAGTATTTAAGTGGGACTGAAGGGGAGCTGTAGAGGTATGATATACTGAGCTGCTGACAAGACGGAAACTCAGGTGCTGGGTAAACCCAGAAAAGGTGATGGGGAAGTGCCTGCTTAGTCTCACAGACAGAGCCTGATCTTAAGGATTAGTCGGGGCTTCTGTTTTGGAATTAGCTCCAAACCAAACACATGACTGACTTTTGTCACACAAAGCAGGCAGTCAAATCTGACGGCTTACCATAACACTGCTCTCTATTGTGGGGCCAAGAGTCAGAGGGATGCATTTTCTTCTCTCCTCCACATGTCTGTCTCCCACAATATGTTGAAGCCACTCCATCTAACAATGTTCCCATTACGTTGTCTTTGGTGTGTAAAAGCTTGGACAGTGCTCTAGTGTAAGACATTCATAACATTTCATCATCATCCTCCCACTGTGATGTCTATGCATGACAAAGAGTCTCTTACAGTAATGTTTGTGGTTGTTTCACCTACACTGCTACAGTGTTCCTTATTTCTCTGTGCCCACAAAATACATCCCATTCAGAGCTTCCTTCTCATGTGACTGTTTCCTATTCATGCCTCACACATCATCACACAATAGACAAGCCTGACCTGAGACATGTACTGTAGTATTGGCTATACTCTGGCTAATGTTTACTAGCTCTAATAGACAACAAGATTTGGAGCAAATATGAATTTTAACCTGTGATATTGAAACTTGTGATACAAGTGGGCTACTTCGTAAGAGATAATATTAGACATTGGACATTGAGATATGCTGTATGGGTGACACCATCGTTCATTAATGCGTATAAAATATGTTATATATATAATATGTAATGAATATATGTAATGTATGTGTATCAATCTTTTGTGCTTTGGCAACAACATGTCTTTGTTCATGCCAATAAAGCAAATTGAATTGAATTGAAAATTAAATAATATTAGCTTCTTTGAGAAGCAGTTTCTATAAACACCTTCTTTACCATGCAAGATACTTCTAATCTGATTTAAAACATGTCATTAATGGAAACTAGGTATAGACCAATTATCGACCGGGCCAATTATCAGCACCGATATTCGGCATTTTGACGCATATCTTTTCAAAATCCGACGGATGATAAGAGATCAATCTAAAACTGGGTTAGTTTGGCTCTGATGCAGCCTCGCCTCTCTGTCTGCTGTCACTACACCATCTGATTGGTTACACGCAGAGGGGGGGGCAGTCTACAGTCTTAAAAGTGTTATGTTATAGGCCATTAGGTAAATTACTTGTTTTGTAATGTGTAGGTATGTTTTAGGCATGTTAAATCTGAAATTAAAATACCTATACAAGTAGTTATGTCTCCTCGTATTAGTTTGTCCACCTTTTATTGACATAATGCTCAAATATAGATATTCGAATGATTCGAACCTATACGTTTTTTTAAGAGTGAATATTCGAACATCATTTTGGGGCAATTTTGAAAGCCCTACTGAGCACTCAATTCTGTTTAGTTGTACGCTCCACTTGGATTTTTTTCAGCACTTTAATTTGCCGCAAGTCTGTTTGTTTTTGCACCATACGGCCGCAACACAGACGTGCTCTTCCGCCTGCAGCAGTTACAGCTCCAAATATCAGTTATTGGCCTCCTTGACTACAAATAATCGGTATCGGTATCGGCCCTGAAAAAAACATATCGGCCTATCTCTAATGGAAACCCTGAAATGAACAATTATCTCAGATGCCATTATTACCTTTTGAATGACTTCATGAATTCCTTTATTTCCGGATAATACAAAAAAAGCTGCTTCTAATAGGATACTCTACCACAACAACAAGAGGAAGTGCTGGCAGCCTGTGATTCTATTATTCATAACAGTCCTAGAAAAGGCAAAGCCTCCACTTTTACTTTGTGCTGTCAGTCAACTACAAGCGATGCTCCTCCTTTTCACCCCTGTCTCCACTGAACTGCAGACTCCCTGCATGAATAGCGAGCAGGCAACGTGCTAAGATTCCCAGATTTCAGTAGAAAAGCTCCTGAGACACCTAACGCGATTCACTTCACAGAGCGATATTGCTGAGCTTAAGGCTCTTTGAAGCACACTCATTTAAAATGATATTTGTTGGCATAAAGCGTTTCCATTAACATCTTTGGGTTGTGTACATAATTTGGATAATACTGTATTTCAATCTGTTAGTTATTTGGGAGTAATCTATCCTAGAGTTTATTATTCAAGCTAAAGCAGGCTTCATCATTTTGGTTACATATGTGGCAAAGTGAAGAGAACAGCTGATCTCACCTGAAGTTCACACCAAGCCACCTCCACCCAGGTCTCTGTGTCAAGGCCTTTATACACAGTCTTAAAGGCTCCTCTGCCCAGTTCAATGTCAAATTTAAGGAACCTGCCTCCAGGTGAGGTGGCCACCGCCTTCATCTCTGCCTCCTCCTCCTGCTCACGGTCCCTCTCCTTCCCTCTCTGGGCGGAAGCCAAGGAGGAAGCATCCTTGCCGGGCTCCTGGCTGGAGCTGGGGCCTGAAGGGTCATGGCCCATAGCAGCGCAAGATGAAGCATCTCCTTGCTGCTGGGCACTGCTGGTGAAGACTGAGTCTGTGGAGCCCAGCTCTAGAGGGGGAGCACTGTGGGGTGCCTCTGGGGGCACCTCCACCTCATCGTCCTGCTCACAAATCTCCACACTCTTCCTGAAGAAGCGCTTCTCCCTCCTCAGTCGTTTCTGGCCAGTGTCCACTGTTAAGGAAGGCGTGGAGAATGAAATCCGCCTGCTTGGGTTGTCTTCACTTGACTGGCTGGCTTCCCCTCCTCCTCCTCCTCCTCCTCTGATTCCTCCATCCTCTCCCAATTTCCTCTCCTGAGTCTGGGAGGAGGGGAAGTCCGAAGGGGTGCTGTGTGTCCTCTCCCTCTGTGGATCAGCCCTGCCCTCTCGCTCTGTGTCCTCTTCCTTCTGTCCATCAGGTTTCTCCGAAGACTCCTCGGTGCCTGTAGGCTCTCCTGGGTCGGTAGCCATGGAGAACGGCCTCTCCCACTCTTCCTCCTAGACCTCCTCCTCCCCCTCCTAACCTTTTCTCCTCCGTCAGTCCCCGTCTCTCTCTCTTTCTGTGGTCACCCACTCACCCCTGCTAGTCTGTTAGGTGTTTCTTCCAGAGCTGCAGGTGACTGAAGGCCGTCTTTAGAACTGATGACCCTCTCCCACTTCCCTCCAGTCTGTGTCTGGAGGGTGAGATCACAGCTCTTAGAAAACCGTTTCCTTCTTCACTTTCCTCCTCACCATCTCCTACGTTTTCTTTAGATCCCACTAATGTGAGGAACTAATCAAAGTTAACCACACATCTTCAGCTCTTACAAACACAATAAAGCGGGAGTTCTTTTCAAGCCTGTTGGGAAAGCTGCAGCGTTGTTCTTTCAAAGGACCGTGTGAGGATCTTCAAGTGAGCCCTGCAAGACCAAAACAGAAGATTGCATTAATACTCAGACAGTCAGGGGATATAATTATTGTCGTGTTGTTGCCATATGTATCATCTAAATGGGATATTGTTTGTAATGTATAAGGTATACATTTGGAAAAGACAGTCAGAGGGTCCCTGGACTTCACAGGAACAAACACACTAACATTAAAGGATTAACCACACTGACAATCCTTGGAGCATCTTCCCAGGAGAAGAAAAAAAAAACAGCTAACTCTTGCAAAGAGTCTGTATCTTCCTCAAAAAGTGAAGTGTTGATTGCTTGTTAAACCTCAGCTAATGCATTTAAGCAATTCAACTGGTAAGATAGCAAAACATTAATGACAACCTAATATGTCTACACTCTAATGAGCTCCATAGCTGGTACAAAGTTTCCAGCAATCACAGGGGAAAACTTCACAAACTTCCATAAATGGTGTTTTTCCACAGCCACCTGGCAAAGTGACCTGAGGTAATTAATTAGATAATGTAACTCGTGAACTCTGGCTTCTTAACTTGCACCCTTATGAGGTAGGAACATCCTTAAAAACCCACACAGGACATGCTTATTTGTTATGGACTAAACTTTGACATTTACACTAAAGAGTCCTCAAAGAATCTCCAGTCAGCCAGGTCAAAGGTCACACATGTGGTCATCAAACTTCAAGTGCACGTTTATCAGCATCTTGTGACTTTAAGTCGTATTCAACGGCTCCATTAGTCGACAGAAAGCTGCTGTTAGAAGAAGTATGCGATCCCTGCATTAAAAATGAATGATGAACTATGGGCTGGTGGAGTGTGAATAATTCATACACAGAGGGATTGTTGAACTATGTTGGAGTGACTACAACACATCTGCAAATAAGAGCTCATAAATATCCCAAACATTGATTATGATTATGATCCACTGACAGCATCACTCAGCGCACACTCAGTGGAGCGTTCAGGCAGGGTGATAATAGACTCTTTTAAATCGGCCCTTGGTGTTATCCTCTGTGAGCAGAAGGTGAAACTGAACACAGCTGGTGTCCTCTGACATGGCAAGATTCCTGCAATGCTGTTACTCATTCACTGTTTGGGTTTGTGTGTGTGTGTGTGTGCGTGTATGAGGAAGTGTGTGTACACCAGTAGGCATTTTTGGGATGACATCTTTATCTCTTCTCCTCTATCAGCCCCCATCTGGCCTTAGGTATCATATCTCTTCTGACTTCTGACAGCTTATGATCAGTTTCGTCAAGACAGAAGCCACCCTGGAGTCACTCTGGAGCCAATATCTAAGAGAAGGGGCTGAGCTACCAATTAGGGATGCAATAAAGCTCAGAGTCCCCATTTATGATTTAAGATTGAGCTGCTGAGTAAAATTTACAGGAAGAGGGGCTGCTAATGCATACTAACAACAAAAGCTGGGCTGAAGAAATGGGGCTCTCCTGGCGAGTAATGGTGCAGAAAATGAAAAGTAAAAAGAGCAGTCTGGGTGAGGGTATTACCGCACTTTGCATATTAGTTTACAACTACACTCGTGTTACTTTACAAACCGAACATGTGGGCCACTTCAAGAGCCACAGTATGAAGCAACCCCGGTCTAAAGTTTCAGTCCCTGAGGACCACACATGTACAGTCTGTTTTGGCCTCTGAAATGTGTTCTCCTGTGACAGATACTGGGCTCAGTCAAAGTCCCAGCAGCAGGTCTAGGCTGTTTTCGAAACCGCCTACTATACTAGCAGTACATACTGATTTGGCCAAAAGTCAGTATGTAAGTAGTATGTGAAGAAGAGCAAAATCTGCAGTATGCCAAAACTCCCTGGAAGTCTACTGATTCAGGAAAATTCCTCAGTATGCATCGGACCAGTCTGCCTCACGTACTGTTTCCCACAATGCACAGTGCTCGTTCCGCCTTTTCTTTTCTCTTCTTATTTTGACGGGGCAACTCAGTTTTTAAGATAAGATAAGATAAGATACTCCTTTATTAGTCCCACAACGGGGAAATTTATGGAGTTACAGCAGCAAACAATAAGGTGTACATCACAA